>NC_077233.1:30009028-30609028 GCF_027887165.1 Monodelphis domestica | reverse complement strand
AAAATTGAATCACTTTGAGGGCAAGAAACTGTCTCAATTTTTAAATTTGTATTTCTAGAGTTTAGCACAGTGTCTGGCACATAGCGAGCATTTAATACTTCCTTCTTGGTTGATTAATTTGCTACAAAGTGCTTAGCTTCATAAATAGTTATGTCTATTCATTGTATTCTCTGGCTCTCATGTGTTGTCTTGCTGTCATGACATGCCCTGGCCTTAAGTTTCTTCTGAAGTCTTTTCAGCTAGAGACTTCTTGTTGCCAAAGCTACCATCATACACGATGGCAACAACTGAACCCAGAAAACATCTGATTTTAGAATCAAAGAGGGGAAATCAATTTAGAATGCCCAAGAAAAGTGAGACAACCCCCTCCCCAGTTGTAATGCTCTGAAGTTTTTAGTCACTCAACTCAGACATTCTAGGAATCTTTTCACCTGATATTCCCTATGATTCTATTTTGGGTGGTTATGGCTGCCCAAACTTTGGGATAATAGTCAGAAGACTGCATGACATCTGTGTTTCCCTGATATTTTTATGACCTACAATAGAGGTGTCCAATAAGACGTATGGGCCACTGTTGGCAGTGCTGTGGCCATGGGCCACTTAACACCTGTGTTTTAAGGAATTATCAGTGAGAGTTCCCAAAAGGGCTATGGAGAGATATGTGGTAGGTAAAAGTGGGCTATAAGACACTACTCAAAAGAAGTCACAATAATCACTAGTGTTTATAGTGACTTTAAGGTTTGCAAAATGGTTTATGTATATTTTCTCATTTGATGTTCACAACAACTTTTTGAGGTAAGTGTTAATTTATCCCCATTTTACAAAAAAGAAACTATGGTGAAGAAAAACTCAAAGACTTGCCCAGAATCACATGACACTAATAAGTACCTGAGGCAAATCTCAACTCCATAATCCTATCAACTATGGTACCTACCTGAATTTTGTAAAAAAAAAATTTAAAAATGTAAAATATTTTATTAAAAAAATCTATGATTGGAAATGGAGATTAGCTAGTCACAGAGGAAATTTGAAGGGTAATAGATGGAGAGGCTACATGCTTAACTTATTCTTAAACATGAGAACTAGAAGAAGGTCCTCAGAATATTGTGATGGATATATGGAAGGGCATGGGCAAAGGTCACATGGGAAAAGGTGGTATAATTGCTTCCTCCACAATTCTACGTAGATGAGACATAAACACCACTGAAGACTGAAAGTAAGACTCATTACAAAATTTCCAGTTTAATTATTTTGGTCTTGGCATACTTTTTCATTCTTAGTCTCCTACATATACAAGATGACTTCTCTCTAAGGAAGAGATTATCTCCAGATTAACTTTCTTATAATAAATATGATCCTATCTACCTCCCCACCAAATTATTCATTCATTGTTCTTTGTTAGCAAAGAGAAACAATGACATTAATGTCTTGACTTGCTTGGGATTGGATTTAAGTGAGGCAGAATTGCTCAAAGTCATGAGCCTCCCTCTTTCTTCTAGAATCTTCAAAGCCCAGTGGCAAGACAAAAGTCAAGACACCTGGTGATTGTTCAGGATACGGTAAGTGTCCTAGACATCTTAAATATCTGACCAAGCTCTTAGTGCTCCACAGTGCCTGCTTCATCCATGTTCTTATCAGAACAAGTTGTTCTCATCTACCCATTCCACATGTTTGAGGTAAATTTCTCCCTGACACATGGATGATTTCATACGCCTGTAGGTTACCTTCAACCTGGTTAACCTACTTACCTACATGGTTTTACCAAGGTGTGGCTACAGTACATGCCACAGCTTCTTGGAGCTAGATGTGAAATTTAGATAAAGGGTAGACACCAAAGGTAGATGAGCAGCCCTGACAAGAGTTTAGCAAGCCCTCGTATCCCCCTGAACACTCTGCCACCCCCCCCATATAAGTAGGTATAAATACCAGGATTCATTCAGGGATTCTTTATGTGACTGTTACTCATGAAACATCCACACTCACAAAAAATACTTTTCATTTTCTATATTCTCAAGGTCAATTTGAAGATATAGGGTAGGTGTCAGAAGGTCACAGCAAATTATGAAGGATGACTTGTATGAGAGACCAGTATAAAAAGACTCCATTGAGGATTTGCAGGTCAATCATGTAGGAGATAAAAGAAGGACTTCCTGAGAGTAGAGGTCAACTCTCCCACATATTGAGTACACAGTGGAGGATAGATGATGGATAGGAATTTCACAGAATCAAGAGTAGGCATGTATGAGTTGAACTTGGCACGAGCTGATTGAATTTGGGCAAATCCTTGCCTAAAATCATTTGTTCCCTCACCTCTGTCTTTTAATTCCCCCAACTTCCTTCAAGACTCAGTTCAAATATTACCTGCTAAAGGAATCTTTTCTTAGTCCTCTCAATAGATCAGTGATTCCCATTTCAAATTGCCTTCACCTACTTTATGTATATAATATATATAAATAAGTATTATATGCAGCTAATTATTTTCATGTCTTCCCCTTTTGGAATATAAGCCCCTTGAGGACAGGGATGACCCTCCCCCCCTTTATTTATATCTCTAATATGTAACACAGTGCTTTTAAGCACCATATAAATGATTGTTGACTGATGGACTGATTGGTAGAGGGAATAACCATGCTGAAAAGATCAAGGGGTCCAATGAAATATTGATATTTCCCTCCTGGGACTTTACTCCTTGAAACTGGGGCAGAAAAGGGAGGTTGAGTTAATCAAATTGATTCCATGTAATTAAAGTTCATTGATTCATCAGCTTGCCTTCTTTGGAGCACTGGCAGTTCCCAACTTACAAATGAGTTGTGTTCCAATGGTTCATTTGTAAATGAGGTGTTTGGAAATTGAAATGCATTTTTCCATTGGGAAGAAAAAGTTATAAATGGTAGGCAGCTTTTCAGGCCAGCTCACAAAACTTACTTGACTTATAATGTAGCTAAAATACTCTATTTACTATAAAAATGGTATAAATGAATAACTGACAAATGAATTTAAGTTCCTACTGTGTGCCAGGCCTTATACGAGGCATTAGGGATAGGGACAGGGAATAAACTTCTGATTTCATTGGGAAAAGAACTCTTCAGTGAGGAAACCTTAGAAAATTACTTTTTGATGAGGAAATTCCCTCTCTGCAATTTAAAGTCTCAGAGATTTGCCTCAGACACTGAAAACTTTAGTAATAATGTGTCAGTGGCAAGACAATAAACCCAGGTCTTCCTCATTTCAAGGCAGATTCTCTAGAATACAGTATATGACATCCTCTTCTATATATACAAAAGGAAGACAACAAACACTGAGGAGAGATGATCAAGGAGATCTGAATCAGTCTGGAAAGTAAAGGGAATTGTGAATGATGTCATAGGATAATTTATTACTATGCCCTTTCTAGAAGAAATGGTAATGTGGATATGATTATTGTTCCCAGAGCTAGAAGTGGAAAGTGGACTTGAGCATGCTGACCTATAATCACAACTAACAAGGAGGCAGAAGCTGGTGGATCTTTTGAGCTCAGGAGTTTTGAGCTAGAGTATGCTAAAGCTGATCTGGTGGGTTGATATTAAATTGCAATTCATATGGTGAGCCCCTGGAAGTGAGGGGCCACCATGTTGTCTAATATGAAGCAATTGGTCCTTGATCAAAATGGAGCAAGTCAGTTTTCTTACATTGATTAAAATGGGATGAATTAGAAAGAGACACTCAGTCTTTTATTTAAAAAGGGGTAATGGGTTGTGGGTGGGAGGCACACATATGCTGACAGGGCACATGACATCATGTACTGAGAAGATAAATCTGAAGCACTGATTCAGTCACACTACCAGTGAGAATTAGATGAATTTGTACTCACTCACCAATCGAGACAACTCAAGGATAGAGTACCATGGTTAAGTATATTAACTTCCCCTTGGAAGGAGGTAGGAAGGTATTATCTTTTGAAGTTTGATGGGCCCAAAGAGTTGTGCCAAAGGTATGGAGAAACCACCAATCATCAAGTCAGATGGTAATATATTCTGAATGGAAAGTAATACAGTTTTAATATTAATAATTAAACAAAATAGAAAAATGGTAACCTCAAATAAAGATTAAAATATGTTATATCTGTAACCTTTGTATCTTCTCCAGAAGAGTACAGTGCTCTGCCTATTGTAGATATTTAATAATTGTTTCTTAAATGGAATTGGAGTTGAATTAGATGCCAGTGTTTTAGGGGGAAAGAGTGTAATTATATGTTAGAGAGGTAGATAAATCCCTTGTTCAAAATGTAAAAGAACATTGCAACTTTAAAGGTCGTTTAGACTGGATCTGTATTGTGATGAATTTCACTTTCTTTCTCATTGATTCAGTTGTATTATTGGACTAATATTCTTATCATTCATAATAGAGTTAGTGTTTAGACTCAAAAACTCCAAGAGAAGGAGATACTCTCTAAGAACCAAGAAGCTTTACTTCTAGGCCTAACTTTGCAGTCAGCTGCTTTATCTTGAGTATATTGTTTATTTTTCTAGGTATTAGTTTCCTCATGAATGATAAAGATGTATATTTCTATGATTCGTGAAGTAAATGGAAAAGTACTGGAAGTTCGGGAAAAAGGAAGCGAATTAAAGAGGGTGCATGATTAGGTATCAGAGAAAGAGATTTCCTGAGGTGGAATTAGCTGATCTCTGAGTAGTAAAAGAAAAAGAGGGAAAGGATAGAGCATAATATCATAGTGAATATTGCTTTGGAGGTACATGTTGAACTAGATAGCTATTGAGGTCTCCCCTCAAACCAAAAGTTATTTAACTTTGTGATTCTTTCATTCTTCTTGAAGATTCACAAAGGGAAAAGAAAATAGGTAATGGGGAAGTCACAGGGTCAGACAATTCATAAAATTAAGGATTTAGAGCTTAAATGTTGTCCAGTTCAACCCTCTCATTTCACATATGCGGAATCTGAATTTCAGGAGCATTAAATAAATTGGCTAAAGTCACACAACTTGCCCAGGTAGTAAGTGACAGGTGGAACTTTACCTAAATCCTCTTATACCTCATTTCTTACCTGGCTGCACTATTTTGGGGTTTCTCTCACTTTTCCACCATGTCACCCTGCCTTCTCTTCTCACCACCTCCACTTTTAGCTTCATTTTTAGTTTTTTCCTCCATTAAATTGTAAGCTC
This sequence comes from Monodelphis domestica, assembly GCF_027887165.1. NCBI lineage: Eukaryota > Metazoa > Chordata > Mammalia > Didelphimorphia > Didelphidae > Monodelphis > Monodelphis domestica. The sequence continues at coordinate 30,603,870 of NC_077233.1, read as the reverse complement.
TTTGAGTGCAGGGATTACCTTCCCTTTTTGGTATTTGTATCCCCAGTGTATAGCCCAGTGCCTGATGAACCATTTACACTTAATAAATAGTTATTGGTTGATTAATTGATTGGGTAGTTGCTTGCTTAACTCAAGAACTATGGTGATATCTTAGTTAAGGTTTTGAAGAAGTAGTAAATAGTAGCTGAAGATGAGTAGGTTTGGAATGACATGGAGCAAGTGTAGATAATAAACTTGAAATCAGCTATTTTGATACATAGTACCCTTGGAATTTGGCTATTCAGGATTTGAGGTATATCTGTACACTCTTTAGAAAGCACAATATTCACTCTCATCTTTTCTTGGGTATATGTATTTTTAAAAGCCTTCATTCATAATAACAAATAGATTAATTCCTGTGAAAATATGAATAGCACTAATTTTCTAGTTAAAAAGGCATAGCATTTGCCAAAATATTCATAAAACAATCTGGCACTAGCTAAGAGTACTTGATCAGTGGAATAGATTAGAAATATAATACATAGTAATAAATACTCATAGTAATCTAGTGTTTGAAAAGCCCAAAGACCCAAGCTTTTGGGACAAGAAGTCACTGACAAAAACTGTTGGGAAAATTGGAATATGGTATGGAAGAAAATAGGTATAAACCAGCATTTCACACCCTATACCAAGATATCACAAGATCAAAATGGATACATGATTTAGACAAAAAGAGTGGTATTATAAGCAAATTAGGGTAGTGTGAAATAGTTCACCTGTCAGATTTTGGAATAACAGAAAATTTATGACCAAACAAGAAGCAGAGTACATTATAAAATATAAATGGAAAAACATGATTATAATTAATTTAAAAGATTTTGCACAAACAAAACTAATGCAACCAAAATTAGAATGAAAGAAGTTATCTAGGGAAAATATTATACAAGTATATCTGATAAGGATCTCATTACTCAAACATGTAGAGAACTAAATAATATTTATAAGAATTCAAGTCACTTGCCATTTGATAGTTAAATTGTATAAACAAGTAGCTTCCAGATGACAAAATCAAAGCTATATATAGTCATTTCAAAAATATTCCAAATCACTATTCATTAGAGAAATGCAAATCAAAATGACTTCAAGGTATCACCTCATATCCACCAGATTGGCTAATATTACAGAAAAGGAAAATGATGAATGTTGGACAGAATGTGGAAAAATTGGGATACTGATGCATTGTAGGTGGAGTTATGAAGTGATCCAGTCATTTTGGTAAACAATAAAGAACTATGCCTAAGGAGCTATAAAATTGTGCATAAACTTTGATCTAGTAATACCACTACTAGAATCTCAAAGAGATAAAAAAGGAGGGAAAGATCTATTTTACCAAAATATTCATAGCAACTCTTTTTTATGATAGCAAAAATTGGAAATTGAAGAGGGATGCCCATTAATTGGGGAATGGCTGAAAAAGATGTGAACAATATAATTATAATAGAACATTATCATAGTATAAGAAATAATAAACAGGAAGATTTCAGAAAAACCTGGAATGATTTATATGAACTGATGCAGTGAAGTAAGCAGAGCCAGGAGAACACTGAACACAATAACAGCAATATTGTATGATGAACAATTGTGAAAGACCTAAGTCTTTCTATTCTCAACAATACAATGAGCCAAGACAATCCCAAAGGATTTACAAAGACAAAATGACATCTACTTGGGAAGAGTTGGGAAGGGGATGAAAGGAGGAAGAAAATCTGGAATTCAAAATTTTAGAACCTCCATATTAAAATTTATTTTTACTTGTAACTGGGAAAAATTAAAATATTGGAAAAAATGAAACCTATTGGAATTACCAAAAATATTTATAAAATGACTTGTTATAGCAAAAATAAACTTGAAATAAAGTATACGCCTATTAATTAGAAAAATCTAAACAAACTGTGGTATATGAATATAATATTATACTATATGAGTATTTAAAATAAATGTGGAAAGACATGAATGGAAGTATGGTGAGCAGTGGATCATAACTATTTTCATATAGTGGAGTTCCTTGGCTGTCTAGTGAAATCTGTGGACCATTTTTATAATAATGCATAATATAAAATATGTGTGATTATGAAAGAAATCAACGTTATTTTTAAAGATTAACATTTTTTAATGAAACAAATTCACACCTCTGGATTAATAATCTGTAATATAAAATGAAATCAATGGACCAGGAAAACAAAATTCACAGTGACTATAGTTATGAAAATGAAAATAAAATAAAAACAGATGGCTGCATAAGAACTCTAATTAATAATCCTGGTCACCAGAGAATAGATGAAGGAGTTCTGGCTTCTCTTTTAAAGAAGGTAGAAGATGGTAGGTGCGGAGCATTACCTGTGCTGTAAAGCAGTATCACTATGTCAATTAGTTTTATTTAACTGTTTTCCTTGTTTTGTAAAGAAGGGTTAATTGAGAGGGCAGAGAAGGGTTTTGTTTGGAAATACGTGTTATAAAAAAACAAAACAATAAAACTTTATTTTTTTTTTAATTTAGACAATTGTTAAAATTTGGAAGGCAGGAAGGGAGTGAGGGAGGACAGCAAGAAGTTAGGGACTAAGAAGGCAGAGGGAAAAGAGAGAGAAAGGAAGGAAGGAACCACTTGAAAGCAGAGAAGGGAGCTTTTTGTTATCAATGAGCAAAACTACTTAAAATGTGATTGACTACTTCAAACGCGTGGAGCCATTAGTTGCTGTTTGGTTATAAAACGAGCCCATTTTAATGTTGTTATAAGGCTCCAGTGATGATCATTTGATGTACAACAAAACAGATTTAAGTCTCTAAATGAAATGGACTCCTGATAACGTGTTAACAAGCTGCTTCAGATAGAGAATTCCAGACTGTACAAAGCTCTAAATGCAAGTGCAGTGTCAGGTCAGGCCTGAATTTGATGAAAGATGTATTCATCAGACACGCTTCTGTAAGACGACCAGCTCTAACCTTGTTGCCACCGATTTTAGATGCCTATTTTTAGGCCTTGAGAACATTAGGCCTAACATTCTGACTCAGTTGATGTCCACACAAAAAGATAATTTATATTTGTTTTCCGTTGAATGTAGCAAAACCAAAATATACATTGGAATGGATTACAAAACAGTAGCCCCTTAAAGGGTAGTTTGCATTCAAGTGAATGAAGCCATCTGTTACCAAAAGCAACAGAGTGAGCAAAACGTATGCTGAGTGTTTGGTAAAAATGAAACCAGGGATGATGAGAATTCTGTACTGTGTCTACACATACACACACGTACCTATACATATATACTCTCTCTCTCTCTCTCTCTCTCTCTCTCTCTCTCTCTATATATATATATATATATATATATATACATATATACTCAATATATATACATTTATTATATTATATATATTTTATAATACATATTATATATATTTTATATATATATGCTCAATTCAGTCTAAAAACCATTTATAATACCCACTATATTATGTATATATATTTATATATATTTATATATTAGGCATGCAATTGGCTCCTTCTTCTAAGAGCTTATATTCTACTGGTTTGGGAAGGGGGTAGACTGGATACAATATAGATGAACTACATATATATATATGTATGTGTGTGTGTGTACATGTTTATAAATGTCATTAATTCAATAAACATTTGCGCCAGTAAATACAAAGAATAGACACTTTCTGTGTGTGCCTTTTATTTCTTCCAGGTAGGAAGTTCCTCTCATTAGGGAATTCCCACACTGAACAAGAATTAGCAGCAGTCCCTGTGACTTACAGTCCTAGAGGTGCTGAGAGGTTAAATATAATAATGACGGTAATAGCCAACATCCACATCATACCTGCTATGTGCCAGGCACAGTGCTAGGTGCTTTTTTATGACTACAGGTAACCCTTCCACATTGTGACTTTCTGCACTATGGCTTTGATGGGTCAGCATAAGAAATTAAATGGTAATTTGGGAGGAATTTTGGAGAAGCAACAGAGGCCATGAGGGGGCCAGCAGATGACACAAGAAAAGTGTATAAATTTAAAAATGCATAAAATAGATGCATAATATTGTATTATATTATATCTTTAAATGCTCAGTTTTTTTAAGTTAAAATAAGTAAAAAAATTAAAGTTTGCAAAAAGAATGCAAAAGCCCAAAACTGGCACACAAAAGCTAGAAATGTAGAGGTATCTTAAAAAGTTTAGTAACTCTTAGATGCATAAAAAGTATGTTCTGTAATGTTATGTTACATGTATAGTATGTAGTTTTATTATTGAATAACATAAATGAAAAGTTACATTTTTTCTTAAAATTAAATTTGTAGTAAAGAACTATAGTTCAAGGCACACATTAAGGTACTGTAAACACTCCAAAGAAAGAAAAAGAACAAATTCAGACTTCTCCTCTGTTATGGAGAGCCAAACATTTTCATATTGATTTTCCAGATCATAGGGGCACTGCACCCCCAATCCAGGTGAAGTAGAAAGTATGGTTGTATTATCTTAATTGATCTTCACAAGGCCCAGGGACATAGGTGCTATTATTATCATCCCCATTTGACATGGAGGAAAATGAGACACAAAAAGATTAAACGAATTGCCCAAGGTCAAAAAACCAGTAAGTGCCTAAGACTGGATTTGAACTCAGGCCTGATCGTACCTGATTCCCAGCCCAGCATGCTATGTAGTGTACCACCTAACTTCACCACTTGTATCACCTCAGTCACTTCCTACAGATATACAGAATTTGAACCAAATGGTCCCAACTCCTTGGCTGATTCTCCATAGACTACTCCATTCTATCTCTCATAACTTTATTTATATATGATTATATATGTATGTTGTCTTATTTACTCAATATCACTTAATGGATAGAGACCTGATCTTTGAATTGAGAAGACCTGAGTTCAAGTTTCTCTTCTTGTGTGACCCAAGGCAGGACACAACTTCTCATGCCCTAGGAAAACCTCTAATACCTTAAAATACTATAAAAATAGGTATTGTAAGAACATATGTTATTCAAGCCCTTTCAGTCTTATAGCCCCATTTGGGGTTTCCTTGGCAGAGATACTGGAATGGTTTGCTAGTTACTTCTTCAGATCATGTTACAGATGAGGAAACAAAGGAAAAAAGAATTAAATGACTTGCCCAGGGTCACAGAGCTAGTAAGTACCTGAGGCGACATTCGAACTCATGAACATTAGCCTTTCTGATTCCAAGCTCAGCCGTCTCTTCAATATACCACCTGCCTGTCTGCAAGAACATATGTTCTACATGGGTGAAAGAAGTTTTTGTACATGTATCGTGAAATCCCATATATGCAACATATATCTAGATAGCTATAAAGATTTGCATATCTATATATTATATGTCAATATGTGTATATAGAAGATGAATAGATCTACACATTCTTGTCCAAGGGCCAAATGCCTCTCATTCTTAGAATCTGGTGTACAACTGCATACTTTTTTGTTGTTAATTCATTCCATCATGTCACTGCTTATAACCCCATGAACAATAGCATGTCAGGCCTTTCTGCCCTCCACTATCTCTCCTCCAACCACGTCCAATTTCATGTTTACTGTTTCCATGTGCCTCTCTCTCCATCTCATCCTTTTCCTTTTGCTTCCAACCTTTCCTAACATCAGTGTCTTTTCCAGTGAGTCCTGTCTTCTCCTTACATAGCCAAAGTATTTAAGCTTCCATGAACAGTCTGAATTAATTTATTGAGCATATGTCTGTTAGCACATGCCCGAACACTCCGGGTCCAAAAGTCTTGGAATCAACATATACAAATCTCATTTAACTAAGTCTTGGACCACCACTGCCTTTGTTAAATTGTTTGTTAGAAACTCAGCTTATTTCCTAAATGACTTGTCATAAAAGTCTATGTGTAATATATATTACCTGATTTCCCAGTAGTAAGAAGGGACCATGATGAATAGGGCATAAATTATGCATCTGATTCAAGAGGAATAGAGCCACAGACCAGTGCAAATGGGCATAAACCAGTGGGAAGGAGTTGACATGTTTGACTATCACAAACTTCAGAATTCAGCAGCAAAGTAATATGTCCTATTAGTTTATTTATAAGGGTCGGACAGGAATAACATGCACAATGGCAATCTGTAGCTAGGTAGAACATAGTACATTATACTTAGAGCCGGGAAAGCATGAGTTCTAATCTTGCCTCAGATATTTATATATTGTCACCCTGGGCAGACCACACAATTTCTCTCAGGCTTAATTCCTTGTCTAAATAAATGTGGATAATAGTAACTCTTGCCTTTCAGGATTGTTGTGAGGATTGAATGAGGAAACATGTAAAAATACTCTGAGAATCTTCAAGTACTATAAAACACCATCATCATCACTTAGCATTCCATGCTATTGAAGCCCTGGGGGAGGAGGGTAAAAAGAACTTGGAGCAAGAAGTCCAATTTATTCTTTATTTTCCCATCTCCTTCTCTTTAGGTACCCTTCTTCCATTCCTCTTTGGACAGTCCTGCCAAGCTAGCCTGACTGTAGATTCTCCCCTGGCCACGCAGTATATATGGAAAGCAGACCCTTCACCCACCGCCGGGGCTGTGCCCTCTGCTATAGAACCACCTCGTGATTTTCACTCCCAATGGAAACTGACAACCCAGGAGTCAATTTCATTCTGCCAATATCCTTAGACCCCAGTGGGATTGTAGTCAAGGCAAGCAAATCACCCAGAGAAAGAGAGTAAAGTCTACATTATGCTCACAGACTAAGCCAAGGATCCTCTAGGTCAAGCTGCAACCCACAGGAATATCAACCCCAAAAGGAAAGGCAGTAGCCAGCGTCACTATAGCCAAGAAGCAACAGTAGAATCACTCAGGGTAAATAAACTACAAGGGGGAGTTCATACGTCCCACTATTTGACCACTGAGTGCTAACTACACTCCCTGAACTCCTCTCATTAACTCCATCTGAATGAATGTGAGCCATTGCCCTGTTCTATACATGACCGCTCTCCATTCCCTGCTTACTCTGAGGTATCATCTTTGCCCTAGGTTGGAAGCCATTCCTTTCTACTAGTCCAAGGACCAGGTAAGATTACTCTGTCAAACTTGGTTGTGCTAAGTTGTGATCCCTGGTGATAATGGATTGTTTCACCATAAAGATATTTCATTTACTTTTTAATTAGAGTCCTGCTTGGTTTAGACTAAAGAAAGCTCACTAATGTGAGACTATCAGAGGAAGACCAAAAAAATGTGATGTGTCACTTAGTGTTAGGAGTCATGATGTCTACAACTGTTGTCTTCTGTCAGGTCAGTGTCCTTGCCATTCAACCATTGTTTTCAAAAATTACTCCAAGATGAATGAATGAATGGACTAATATTAAGCCATGAGAAACAACCAAGATAACTGTGAGAATAAAAATCAAAAACACAAAGATTCAGCTGAACTCAGATTAAACAGAATGGCCAATCTTGATCCCAAAGAAATGAAGGAGTACTGACTCTGCATTTAAAAGTCCTGTGTTCAAATTGTATCTCCAATACTCACCCCTTGTTCAAATCTGAAGAAGTTACAACCTTCTAGGACTTCAATTTCCTCACCCATAAAATGAGGCAGGCTACCTTTTATTAAGTGTTCATTATATAGGGTCAGCTGAGTGGCTCTGTGGATTGAGATCCAGGCCTGGATATGGGAGGTCCTGGGTTCAATTCTGGCCTTAGACACTTCCTAGCTGTGTGACCCTGGGCAAGTCACTTGACCCCCATTGCCTAGTCCTTATCATTTTTTCTGTCTTGGAACCAACTCATAGAATTGATTTCAAGGCAGAAGGTAAGGTTTTAAATTTTTTTTAATAAATAATATAATATAATATAAATATAAATAAAATAATAAAAATATATTAAAAATATATAGCAAGCATTGTTGTAAGTGCTGGGGATAAATACAAGAAAAAAAAGACAATTCCTGCCCTCAGGGACTTTCCATTCTAAAGGGGAAAGACAATAAATGAAAGGGAGTTGAAAAGTAAGATTAGAGGAAGTCCCCACATGGGGGTTTGGTGGCAAAATCCAAAGAGTCAGAAAAAGAACTGGGGAGATAATGAAACACGGTCAGGCTGAGCCCATCCCCAAAGTGGAGGCACAAAGCAGAACTCATAATTGGAGAAAATAGACAGAGTGGTAGAAAGATATACCAAGGTAAAAAAAGGGAAGAAATAGATTACGAATGGTATCAAAGCCTGAAGAATCAGAAGCAAGCCCTGGGGGTGATGAGAGTGTTGAATCCATTGGCTTCTAAGGTCGCTTCCAGTTCTAGATTTATGATCCTCTGAATTTACTTTCAATTTTTTTTTATTATAGAAGTTAGGAACTAAAGGTGTGGAATATTGAATAGGCTCACATGTATGGAGACTGTGTTCATTGGTTCTGTCTAACTATATTTGTTTCAAAGAAGGGAATCTAAGGGAAAGGATTGTATATTATGAAATTATTAGGGTAAAATAAAATGACCAATTAAGCATTTTCTAAGGACTCAAAAGTTTAAAGGCTATGAAATTGAGATAACCACTCCACTGACAGAGATGCTGGTAGAGGTCAGAGGTAGGAGAAAAGGGGTGATTTTAGTTCCATATATAGTGAATTTGAAGAATACAAGAGGATAATCACTAAATGGTTGGATATGTCAAATGAGAGGAATAACACTCATAAGATAAGTCAGAACTAAAGGAAGAGTTTTGAGAGTCATGTAGATAGAGCCGATACTTGAAGTGATGGTGATAGATGAGATCACCAAGGGAAAGTTCACAGGAAGAGAAAAGAAGAGGTCTGAGGATAGAATCTTAGGGAAGGCCCATATTTAGTCTATAAAAGAAGGATGAACATCAATGAACAAATCCTTAGAGAGTTTCGAGGAGAGTGCAGTGACACAAAAGCCAAGGGAAAAGAGTGTGAGGAAGGAAGTGGCACATGCTGCAAAGAGGTCAAGAAAGATAAGAACTGATCAAGGGCCCCTGGTTATAGCAAGGGAAGTATTTATAGTTGTTTCAGTTCTCTGCATGTAGACTCAACATTTGTAGAGACTATTCTGTAGATAAAAAATAATGAGAATTGGCAGCTTTCGAAACATGAAGCCCTGAGGGGGAAAAAAGAAAACAAAATCAGAGTGAAGATGTGACCTTTGAGAGAAGATTATTTGTAATTTTTGCAGAATCAAATTTTGTTTAAATGTTTGTTACACATAATTGATTTTTTATTTTCCAAAAAAATGGAAAAAATAAAGTCCTAGAGGAGGATAATTCTCTTAAAAAAAAAAACTTATCAATTTTCCCACCAGGCTCTTCCCCTATCTACATGGCTGTGATTTGTATCCACAATCCATATACCAAGTATATTTCCCCAATCTCTTTACCTACAGTCTAGAAGATGATAGCTCCATGTTTGCTTGTTGGTTTTTTAATTTAGCTGACTCTCAGAAGGAGGACAGGGACTTTGGGTATTTTGGGTAATCTGTGAATTCATTGTTTGCACATGTACAGACTTAAAGCCTATCATCCTGTTTATCCTCAGAGATTCTCAACTTCAGCTTGTACTTTGGTATGCACCAAATAATACAGGTGTTTGATTATAAGACTAAATAATAAGATAATGTGGTTGTTTCTTCTCACTCTGGTTTAAAGTGCCAACACCAATAGCAGGCCTTGAAGGCAGCTGCAATAGTAGCAGCAGAAGTTGCAGGAGTCCTCAGTCCAAAGAATAGAAGAGGATCGAACAACTAATCATAAAGAGGTTGCAAAGGACCCTTTGATGGCAAAGGATTCAGAATCCTATTGAAATTGCTTATATGGAATTCCAGGTCCCAGGTCCAAAACGAAGAGAAGCACTAGCACTTATGGACTACAGAGAGCAAGGGCCCTGTTCAGTTTTAGGTCAGAGTAGAGTACTTCTAATCATTCACTAGGAAGTAAGGACCTTGATCTCAGTTGCAAGGTAGAAATGTGTACCAACACTTGTCTTTCCAGGAGATCAAAGAACCTAGACACAATTTAGGAGCTTAAGAGGATTTCTAGTATTTATGGCCATATGGGAACAAGGCCTCTTCCAAGATAAAGACCAGAGCAGAGGTCAGAAGAGCAGTTACCACACCTTTCTTTGGATCATACCACTTTGGAAGCACCAAGAACATATAAGTGCATGGAACTTAATCTGAGGAAAAGCAGCACCAAAAAACCTAAAGCCAGAGATAATGCTCAACCTTAGAAGCAGAATCAAGTTTTGCTATAGTTAGAAATCCAAAAATACGCTGGAAAAATGTAAGTAAACAACAACAAAAAAGAGACCGACCATTAAAAAATACTGTGGTAGTAAGGAAAATCAAACATAAATTTAGAAGCCATTCAATGATATCGAAACAGCAATAGGCAAAGCTTCAAAGAAAAATGTTTGATTTTGATAAATCGAAAAAAAGCCAAGTAAAAATTTCCATGAGTTCCAAAATTATTTTAAAAATGAAATAAGTGGGATGGAGAAATATTTGGATTACAACAGTGATGCAAGAAAATTATGAAAAATGAATCTACAGTCTGGTAGGAGAGTCACAAGAAAAACTGAGGAAAACAATATCTCAGAAACAGAATTGTTTGAATGGTAAGAGTCACAAAAAATCCAGTCAGGAGGAAAAGTCCTTAAAAATCAGAATGGGCTAGGACAGTGACATAGCTAAAAGGATAGTGCCTGGAATTTAGAGGACTTGGGTTCAAAGCTGTCCTAAGACACTTCCTAACTAGACTTGGCAAGTCACTTATACACAGTTGCCTAGCTTTTACCACTCTTCTGCATTTGGGACCTATAATTAGTATTGATTCTAAGACAGAAGGTAAGAGTTTAAAATAAACCAGAATGAGCTAAAGAGAAACAAAAGGTACTTCACTGAAGAAAAGACTTCCTTAAACAGCATATTCATTAAATAAAAAAAGAAGTATGAAAGTTCATTGAAAGAAAAACATCTTAAAAATCAGATTTGAAAAAAATGGAAGCTAAATGCCTCAGGACATATCAGAAAACAATAAAATAGTCAAAAAAGGAAAATAAATAAAAAATGAAATAGCTCATCAGAAACAAAATAACTGACCTGGAAAATAATTAAGAATCATCATTGAAATACCTAAAGGTCATGATAATAAAAAGAACTAGACATAAGAATCTAAGAAATTATCAAGGAAAAACTGCCCCTATAACTTAAATTCAGAGGGTAAAATAGAAATGAATAGAATACACCCATCACACCTTTAAAAAGACCCAAAAATGAAACCTCCTAGCAATATGACAGCCAAATTGTCCATTAGAAAATTTTTGCAACCATTCAGAAAGAAAATATTCAAAAAACTTGAAGCCACTGTCAAAATCACCCAAGATTTAGCAGCTTCCATGTTAAAGGAGTAGAATGCTTGGAATATGATATTCATGGAAGACAAAGGAATTAGGGTGACAACCAAAAATAAACTACCTAGCAAAACTGAAGATAATCCTTGAAGGGAAAAATTGGATACTTAATGGAATAGAGAACTTTCAAGTATTCCTGATGAAAAGACCAGAACTAAATTTAAAATTTGATTTTCAAATACTAGACTCAAGAGAAGTATAAAGAAGTTTTAATCATGAAAGAAAAATCAAAAGGAACTCAAAAAAGTTAAACTATTTGCATTCATATATGATAAGATGATACTTGTCACCAAAGAATTTTATCATTATTAAGGCAGTTAGAAGAAGTGTGCACAGACAATGGGTGTGGTTGTAAGTAGACTATGATGAGATGTTCTAGGAGAAGATGCACTAGGAGAAGGTGAAAGGGAGAGGAAGAATAGGAAAAATTATCTCACATTAAAGATGCAAAAAACAGAAAAGCATTTTCTGTGGAAAGGGAAATGTGGGGATTATGGGTGAATCTTGAACCTTATTCTCATTAGAATTGTCTTAAAGAGATAATAACATACATACTCAGTCTGGCAAAGAAATCTATCCTACTCAACAGAGAAGTAGGAGTGGAAAGGCATAAGAGAAGTGGGAGGGAATTTAAAAAGGGATGGTAGATTAAAAGAGGCAGTGGTCAGGAGCAAAACAAAATTTTAAAGAGGAATAAGGTAAAAAGAAAGAAAAGCATAAATAGGGGAAAATTAGGATAAGAGGAATTACATATTTAGTAATCAGCTGTGAATGTGAATGGGATGAACTTACTTATAAAATGGAAATGGATAACAGAGTGGATTAGAAACCAGAATCCAATAAGATATTATTTATAAGAAGTAGTTTTGAAACATAGAATCATACAAAATTAAAAATGAGGACAAATAAGGACAGAATGTATTATGCTTCAGCTGATGTAAAAAATGTAGGATTAGCAACCATGATCTAAGACAAAACAAAAAGGGAAAATAGACCTAGTTAAAAGAGATAAGTAGGGAAAGTAGATTTTTTTTAAAGGATACCATATACAAGGAAGTTACATCAACATTAAAACATGTGCCCATAATGGTATAGCATCCAAATTCTTAAAGGGAATATTAAGTGATTTATTAGAAGAAATATACAGTAAAATTATATTAGTGGGGCACCTCAACTTTCCCCTCTTAGAACTAGATAAATCTAACCAAAATTAAAGAAGAAAAAAGTTAAGATGATCAAAATTTTAAGAGAAAAATAGATCTGATTTACATCTGAAGAAAATTGAAAGAGGGTAAAAAGAAGTATATACATTTCTCTCAGTTGTGAATGGCATTCTAACAATAATTAACCATATATTAGAGCATAAAAACCTCACAAATGCATAAAAGCATGAATATTAAATTCATAAATTTCATTACATAATGCAATAAAGTTATATTAAAATTAATTGGAAACTAAATAATCTAATCCTAAAGAATGAATGCATAAAACAACAATTCCTAGGAAAAAATAAAGAACATCATTAAGGAATTTCATTAAAGAGAATAAAATAATGAGAAATATGACAAATGTATTGGAGGCCACCAAAGTAATACTTCACATCTATAAATGTTTACATTACTAATACAAAAAAGAGCAGATCAAAGAATTGGGCGTATATCTAAAAAATCAAACAAAAAATCCCCATGGAAACATCAAATTAGAAATCTGAAAACCAAAGGAGAGAGTATTACAATGGGTAGAAAACTATTGAACTAATTGCTAAACCTAGGAGTATAAATATGTACATATACACATATATAGAGAATTATATATTTATACATATATATATATATATAATAAAATAGTTAAACCATTGGCTAATTTGATTTTTTTGAACCTTTACCTTCTCTCTTGGAGTTAATTCTGTCTATTGGATCCAAGGCAGAGGAGTGGTAAGGGCTAGGCAATGGGATTCAAGTGACTAGCCCAGGGTCACATGGGCTAATTTGATTTTTAAAAAGGACAGCATTGAAAATCAAAGGATGAATATACCACCAGTGAAGATGAAATTAAGCAGTCTATGTGAAAGGAATGAATATTTACAAAAATGCAATTTACTCAAATTTCCAGAAGAGGAAATCTCATACTTAAATAATCATGTCTTATAAAAGAAATTGGATAAGTCATTAATTAGGTCCCTAAGAAAAAAAATCCCAATTTTCAGATAGATTCACAAGTGAATTCTTCAAAACTTTTAAAGAACAATTGCTTCCAATATTATATGAAGTACTTGGGCAAATAGGCAAAGAAGGAGATCTGTGATATTCTTTGGTAACACAAATATGGTGTTGATACCTAAAGCAGGAAGCTCAAAAACAAGGAGGAAAAAAAAAACAGCTACACAGCTATTTTCCTAATATATTTTGATGCAAAACTTTTAAATAAAATACTATCAAGGAGATCATAGCAATGTATAAAAACATCATACATTAAGACCAGATGTGATTTATAACAGGAATACAGGGATCATTCAATATTAGAAAAAACTATTGACCATATCAGTAGCAAAAAAAAATAATAATAAAAATCATGTTTATCTCAAGATATCTAGATACAGAAAAATCTCCTGACTAAATAGAATATTCATTTATATTAAAAATACTAGAAAAGCATAAAAATAAATGGATATTTCCTTAAATGAAAAAAAAAGTATTTCTCTAAAACCATCAGGAAGCATTATTTGTAATGGAGATAAACTAGAAGTCTTCCCAGTAAGATCAGGGTTGAAGCAAATATACTCATCACTTTTATTATTCAGTTTTGTATTAGAAATGCTAGTTATCTCAATAAGAAAAGAAAAGTAAATTGAAGGAACTAAAATAAGTAATGAGGAAACAAAAACTATCTATGGTCATCTTCTTAGAGAATCTTAAAGAACCAACTAAAAACTACTTGAAATAACTAACAATTTCAACAAAGTTGCATGATATAAAATATACCCACATAAATCATTAGCATTTCTATGTATTACTAACAAAACCCAGCTAGAAGAGATAGAAAAAAGAAATTCTAGTTAAAATGTTGGAAAATAGAAAATATTTAGGCATCGAGATGTTCATCAAAAGCCAGAAACTGTAACAACACAACTACAAAACACTTCTCAAACAAATGCAGACCTATATAATTGGGAAATATTAAATGTTTGTGGATATGCTAAGCCACTATAATATAATTTAAAATTCTACCTAAGTTAATTTACATATTTACATATAAAAAAAACAATAGCAAAATTAATCCAAATGATGAAAAGGCCAAAAATATCATGGGAATCAATGGAATTAAAATGAATATGAATGTGACCCAACAGTACCAGATCTCAGATTATTTTACAAAGTGTTCATCATAAAAAGAATCTGGCAATGGCTGAGAGTGAAATAAAATAGGTACAGAGTACTCATTAGTAAATGTTCATATTAGTCTATTTGATAAATCTAAAGATCCAAGCTTTAGAAACAAGAATTCATGATTTGACAATAATTGCTGGGAAAATTAGAAAGCAGTTTGTAATAAACTAGGTATAGATCAACATCTCACACTATATAGTGATATAGTGGGTGCAGGTTTCAGACATGACATGATTTAGATATAGACTGAGATAAAATGAGCATATTTTGTAGATATAAAGCTCTCAGGTCTGTAGATATGGAAAAAATTTAAGACCAAACAAGCAATGATCACAGAGAGTAAATTGAAGCATTTTTATTACATTGCCAAATTCAAAAAGTGCACAAACAAAGTCAGTTTAGCCAAGATTAGAAGGAAAGAAAGAAACTTGGAAAAAATTTACAGCAAGTTTCTCTGATAAAGGTTCCATTTCTCAAATTCACAGAGATTTGAATCAAATTTAAAAGAATGTAGGTGATTTCAAAATTGATAAATGGTCAAAAGATATGAACAGGCACTACTCAAAGAAGAAATCAAAGCTTCATGTAGTAAAATGAAAAGATACTTTATATCATTTTTATTTTAAAATGAAAATTAAAATAACTCTGGGGTATCACACCAAACTACCATATTGACTAATATGCAGTAAAGGGAAATTTAAAATGTTGGAGGGGGTGTAGGAAAATAAGTACACTAGTACATTCTTGGTGGCCTTGTAAACTGACCCAAATATTCTAGAGAGTAATTATGAAACTGTGCATAACCTTTGATGCAGCAATATCACTACTAGTTCTACAGCCCAAAGAGATAAAAGAAAAAAGGACCTATATGTACAAAAATATTTATAGCAGCTATTTTGGTTGTGGTAATGAATTGGAATTAGTGGTGGTACCCATCAATGGGGAGTGAATGAAGAAGGTTGTGTTACATGATTATGATGGAATACTATTGAGCAGGATGATTTCAGAAAAAAGGTAGAAAGTTCTACATGAACTGATGCAGTGAGGTGAACAGAATCAGGAGTACATGATACACAGTAAGAGCAATATTGTATATAATGATCAACAGTGAACAGCAATCAGTCCATTGATCTTAGACAATTCTGAAGGAATTAGGATAAAACTAAATATTATCCTCCTTCAAATTAGAAACAATAATTTTTTAAATTTTCTTTTTTTCTGTTTATTTTTCTAAAATGGCTAATATTAAAATATATTTTACATGATTTCACATATATAATTCTTATCACATTTTTTACCCTTGCAATGGGTAGGGAGGAGAGAGAGAATTCAGAAATCAAAAAAAAAATTTAATGAATTTTCATAGTAAATAATTACTTTTAATAAGAGTATCAAATGAGATACTATAAATGAAACTACTTTTGCCAAATATAAAGCATTTCACAATATAAGTGTGTATCCTTCAGCCTTTGCTGAATAATATTGATAGACAGCTAATTGAGCAAGAGAAAAGAAAGCGGTTTAGATAATCCACAGGCTGGATAATCAGCCACTGAATAATTTTAAAGGGGATATCTGCAGCCCAAATGAAGTAGAGAATCTCAAAGAAGTAGGAATCCATTTATATTGTTTAAAACCAAATCAAAGCGATAAATTTTCCACTGAGAGGCATGTAAAACACAAGTGACCTCTGACAGGGCTGCTCACTCATCAATGTGAGACTGTCTCTCACCCCTGAGAAGTACTGTTGCATTCATTATCTTACCAACAGTGGCTTTGATATTTTGAAATTTTCTGAAACAATGAAAATAGTGAGTTTCCACAGCCAAAACAAATGTGGATGGAAATAGGAAATCTCTCTCTCTCTCTCTCTCTCTCTCTCTCTCTCTCTCTCTCTCTCTCTCTCTCTCTCTCTCTCTCTCTCTCTCTCTCTCTCTCTCTCTATGTCTCTCTGTCTCTTCCCCTCTCTCCCCACATTTTATTATATTTTAATTAACTTATTGACTCTATCTCTCTATATTTCTCCCTTTGTCTCTGTCTCTTTGTTGCTCTCTATCTCCCTTTTCTACTCTCTCTTTCTCTCTCTTTCTTTTAAATACTAAACTCGAAAAAGAGCAAACTCTCAAACCTCCTTAGGGCAAAGATCGTATTGACTATTTCACCAAAACAATAATATCAAAATGCTGCCTCAGTGTGTCTATATTTTCAAAGCACTTCTTTGAAATATTTTGAATTCTAGTTGTTTTTTACATGGAAAGTAAAATATCAAGTTGTTCCCTTTCATGATGAATTTTAACAGGAAGCCCCACTGTAGAACATTGTACTTATTGCTGCCATGCTTAATTAAAGTCATAGTGGGGTATCTTTCTCTCCATTGACTTTTTTGTTAGACTATGAAAATTAATGATCTTACCACTGTGAAATTACCATCAGTTTTTAGCACAGGAGCACTGCTGATTTCATCCAATATTATCCAACCCATAAAACAACCCACCACCCTTCCGGTTGCTTTATATAGGAGATTGCCTCCTTATCTTTGAGGAACTTCAATAGTCATTTAGTTAGGCCAACCTACCACCATCCTACAAGCCAGTATCCTGAATTCCTTAATGATCTTATTGGAGAAAATATTTATAATATGTAATAAGCCCATAATCTCACACAATGCTTATCTCCTAGTGGTGATTAATGATGCTATTGGAGAATGCAGTGGACTTATTAATTCTTAAGTTTAGTTATCACTTGAAAGGTGCCTATCATCACTATTGTGGTTCACAACACACAATCACTGCCATCAATGAGTAAAGAAGGACGTTCCACTATAAGTGATTCTAATTTAATAAAAATGCATATAAGAAACTTTCCATTTCTTGAAGTAATCATTGAATGGGAAAACTAACTTTTTTATGAATGAGAATAAAATATGGAATTTCTGGTAAAGTAGAAATGTAGGGAAGGGGTAAATTCATAGTATTAGTATCAGTTTGGTCCTTCTTAAGACAATATTGCCCTCATTTCAGATCACAATTATGCTCTGAGAGCTAGCCACTGGGAATGAGATCCCTCACCAACATTACACTAAAAATTACAATAGCATTTTTAGAGGCCTGGCTTATTGAATTTTTTTCTTTCTGCTTATCTATTTTCAGTAGTAATTAGTACCACTTCCCTACCATTAATCATATATATATAGGCTTTATATTAGCTATGGCTACTTTAATAAGTAACTCTTCCTATAAATATATTTAAAGATCTATGATTGAAATGAAAAGGCTCTGGCTATATTAGCATATTGATATTCTCACTAAATTAATGCAGGCCCCAGGTCTTCATTTATCTAGAATCCATTCCACAAAAACAAATTGCACTGTTTTCAATAAATGTTTGTGAAGTTCAATATTAATTTTGACTGTAAATTACCTGCTAAACATGATGGTCCAGTGAAAACACTTCTAGATGCTATCATTTTCCCAAATAAATTATTTTTAAAAGCTTATACAAGTTTGTTTCCATTAAGCAGCATCATTTGTGAATATCATTTGAACAAAGAGAATAGGAAGACAAAGACTTAGAAAATTATAGAATATCAAAGTTGAAAGACACCTTAAGGCACAATTTGCTAAATTTCAGCAAACTGAAAATATTTTCTACCACATCTCTCACCACATTCCCTTGAAGACTTCCAATGCCAGAAAAATTACGGTCTATATTTTTCATTTCTTATGTGAATAGCTCTAATCTTGCCTTGTTTTTCTAAGATCTTCGCAGTACACTGAAATGGTCCAGTTTAGTGTTCCTGGCTATTAAAACAAACATATGTTAGAACTTCTCCAGATTCTCAGGCTTATTGACTTAGGGCAGATATGTACAAGAAGCTAACCAAAGTATAGTTCCAGATTGAGAATCAATCTTTTCATCCTTATCCATTCCTTCCTTTTCTACATTAACTACCTTCATTTGTCCCTGACCTCTATAGAAAAATGGTTAAATGATGAGGTAGGGATATGGAAAAGGTGGAAGATTGGGCCATTCTCACTAATGGAAACTAATTGGGGCAGCGAAGTAATTCAATAGATATACTGTCAATTTTCGACTCAGGAACACCTGAGTTCAAATAAGTCCTTACATACCAATCATTTATGCGTCCATGAGCAAATCACTTAACTTCTGTTTGCCTCAGTTTGCACATCTGTAAAATGGCAGTAACACTAGCATATACTTAACAGGTTCTTATGAAGATCATAAATATAACATGCTTGACATGGTGCCTGGCACTTTATAAGAGCTATATAAAAGTTAGATGATAATGATTAGCACAATGAGAATTCAGAAACTAGGAAATACAATATATTTCAAAAGATGAGGATCATTTCTGAAATGAACATGTTTGGTCCCATTTTTAGGGCTGCTTGAGACTTGCAGGGCAAACAGACTTAGTTAAATGGTCTCATACAGAGAGCTGGGAAGTTTAGGAGCCTGCCATTCACACCTGACAACTACACTATTACCCAACTGCTCCATGCCACCAAGTTCCACTTAAGGAATGGGCTATGAATCAGTTCAACAACTCTTTGTGTGATCTGTGATACAAACCCATTGGGGACCCATCCCTGCCCTCAAGGAGCTTATGATGCAGTAGAGAGAGTAAGTAGGAAATACCAGGTCCCAATTAATACAAATAATGAATCCACTAACATGGCCCCATGTATTTGAATTTGCAATATTCGAAGCTATAAGTAAGTCAAAGATGGTCATTGATTCTAGTTCATATAGAAATATGCAATATGAATTTGAATGATGTAACCCTACTATTTCTTGATCAAGACCCTCCATCAGGCTTTTTCTTTGCTGTTCTTCATGCCCTGAATTCTGTCCCTCCTTATCTCTTCCTCTTGATTCCCCTGATTTCTTTCAAGTCTCAACTAAAATCCTGCTCCGGTGAAAGCTTTTCTGGATCCCCCATAGTAAAAAAGTTGCCTTTCTGTTAATTATATTCAATTTAATAAATAGTATTTATTTATTAAATATTGTTAAGTTTATTAATAAATAGTATTACTAGCTTGTTTGCACATGATTATTTGCAGTGTGATTTATAGCACATTGTGCTTTTTGAGACAAGAGACTGTCTTTTGCCTTTCTTTACACTTAGCACAAGGCTTAACATAGTGTCTAGCTAATTGATATTGTGCAGTCAGTTCAATTGTGTCCAACTATTTGTGATCCCATATAAAATTTTCCTGACAAAGGATGGACTCATTTGCCATTTTCTTCTCCAGCTCACTTTACAGAGAAGGAAACCGAAGTAAATAGGGTTAAATGATTTGCCCAGGGTCAAACAGCAAATAAGTATCTGAGGCCAAATTTGACCCGTCTGCCTTACTCCAGACCTAGTGTCCTCCTATCCACTGTGCCATCATCTAGTAAGTAGTAGGTGTTTAATAATGTTTATTGAATGACTGATTGCTTCCTAGCCTCTCTTAAAAATGTGCAAACTCTTTATATTTATCACTTTATTTGTTGGTACTTCTCCATTTTCCTGAAGCTCAAGGAGATGAAAGATATTTGCCCAGCATTACTCAGCTAGAATCATAAGCAGGATTTGAATCTAGCTCTTCCTAATTTCATATTTCAGCAATCTATCAACTATCCAGTCAGTAACTTGGGAATTTCCACTTGGAGAATGGGCTATGAATCGATTTAATAACTATTTATGTGGTAGGTTCACATCCACGAACCTTCTAGAGTAGGAAGGATTTCCACAAATAAAAATAAGTCTGGGGCATAGAGAGTTTCTATTGGAGGGGCATTATGATTCAAACTATAGAGGAAGGAACATGATGCTTGTTCAGAGAACAGTGAGCCCCCAGTTTGGTTGTAGTGTAAGGTAAATAGAGCAAAAAGGTAAGAGCTAAGGCTGGAAAGAGCGTGTGGTCACATCCTGGGACTCACTGCCAAGTACTCTGAGGAAACAACATGCCCAAGTGAACAGAATACTGTACTTGAGTCAAGAAGACCTGACTTCAAGCCCAAACTCTGACATTTAATTGCTGTGTAACCCAGGACAAATCACCCGATAGTTCGGAGGCTCTATTTCTTTATTAGTAAAATTATAAAAATAATGCCTTCAGTGTCTGTCTTACATGGTAATGAATGTAAGAGACTTGGCAAACATGAAAATTCAAAATAAATATTAGCTAGCTATTCCTTCATTGAATGATAAGCTTCTTGAGGACAGGAATGGGTCTGGATCAGACTACTGTAAGCATGAAATGAGATGATATAGGTAAGGTGATTAATCACTATTAAAGGTGAGCTATGATTATTCACTCCTAAGTATGGTTCTAGACCCAATCTTTGGATCTGATTATCATCATTCAGATGCCCTTTTGGTGTAATCTGTGTTTGTCCTCAAATTTAATACAACACCCAAATGCAGAATCGCTTAGCACCCACATACACACATACATAGCAGTCTGGTCTAATTTTTTTCTTTCAATTCCAAAAACACTTATGAAAGTCACACTCTGTACAAAGTATTGTATCACACTCCAGCAACTGGCTAGCTAATGCAATGGATTGTGTTGGATCATGATTCAGGAAGTTCCATGTTCAAATATTGCCTCAAATATCTACAATCTATGTAATTCTGGACAAGTCACTTAAATTCCCTAACCCTCAGCTTCCTCATCTGTCAAATGGAGAACTATGGCCTCTGGGAATATTTGAGCAAGAAGATGAAACTTTCAGTAAGGATGTCATAGGGGTGATTCGGGGAAGAGGCAACACCTGGCTGAGATTGAAGAGGAGAGATGACTTCTGATAATCAGAGATGAATGAGTGCATTTCAGGGATGGTGGATGAGTTCATGCAAATGTATGGAGTCAGGAAATGGCAGATGAGGTTCAGGAAGTCTCCTGGCAGACTGTAGAGTGCACACAGGGGAGTAATGTAGAGCAGAGCAAGAAAGATGTACTGGAGACAGATTGAGGAGGACTTTAAATGCCCAAGTGAAGAATTTGCCTTCTAATCCTGTGGCCAGTTGGGAGCCTCCCAGAATATTAGGAATAAAGTTATACAAAACATTCTCTGAGTAGAGTGATGGAGCACCAAGAGCATTATTATCCAGACACACTGCCACATCCTGAATGGTCAATATCATCAAGGATTTGCATCTATACACCAGCACTCTATGCACACCTAAATCCTCCCTTATCTAAAACGCATACAGGAAATGAAATCATCATAGTTCATCTTTGGCCCACATCCCCAGCTGTGTTCCTCCTCCTCTAATCTGTGGCTAATATCTGGATGATGCTAAGGAAAGGAGAGTCCTATCGGACTAAATGAGATATAGGTCTCTGATTTACTAATGCTAAATAAACAACAGAGAACTTCTTAGCAAAGGAAGGGCACATAAGAAATGGTGAAGGGGCATCGTTTCAGAGAAACATAGGGAAAACCTGAGAGAATTGATGCAGAAGGAAATAAACAGAACCAGGATATCATTGTACATAGTAACAGCAATATAGTAATGATGATGAGTAATACAACAAAGACAATTCTGAAGGACTCAGTGGAAAATGCTCTAAGCCTCCAGAGAGGAAACTGATGAACTCTGAGTGCAAATTAAAAGATACCTTCTCCAGTTTTTTTGTCATTTTTCTTGCTTTTATATAATATAGATAATATGGAAATGTGTTTACATGATTTCACATGCATAATTGATATCATATTGTCTTCCTTCTCAGTGGGTAAGGTGAGAATTTGGAAATTTAAAAATATGTTAAATAGAGAAAACAAAAGGAAGTTGGGGAGAGGAAACAGAAGACTGCATTAACAATTGGGTTTTGTAGCTTTAAAGTAATCAGTTAAACAACAAACACTCTCTGGGAACTAATGTTGTGTTCAAGGAGGTTTTGTCCTTATAGGTAAATAACTTTGCCTCTCTCCATCCCAGAATCAAATGAGCTACTACAAACTGACTCAAAAGAAGGGAAAAGAAGCTTGCTTCATTCATCTCTATTGATATTCAATTTATTGCATTTTTAATCTAATCATTATTTTTCATTTTTCATAACTGATTCAATTGGTGAATAATAAAGAAACTGCAGTTAGCTAGGAGGGGTATTATGAAGTAGTTAGTAGCCTGTCTCTGTATCAGGAAGACCTAATTTTAAATCTTCCCTCTAAAACACAGTAACTGTGTGACTACAGCCAAGTCATTTAACCTCCAAGTATTTCAAGTAACTTTGACTAAATTGTAGAGCATTTACTCATCGTCAGAGAGAAAAAGGAACAGAGAGAAAGAAAGAACCAGAGACAGAAAAACAGAGGGACAGAGAGGAAGAGATGGAAATAGAGGTACAGAGAGATAGAAGCAAATATAAATTGACTAAAATAGAGAGGTCAAGACAGAGAGACAGACATGGAGAAAAATTTTCAAGCAACAAAATTATCTACATTTAGTTTTAAGTACCTTTTTTCATGAGGTCTCTATGGATAGTTCCCATTTATAACAATAAAAAATAAGTGACATTTATATGGGGACCTAAAAATTCCAAAGCATTTTGATATGCATGAGCTATCTCATGAGGAGCTCAGTATTGTTTCTCTAACCATAATTCATTAGTATAAAATCCAATTTCCTTCCATACTGGGAAAAGAATGGGTTCTCTGATTTTTTGACATTCAGTCAGGAACACCATAGTCTTCATAGAATTGGAATTGAAGATCACCCAAAGAACAATGAGAAGTTTGATAATAGGGGAGCATGAGAAGGCCAGCTCATTAAAAATGGGGAGTTAGAAAGGAAATAATGCAAAGAGGAGGCCATCAGAGAAATGACTGACCAGAAACAAGTCGTCTGACCATAGGATGAGAGTAAGAGGTAACGGATGACCAGTCAGCATTATCCATTGTTGCCCACACAATGTCAATAGAACTTGACATAGGTTCCTGAGCACATCAAATGGACCCATTGTGATGAACTTATATGAGGACATAGTCAAGATAGGATGGATAAGCTTGGTGAGGTGGAAATTTGTATCTTTAGAGAAGTATGCTACTACACTCCTACCCTGTGAATGGGATCAAAGACCATTTGGACAATTATAGTACTGTCCATGCTTTAATGGTGATTATCTACATATTTCTCTAAAAAAAACACAAAAACAAAACCTTTGAAAGAGCAGCAGAACACCTATTCGTGCTTAAAATGTGTACTTTTTCTAACCCAAAGGCTAGCTCTCCATTCATTCTCTATCATACCATAGCGCCATACAAGGCTGCCTATTGTTACTACATTATTCATCATCTGCTTGAATTGGGGGAAATGGAACACATTTGATCGTGTGAATGGTCTTTAACCAGTCTCCCCTCCTCTGGCCCAGAAAGTCTATAATATAGGAACAAACAGTGCCATTGACTGAGTAAACACATCCTCTCGATAGCTGAGCTCTAGTTTTTAATGTCAGTTTAACACCTTGTTAACACCTCACTTTAAGGCCTTTCTGAGTTTTTGGATTAATGAGCAAACTCCATATGTCTGACTTTTGCTCCAAATGAATATCTGTCCTATGTTGAAAAGAGGTAAATTCTTCATTGGGAGGTGGAGGTAAGCTGAGAAAATCAATGTATCTCAATCCTGTCCTAGACCTGCCATTAAGAATTGGGATCATTAGGAATAATAGCTGCTCTCCCTAATACTGATGAATGCCCTAACTCGGAGAAGTCATGAATTGTTCTGAAAGAACAATCACTGATCTCAGAAAATTAGAAAGCAACCACTGAAACCCCAGCCTATCTGATCCACACAGCTACAACTCTACTGTGTACTCATCTGCAAAACTGGTCATGTGATAGATGGAGGTATCAGTGTGAACTGAAAGGAAGGAGAGAGGGAAACAAGGATGACTGAAACTGATTGCCTCATCCAGGGAAGCCTATAAATTTCCTTGTAAATCTCATTTCTTTGATGATGCTACTGGATTTTTTGATGAGACTGTATTTAAACTAGATTTGAGGGTCACTTTAAGAATACAGTTCACACACAGAACTTACAAAATCCTAATTGTACAGCCACCAACTCATATATTTGAGACCTGGGAGGGGCTTGTCCTATTCTCAAACCTCATCATTTTATAAATGAGAAAACTAAGGCCTGGAAAAGGTAAATTATTTTCCCAAGGTCTCATAAATAGTAAATCACAGGTTTGGGATTTGAACCTAACTTTTGATTGTAAATCCAATACTCATTCCATTATATACTGCTGAATTTATATACTTAGTTATCATTTTTCTTAATATAAAAATGACTAATAATTTGATCAATTTTCTTTATTCTAGGAGCCAGAAAAGTCTTAGGAGATTTCCTCAGAAAGCTACTCCTTTTTCCAAGGATCATGACAAAGTGCAAACCCAAATGGATGAATCAGTGAATTGACCATCTACCCACCAATATAGAAAACATAAAACAATGTAAGACATCCTTGGAACACAAATAGATTCCATAGCCATCTTCTCCATGAGAGAAGGAGAGAGGAATAAACCCAGAAATGTGCTCCCTCGCTGCCAAAAAGCATTTTTTGTGATACTAAATAAAATTCATTGTCCTCTTTACTTAGTATATTAAACCAATAAATTGTGGAAGAAAATAATCTGTAATGAAACAGGAAATAGGATTATTTTTCTCATAACTATTATGTTTTTTAATCAGGTCACTCTGCATTCAATACCAATCCATTTTTGCTCTGTCTGCCTCATCAAGATCAATTCCTCAATACCAAAAGCAATAAACAAAACACATTTAAATGTCTGAATTAAAATCAATATAATTCATACTAAAATCCACTTTCATTTTGTTGACACAAAATAGTCTGGGTCTTTTTTTAGCATCATTGCACACATCCACTGGGATAAAACCATCCCACCCAACCTTTCCACCCCCAAATCAAAGACATATTCTCTCCAGAAATACATTTGCGGCAAATATCACAACTGCTGTTTATGAATCATTACCACTAACAAACTTCTCAGCTTGGTATTTCAAGCCTTTTACTGCCTGGCTCACATAATTTTCCTTCATGCCCCAGTCAAACTGGCCTACTTACTGTTCTTTGAACTCAACATCCCATCTCCCATCTTTAGGCCTTTACACAGAGTTGCCCTATATGCCTGAAATGCACATTCTAAGAATCCCTAGCTTTAAGAAACATAACAGGCTTGAATAAGCTGCAACATATCACTGAACAAGAATTACAAAAAAAAGGTACTTCAAGGATCAGCTCAGATGGTACCTCCTTGCTCTATTATTTCAGTTATTGATCTTCCTTAAATTTACCTCTTTATCTAGGTTTTCTTCCCCCTCCTAGAATGAAATTTCTTGGGGAAAGCAAGTATTTTACATCTGGTCTTTGTAGCCTCAGCTTGTTTATACAGTGCCTTCCTTGTAGTTGGTGTGTGCTTTAAGAAATGCCTGACCAGGGGCAGTTGCTAGCTTGGTAGATAGAGAAATAGGCCTGAAGATGGAAGGTCCTAGGTTCAAATTTGGCCTCAGACACTTCCTAACTGTGACCCTGGGCAAGTCATTTAGTTTTGCTTGTTTCACCATTACAGTCTTCTGCCTTGGAACTGATACTTAATATTGATTCTAAGACATAAGGTAAGGGCTTAAAAAAATGCTTGATCGAATGGGTTGGATTAGATTGAATTAACAGAAAAGGACATTTTAAGTAAAAGCGGTAAGAGATACATTCCCTTCCTTTAAGCTATCTTGAAAAAAGATTCTAGATTCTCTTTGTCTATTCTGAGTTTGTACTTGTGAAAAGGGAGTCCTTTGTTCTCTTTGCCTAGTTGGAGTTAACACTTTGGAATAACAATAACTTAAGTACCCTTACTTAGTACCTCACTAGGCTGAAGACAGGATTAACTCTCTTTTGTCTACTTTTTAATTAATCCACAAAATTTACCCATACTTAAGCCTGTAAACATTAAAATTAATATCAATAATTAAAATATTATATTTTAAGAGATTTATTAATGATCATTAGAAATAAAGGAATAAAAAGGTAACAAATATAAACCACGTGCCCATGGCTGTCACCTGCTCAAAAACCATGTTCCGCCATAGTCACAAGACAGGAAGCAAAGATAGCAAGACCAGGAACCCCCCCCCCAATATATCTCTCTATCCACATCACTGTTACCACATAAGGACAAGAAGTCAGTGGGCTCCTGGGAAATATAGTTTTTAGGGTAACAGATTTCCAAATACATAATCCTAAAGTAAGGGAAGTCCACAAACTCTTACTCCTAAGAGGAGAGTTAACACTTTTAGAGGTGAGAAACCAGCAAGATACTTGGAGAGCTCTACCCTTTTTTCTAACTCAAACAGTCAGAAACTTTTGAATTCTTTTAGGAGTTCACACACTCAGAAACTTGTGAATCCTAGGAGGAGAATTGCCACCTTCAGAGGATGAAAGGTGTGACCATTTTGGAAACTGTGATTGGCCCCTGTGAAGAGGGGTGGGGATAGAAAACCACCATAAAAGCCACAAAATTCTTCAGTTAGCAGTCTGGTGAAGTTGAGTCTCCTGGAGAGTGTCTCCAGGAGATAGTCTTCAAGGGAACTTCATCAGAGAATGAAGGGTGGATACTGACTTCAACTTAGACTCTGACTCCTGGACTACTTGGTTCAGTGAGTGAAAAGGCTGACTCCCTTCCTAGTTTCCTAAGAGACTACTTTCCATCTTGGAGGAGGACACATGATTACTCACTACTAGCCCTCCTAGCTGAGAACTAGTATAGTTATTTTCTCTAAATTCTTTCACATTTTTTTTACTTTATTGTTTCCCCTCTATTTTGGTAAATAAACTGAGTCCAACCATTAAATTTAACCTTTACAATTTCTTGGGGGTAACAGAGCATACCTATAAAGAGAAAATTCACATCATATGCTAAACACAAACATAAAGCAGTACAAAGAATATTAAATTTCAAATTTTGGTTCTGTTGCTTAATACTTAATTTATTTGAGGAGTATTAATGAATATCTCTGAGTCTCAGTTTCATCATCCATAAAATGATAAGAATTGGATATAATTGATGCTTAAGTTTTCTAGCTCTAAATTTCTGTTTCCATGATCTCTCCTTTCCAAATAAATGATAATGACTAGGAGCTTGGGATGTGCAAGTGACAAGTTCTAAGGCCAATCATTTCCATTATCATTAAGTTCTTTCATTTTTAATAACTGCTATAATGAAAAGTTTTGAAAATGGTCAATTGTGGGGCAGCTAGGTGGCTTAGGAGATTTGAGAGTTAGGCCTAGAGTTGGGAGGTACTGGGTTCAAATTTGGCCACAGACACTTCCTAGCTGTATGACCGTGGGCAAGTCACTTAACCCCCATTGCCTAGCCCTTACTACTCTTCTGCCTTGGAATGAATACACAATATTAATTCTAAGACAGAAGGTAAGAGTTTTTTTAAGAAAATGGTTAATTAGATGGAATTGGATTTGATGATGCTGCAAAGAGTCTACTGAGAATTGTCAACATGAAAAGCATTTTTTTGTAATCCCTGGAATCCTTGGATTTGGAAGGAAAAGGTAACTTGAAGGTAACTTGAATTACCAATCAAATCAAAGGAGTCCAGGAGGCTAGAGCAAGCATGGTTAGGAGAGCCTTGAAATTGAAAAAGCAGTTGCTGATGAGAAACTCTGCATGAAGCCTCAGATAAAAAAAAAAGACCATGAGTTTTTTCATTACTATCTAGTCCATGGAACTAAATCAGCAACTGATTTTTCAGCTAATAAGGCATTAAAGTCAAATCTCCTCAGCCTTTTGCTATTGAAAGCAACTGTAAATTGAATTTGCTAAGACAATAACTTAAAGTGGAAAGACTTAATACTGTCCAACCAAATCAAATGCTGATGTGGGATTTCCAAGGCCACAGAAATGAGGGTCTGGGGTTCTTTATTGATCTTGGAAAGCAACAGTAATCGACACTTGGCTGCATTGCTCTGGAACTGGAATTATTGCCTATTGATTATTCATCACTGAAGCCTGGCTGCAACATTCTGACTCCAGGAAGGATAGTGATTTACATTTCACCAGCTTCTTCTCTATAAAGATACTGCTTCCCTGTCAAGAGTCAGAAGACAAGTCCAAAAGGGAGGAGCGAGTCAATGACACAAGAGGAAATGCAGTGAATAATTCATTTACAGATGAGGAAATGATCTGCCCTTCTTTTTGTGAAAAAGTGTAAGAGAGAGATTATGTGGAATAAAGTGAATGCTGTCAGGAACAGTTGGTATTTTAGCTAGTTTGGCTGAACTTTTTTCTTCGTTACAAAGGTGTTCACTGGAGTGAAGGACAAGTATATTGGGAAATAAACACAAGAAGTATTAGTAAAACTTTGTTAAAATAAAAGATGACTATAAGTAATCAGAGAATGTGTGTGTAAGAGAAGTGGTTGATGAGTATGTACAGTGAGCTTATTCAACATGGAAAAGGCTTCAATTCTACTAAAGAAAAGCCCAATGACCTATAAGGAAATGGCTCTGCTCCTTGATTTGAATTCAGTAACTATCTCTAGGCTGTTTATCACAGAGTGAAGAGGAATTCTTTTGACTGGCTTTAGAGCTGCAACTGGAGGGCATTCAAAAACCAACTAGTCATAGTAAGGCTCTTTCTACTACTTTTTTGGCCCTGGTGATATTTGAGGAGAGATATATTATAAGCCTCTGGATGAGAGAAGGGATCAGGCTTTCAACAAAACCAACATGTGACCCATGAATATGGCCTCTGCTCTTTGATTTTTTATGGTTGGTTTCTTTGTTCTAGATGAAGAAGTAGGCTAGACAGCTATGACCTTGCAAGTTTCAAAAGGTCAGGATGATGAGCCACCAGGGTACTGGGAAGCAGAGTGCATGTAAACTGTTTCCCTAGCTGGAAAGAACATGGCTCTGAGGAATTATCTGATGGTCCCAACTCAGATGTGGCAGAGATTCCTCCAGCTGCTTTCATGTCTTTGGAAGTGAACTTGGTGGACGAATGCTATGTAGAAATACATTTAAGGTTAAGCCCACTTTCCCCAGGGATGGAGGTAGTATAGGAGATGGTGTATCTTCAAGTAAAAAGGAGGAAGTGTAGGGACACCTGTTTTTACTATAGTTTTATAATAAATACCTCTTTGTAAAAGCATAATAGTGTTCATTGTTAATGGAAAGGAAGTGCTAATCATTGACAGTGATTATAGCTGGCACTTGAGGGGACATAAGAATGGAGATTTGAACTGTCAGTTTATAAAAAAGATGCCTTTTCAACACATTAGAAGTATTTTTGGAACACCAAGGGGTGATATATGCTCTATGAACCCAACCCAACAGTACAAAGGCGTCATGTGATTGATCTTCAACATTCTCCAGTGTGGCCCACAGCAGACTGAGATATAGTTGGGAAATAATTGACAAAAAGTTAAAATATAATAGAACATGGATAATGTTAGTAGATGATTTTCTAAGTCAATACAAAACTAAGAGGGATATTTATGTGTGGCTTAGTGTCCTCTGTTTCTATTTGAGTTTGACATCATCATACTAATACACATATGGGTTGGGAGATTAATTCAGAGATTTTCTATATATGTATATGCTTGCATTTAAAACTTGTTTCTGTCATAAAGAATGGTAGAATGGAGTTGGAACTGGAAGATATAACACTCAACTTCAGCTAAATCACTAGCTACCTGCACAACCTTGGAAATGACATTTAATACCATTTTCATCTATAAAATGAGGGGAGTGGAGTAGATGACATCTGAGATTCCTTCTTGCTCTCGGTGTAGCCATCTTACAAGTCTGTAATTATATGAGCCAAGTCAGTGCCTCCCTAACATGCCTGGGCTATATGACTTCTAGCCCAATAATACCTATCATTATATCCTAAATTGCTAATGATTTGGATGGTGATTCAAATTTCTCGTTCTCCCCAACACCAAGAATACCGAAGATAAAAGAAGTTCTTTGGAGATGACATAGGTCTCTTACAACTCTACATATCATGTACAATGAAAAAAGAGTTCTGGGTTTAGAATCAAAGGATCTGGATTAAAATCTTGGCTTGGCTACTCCTTACTTTCATAACTCAAATGATAATGTCACAGATCTAGAGCTTGTAGAGATCTCACAGGTCATCAATTCCAAACCACTCATGATATATTGCAAAAGGGTGAAATCAAGGGAAATTGAAGAGTTTCCTCCTCAAAAGAATCTTTAAACAGGTAGATAAGTATGTTCCTATTCGACTTTGACCACAGTTCAAACCAGAAATAAAAGAATTTGTTTGGCTCCAGAGTTGCAGACTAGAAAAAATGAAAGAAAGTTACAACGAAGTCAATTAAGGCTTGAATCAGGAAAAAACAAAACAAAACAAAACATCCCAAGTATACAAGATTTCTGAGAGCAGAATGGGTTTTCTAGGTCAG
Source organism: Monodelphis domestica (assembly GCF_027887165.1). Taxonomy (NCBI): domain Eukaryota; kingdom Metazoa; phylum Chordata; class Mammalia; order Didelphimorphia; family Didelphidae; genus Monodelphis; species Monodelphis domestica. Next base: position 30,572,578 of record NC_077233.1, on the reverse strand, counting down.
TGATGGATTTATTCATATTGAAGAGCTTTCCAAAAAGGTCCAGCTGACCACTTCTAGGGTGTGTCATGGTGAGAATTCTTTTTTAGATGTGATTTGTGCTAGAAAGCATTGACAATCACTTCCAGTTTTGAGATTGTGTGATTCTGAGTACCCAGATTTCATAAACACAGGGATTATATTTCATTTGTCTTCCCAGGCACTTCCCAGGCACAAACAGAGGGAGCATAATAATCATTTGATTCATTCTTGAATTGAATCTACTGCAACATTCCTTTCTAAACAACTGACAATATGAAAGAGGGAGCTACACTAAGAATAATAGCACGTTCAATGTGTTGGAGGAATTCCAATTAATCTGTCACATTTTTAAAATTTTTATATCCCAAATCTCATTCAAGCCTATGCAGCTTTGCAGAGAGGTTTGATTTTTTTATTTTCAAATCGTTATAGCTAGGTTATAGAACAGCTACCCGGTGACCATCAACCCTTCAACAGCTCTGATGCCTGCATAACATTCCATGAAGTCAGTGAGCACTCTTCAGGTAAAGACTGCAATATTACTATAATATTTCAATGGGATGTATCTGTCATCAGCCAGACACAGAGAGAAATTGGACATCTCGAAACAGATCATTACCCAAAACCTTAAAAAATATTTATATTGAAAAGAATGCTACAGAGTTCCCATTAACAAGAAAATTATCAAATATAAGTGGCAGGTGGCAGGATTTATTCTTTTCCAAGTCTGTGGACCAAAAGTCGACTAAGTAGAGCAATGAATAATTATCTGATGTTGGATGAATGTAGACAGAGAAGTCAGGTTAATTCCAACCAAAAAATCCATTTACCTGATGACCCAATTTATGGGGAAAGATAGCTTGAGTTATTTGGGTAATAGACAAAAGTCAACATTCTGGACACCATTAATTCAATATTCCTACATCTTTACTAGGGACAGTCTGGTATAGTAAAAATAGTTTGCCTTCAAGTCAGAAAGACACGGTTAAAGTTCAGCCTCTGACACAACTCGGTACATGATCCTGGGTAAGTAACTTATCCACTTGGTGGCCCAATTCTAGTCTTTGAGGTTAAAAGTAACAGAGAAGGTACCAATGCATTAACAAGTGAAAGTTTTTATAAGAAGTTCCCTATACCAATAAAAAGAGGTTGAGTAAAATAAAATGCTATTGTATGTTGAAGGCTTTAGTGAAAACAAGTGGAAGAAGGCTAAGATACTAAGAATTTTAAGGTGATGTGGCATGAAGGCAAGAATGGTAGACCCATTGTCAAGAAATCTTGGATTCAAGTTCTGTCTCTGACAGATACTAACAGTATGACTATGAGTAAATCACCTAAACTCTCTGAGGACCAATTTGCCCATTTGTAATAAAGAGAGAATAATATCCATAGTTTTTTTTTACTTTTATCACAGAATTATTGTGACAGTCAACTGAAAAAAATATAAAATATTTTGCTCATCTAAATGCACTCCATAAATGCCAAATATTTCCTTGTTGACATTAGAAAATTTTCAGTTAATTTTCAGAGTGGCAGAGTTTGTACTCTTTATTCAAAAATAAATAATAATACCGTCATTTATGTTTTTCAAGGTGATTAATATACACTATTTCATTTGAGCTTTACAACATTACTATGATTTAGGAAATTATTATCTGCAACCTCCCCATTGTCCCACTCCACTTCTCCCCTGAGACACCAGCTTCACTGATAAAAATTAAGGTTAATTGCTCCCTCTACTCCTAGTCTCATGTCACATTCCTCTAACACCATCCCTACTATCACCAAATTTACCCTAGATATGTCTCCCTCTCTCTGTCTCTGTCTCATTGTCTCTCTCTGTCTCTGTTTGTCTCTGTCTCTGTCTCTCTGTCTCTGTCTCTCTCTCTCTGTCTCTCTCTCTCTGTCTCTCTCTCTCTGTCTCTCTCTCTCTCTCTCTCTCTCTCTCTCTCTCTCTCTCTCTCTCTCTCTCTCTCATCTCCCTCTAAAAAGCTGCCTCCACTTTGTCACCTCAATTATTTTTTTTAACTGTCAATAATCTGGATTCCAAACTCTAACAAATACGCTTACTCATGCAAAGCAAATTTAAAAATTGATCACAACCCAAAATGTATGTCTCATTCTGTATATTTAATTGATCACTTTCTGTAAGGAAGTGAGTAGAATTCTTCATTATTAGTCATCTAGAATCATGGTTGGTCATTACATTAACCAAAGTTCTCAATTGGAAAAAAGTCCAATGACCTCTGTAGTAATTGATGCTTGTGACCACCTTCTCATCCTACATTTTCTTGGCACTATTGTCTCTTGGTTCTCTTCCTATATGACTGACCACTCCTCCTAAGTCTCCATCACTAGATCTTCATCTATGACTCACTCAACAATTCATTCAATGATAACTCAATAATAGGACCAACCCCAGGGTCCTATCAATAGGCCTCTTTTTTTCTCTGTAGGTTCTCTAACTCAATCATCTCATCATCTACAATGGGTTGGTATGTATACATATACATTCGAATTTAAGTTACTTGAGAACAAGGATTGCTTCCACTTCTTTGTGTCACCAGATGACAGTACCTATGACTCCCAGATCCATATAACTATATATACCTTTCTTTTCTCCTGAGTCCTAGTCCTGCAGTAACTTTCTATTGACCATTTCAAGCTAGATGACCTACCTAACAAGTCATACTCCAGGTGTCCAAAATAGATCTCATAATTTTCTCCCAAATCCATCATTCTTCCAAATTTTCCCATCATGGTCACAGGCACTACCATCTGTCAATTAGAGATACCAACACAGAGTTATTCTTTACTGGTATTTTACCCCAAATCTTTCCATGTAGCCAATCAATTGCCAAATTTTATTTCTAATTCTACATCTCCTTTTTGTCTCCTCTCCAGTTGCACAGGGATCATCCAGAATAGACCCCCATCAGTTATCTGCTGGACTACTGCATTAATTCCCTAAATTCTACCCACTCCAAAGTGATTTTCCAAAATCTTCAGTATGACTATGTCACTACCTCTACTCAATTAACTTCAATCGCTCCATATGGCTCACTGGTTGATGAATCAAATATAAACTTCTCTAGTCATTTAAAGATCTTTGCAACTTGATTCCTTCCTATATTTCCAGTCATTTCACATTACTCCCCTCCATGAATTCTATACTCCAACCAGAAATGACCTACTTGCTATTCCTTCCATAGAATATTCTAGTTCCCATCAGTATGAGTTTGCACTAGCTCTCTTCCATGCCTTTAATGCTTTCCTTCCTCATTTCCACCCTATCCTTTGCTTCCTTAAGTACTCAGTTCAAAGGCCACCATTTGCAGGAGATCTTTCCTTGGTCCCTCTGTTACCAATGCCTATCCTTCACAGACTATGTGCCTTGTATCCCCTCTGTATGTAATTAGATACATATATGTGTATGTATGTGATATGTCTCCCATTAGAATGCAAACTCTCTCTGGTGGCCGGCATAATTTTTTTCTTTGTATTCCAAAAACTAAGAGTTGAGAGCATATAAATTCTTATTATTAAATTATTAAAATTAATTTTAATTAATTAATTAATTGATCCTTGTTAATTTAATGAGGAAACAGTACCAAGGACACAATTAGCTGTCTCATGTTTACAAAGCTAGTAATTTTTGGAGGCAAGATTCAAACCCAAGCTTTTCCCAACTCTAAGTTCAAAACATTCCTTTCCAACAATTCCCAACCCAGAGTTTATGCACTCATGGGCATAATATTTGAAGAATTGTATGTCATATTTTTCCTTTGTAATTGTATGTATTTTATTCATGCATTTTGAAAATGTATTCTAGGGAGAGGTCCATAGGCTTTGGCTGACCACTAAAGGAGTCCATTACAATTTAAAAGTTAAGAATCTTTGTTATAGACTATCTTGCAAAAATCACATGAATTCATTTTAAAACCACCCTTTTTCCCCCATTTGTACCATGTTCATCTGAGAAGTTGAGTCAGCAGCCCACATAATTTAAGGCAAATAAGCAATTTTCCCTCTACTAAACAGATAGTTTGGGCAAATGCATGAATATCTGATCACACATATGTGAGGAACAGCATTATGTAATGGACATTGGATTGAGTTTGGAGCCAGAAAGACTAGGGTTCAAATGCTGCCTCTGACAAATATTGGATGTTTGACCACAAGCAAGTCACTAACCCACTCACTGCTTCAGGAAACATTCTAAGATTATGAATCATAGATTAATTGCTCCACTTTACCTGAAGAGTAGTTGGCCTACTGAGAATTCCCCACATAGACAAAACACTTCTAGAAATACTTATATATCTGCACATATATATCTGTGCAAATATATGTAGGTACATATATATAAATTATATGTCAATACATGTACATTATAAAAATATTTAGAATTCACATAAAATGAATATCTATATATGCACATACATTCTTAATGAATAAAATGGAGACAGAGAAAAGTGTTTAGTGTAATATTAATTATAATATATATTAATTGAATATTGATATCTTTGCATATATTAATACAAATATATAGCCTGATGTATCAGGAAAATTACCAGTATTCTCCACTTTGCCCTTTACATTGAAAGGCAGGTCCAGAGAAATCTCTGTATAACAGGGACTGCAGGTTTAGGCCTCTTATCAGTGTTGTTGATGACAGACACTAACTGTTGCTCTCTGGGAGTCCTGAGCCCTTTCTTTGGTAGGCAGGGAAAATTGTGCAGTGATGGTGGCAAACTGCCCTTTGACAGCTCCATTTCTGACGTCCTCTTTCTCTTCCCTTCTTGACCCCTGTACTGTTGTAAGTTGCTGTGATAAGGAACAACCCCTGTTTATGGCCCATATTGATCTGAGAGTGAGTGCTTCCATGACAGTATGTGCAAAGCCAGTTTCTGTTCAATTTAATCTCCATTGCTTTGCTGTGAGATCATCAGTCTGAGGTTTGTTGTTGTTGGGTTTTTTTTTTGTTTTGTTTTTTTTTTTAATTTCCTGCTGCCTCATCATCTGGCATCTAAAGGCTCTCTAAGTTCCTACTCAGCTAAAATAACCCAGAATCTAATTTCAAGAATTCAGTAGAGTTAAACTATAAATTATTCTGAATTATATTTTAAAGACTAGAGGTTTTGAAATTGATCCCATCAGCAAAGTTGGGATTTAAGTTCATTAAGTTATCTGATAATAGTCTAATACGTGAGATTTTACATTGTCATTTAAAAACAAGTGCATTAGTTTGGTTAAGACAATGGAGTATATATCACTATAAGGGAAGATCAGGTGATGGTCCTGGCCAAAGGGGGCATGGCTGACTGGCTTCACAGTGAATACAGGAGTCTACATTTGAATCAGCTGGGATTTGATCATCAGAATTATATCGATGAGATCTTAGACTGAATTAAAAAATAAAGAATAGCCTTCAAGGACCAAGGAAGTAACAGTCCTTACTTTTACCTTGATGAGCCAACAGTAAAGCCTGGAAAGAGTGTGGACAAGGTGTGCCAGCACCACCTGAAAAGGATGTTATCATTGGTCATTTCCAAAGGATAGTAAGCTTGGAAAGAGTAATTTAAGGGTTGAGGTGCAGGGGATTAGGAAGGGTTTATAATAAGGACTAGAGAAGGAGAAGGGGAAGGGACAGAGGGAATATGGAAGACTAGTGAGGTACAGGGATAGGAATCCTCTGGCCTGAGAGACAATCTTTGTAATTTCTTCACACAACCCACAAGAGAGGTACCCTGGGTAAAGTAAGATTAAGGATGACAGGATCAGAGTCTTTGAGTGGACTTCTGGGGAATAGTGGAGTTTACTCTTGAAGGCATGACTGACATTTGAAACTCCAGAGGTCCCCCTTGTCTAGCAGGCAGACTATCACTGTTGGCTTTTGCTGTTTAGCCAAGACAATGGCTAGCCCAGCCCACCATCTTCTCTTTCTATTTTCTTCCTTCAATTTGAATTTGACTATATTATAAAGTGGTTTCTATATTATATTATTTCTATATTATATTATATATTCTATATTATATTATATTTCTATATTATAAAGTGGTTTAATAATTATAGTAATAGAAAAAAGGGAATAGGTATATGGGAATAGGAGACCCTTGCTTCTTCTTCAGCTGAGCCAAAATGGCTCAGCTTCAGCTTATCTATCTTCTTCTTAGCTAATCACTGTCTCTGTCCTAACCAAACAAATGGCAAGTGTCCTTCTTGAGGAGGTCAAGGGATGGAAAGGATCTTCAGGGTGACCCCTTGAAGTTTAAGGGATCAGCACCTTTCAGCAGCATCTGTTGTTTGGTTCTTCTTCTAGCTCAGCAGTTCTCAACCTCTCAATTTGTAGCAATGAGAATACATAATGCATATCAGGTATTTACATTCTGAATCATAACTGTGGCAAAATCACAGTTTTGAAGTAGCCGCCAAAATAATTTTTTGGTTTGGGGTCACTGCAACGTGAGGAACTATATTGCGGGGTCATGGCATTAGAAAGGTTGAGAACCACTGCTCTAGCTGATATTCTCAAACATTCTGGAATCTTCTCTCTTCTTCTGGATAAGAGAAATGGAGGCAAGGCATTTCCACAGGTTGGGATCTAGAGCTCGAGGTCCTTACTCCTCACTCAACAGAGTTCAGAGGGCAAAGACCCTTTCCTTTCTACAGTTTCTCCCACAAGCCTCTTCTCTCACTCCAAATGTCACTCCCCCTCCCATCACATTCCAAAGGATGGCTGCTCACTCTCAGTGGGCAGAAATACAAAAGCTTGGTTCTCAGTTTTCCTTTCCACAGTAACAAGATAAAAGAACATAAATCATCAGTGATCCTGCATGTTAAAGGAGAGCTTTGCCTATTCATGTATGCATCCAAGCTACAGTGGTCCTTTGTGGCCCCCTCCACTTCTGTTTCCTAGCTATGTTTATCTTCCCCACTGATGGTGGTTATTTATGGAAGAAAATTAAACAGATTTACAGAGAATTATTTATCATCATATAATTTCATTAAATGATTTTTAAAATACTAATTTAAAATTAAATGTAAAATACTGGGTAACTAGTAAAAAACAATCCAGAGACGGGTCTTATGAATCATATTTTTTGAGAGAATTCCTTGGGAACATTCTCTCATAATATTCCCCCCAGAGCTTGGTGGAACACCTTGTCTACACTCTGTTCAAGCTTTACTGTTGGCTCACCAAGTAAAGGAAAGGACTGTTTTTGTCCTTTATCCTAAATGCTCTTCCTTTTTTTTTAATCAGTCTATGATCACATCAATACCATTCTGATGATCAAATTCCAGTTGAACCTAAGGTAACCTTTATAAGGAACCTACTTGTGAATGCTGAGTGTCCCATTTGGGAATAAGAAGAGGCCCCTGAGATCGCATCCAACTCTGAGATTCTATGAGTCTATGGTTCACAAGGAATTGATCATTATTGTCAATGAAGACTTGGCTTCAGTGGGTGAAGATTTTTTATTATGATTTTCTTTTTAGGCATCGATAGTTAAGGAAATGAGTGGACTCTCTTGGAAAGAAAGTTACTAAGAGTGAAAAGCATCTGAATGAATTGTTTTTCCACAGCACCTAGAATTGCATAGTATCCCATGCAATTAAGTGCTTACTGCTCCTCAGAACCTTTGGGAAACAAAGAATTAAGGAATAAAGAGAGACTTCCAATATAGAAGAAAGAGAACTTTTAGGCCAGTATTATCTTAATTATCATGTAAGATGCCAACTCCTTGAGGGGACAGTCTATGCCTTTTTGTCTTTGCATTCCCTGGCATGGTGCCTTATATATAGTAAATGTTTAACCAATATTGGTTGGATAGAATTGAGTGGAATTGGCTGCCTGCCTGTATCTATCAACCCATCAGGCAAGTATCCTCTTTGCTTTCTCCATACATATACATGTTCCTTAAAGCAATAGCTATCAATCAAATCACTTAGGAATTCAGTTACAGTATAAAAGCATTTGTGCTCTGATGATGTGAAAACTTAGAGTCTTTCTTCTTGGATTCTTTTCTCTCCCTTACCTTCCACATTCAGTGAGATGATAGATTTCAAGCCGGAAAGGGCAATAGAGGAAACAGATCCAAGATCTTCATAATACATTTGAGGAAACTGACCATAGCATCTCATGGCTCAAGAACTATCAGTGGCTCCCTATTGCCCCCCAAAATGAATATAATCTCCTCTGTTGGGCATGCAAAGCCTTTCACAATCTGAGTCCAAACTATCATTCCATATTTATTTTATATAACTCACTTATTTTCTTTCAATTTTTCAAACCATTCCCTATGAATTCCATTCCCTCATCTGATTCTCTACCTTTGCACGAGCTGCACCCAGTTTCTGAAAAATTTTCCCCTCTGTGGGAAATCCTGGGTTAGGTCATAACTCCATTATCTACAAGGAATGAAACTTTGAAAAATGCATTTCCTCTCTGTGGTTCTCAGTTTCCTTCTCTGTAAAATAAGGGCATTATGCTAATCTCTAAAGTACTTAAAGGACATCTAAAGGAATTTAAAGAATCTCTAAAGTCTAAAGGACTGTAGGGGACATATATGTGTATGCTGTAACTATATATATACATAAATACATATGCAAATTATATATATAAATATATATACATTCACAACACACATAGATAATTGTTTGGTCATCTGACTTCTTTGTGACCCCATGGGTCAGCAAAAATACTGGAGTAGGACTTCCGGTTAAGATGGTGGTTTAGAGAAAGCTAAAGTTCAGATCTCCGGAAAACCCTTCCCGACCAATCTCAAACTATAAGCTCCTAAGGCGCCGAAATTCAAAACGATCAACAGCACAGACCTTGGGAATCCTCCTCCTGGACTTGGACCCGGATCAAAAGGTATGGCCCCACTCAAAAGCCAGAACCCAAGATCACTCGGACCTAAGGGGTAGGAGCGCAGAGTCCAAGGCTCCGGGAAGCTGCAGCCCGGCCCTGCTCAGAGAGCAGGGTCCTCGGAACAACAACCCTCAGGGCCTTCTATCCGAGTCCCAGTGAAAGTCACTGCCCTCGGAGCTCCCCCGGCAGAGAGCAGGGTCGAAACAACAGCAACCCTCAGGGCCTTCTATCTGAGTCCCAGTGAAAGTCAGGGCCCTCGGAGCTCCCCCGGCAGAGAGCAGGGTCGAAACAACAGCAACCCTCAGGGCGGGCAAGACAGCCTCACAGGCTGGATCCTGCTATCCAAGTCTCAGTGAAAGTCCCTGCCCTCGGAGCTCCAGGAAGCCGCAGCCCATCCCCCCCGCAGGCGGACAAAACAGCCTCACAGCCAGGTATTCTGAAGGCAACTTCCGGAAAGCAACCCGACCCAGAGAGCCGGGGGAGAGTGTGGCCTCCCGGTCCGACCCTTCCACTCCAGTTCCAGTGAGGCATATTCAGTTTAACCCAGGGAAAGCTCATAGAACCGACAATCTGTGCAGGACTAAAGCCTCTGAACACCAGACAGAGATAAGAAAAGCTAATCCTCCACATTCAGAGATGGCAAACTCCACAGAAGCACAGAAGCCCCAAAATACCAAGAAAAATAAGAAGAAAGGGGCGACTTTGGACACATTCTATGGAGCCAAAATACAGAGCAGATAGAATATGATATACAAGAAAATGCTCCAAAACCTTCCAAAGGAAATGGAAACTCTCCACAAACCCATGAAGAATTTGAATCAGAAATGACCAAAAAGATGGAAGCCTTCTGGGAGGAAAAGTTGGAAATAATGCAAAAGAAATTCACGCATCTACAAAACCAGTATGATGAAACTGAAAAGGAAAACCAGGCTTTAAAGGCCAGAATCAGGCAGCTGGAAGACAACGATCGTGTAAAAGAGCAAGAATTAATAAAGCAAAGCCAAAATACCAAGAAATTAGAAGAGAACATAAAATATCTCACCGACAAGATGACAGATCTGGAAAATAGAGGGAGAAGAGATAATTTAAGAATAATTGGACTCCCAGAAAAGCCAGAAATAAACACCAAACTGGACATGGTGATACAAGATATAATCAAAGAAAATTGCCCAGAGATTCTAGAACAAGGGGGCAATACAGCCACTGACAGAGCTCACAGAACACCTTCTACACTAAACCCCCAAAAGACAACTCCCAGGAATGTAATTGCCAAATTCCAAAGCTATCAAACAAAAGAAAAAATCCCACAGGAAGCCAGAAAAAGACAATTTAGATATAAAGGAATGCCAATCAGGGTCACACAAGACCTTGCAAGTTCTACTCTGAATGATCGTAAGGCATGGAACATGATCTTCAGAAAGCAAGAGAGCTGGGTCTCCAACCAAAAATCAGCTACCCAGCAAAACTGACTATATACTTCCAAGGGAAAGTATGGTCATTCAACAAAATAGAAGACTTCCAACTTTTTGCAAAGAAAAGACCAGAGCTCTGTGGAAAGTTTGATACTGAAAATCAAAGAGCAAGGAATACCTGAAAAGGTAAATATTAAGGAAAGGGAAAAATGTTATCTTCTTCTTTTACTCAAACTCTCTTCTATAAGGACTACATTTATATCAATCTATGTATACTAATATGTGGGGAAAATGTAATGTATAAATAGGGGGTAAAGAAAGACCAAATAGAATAATCGTTCTCACACAAAGATTCATATGGGAAAGGGAGGGGAAGAAAACTCCTATAAGAAGGAGAGGAAGGGGGGGTTACTTAAACCTCAATCTCAGGGAAATCAACTCTGAGAGGGAAAAACATCCAGATCCATTGGGATCTTGAATTCTATCTTACCCAACAAGGGTAGGGAGAAGGGAAAACCAAGGGGGGGAGGGGGAGAGGGAGAACAAAAAGAGAGGGAAAGAGAGGGGGGAAGGGGAGGGAAGAAAAAGGGAGGGACTAAAAAGGGAAACATCAAGGGAGGGGATAAGGGGGACTGATTCAAAGTAAATCACTGGACTAAAAGGTAGAGCCAAAGAAGAAAAGGCTAGAATTAGGGAAGGCTATCAAAATGCCAGGGAGTCCACAAATGACAATCATTACTTTGAATGTGAATGGGATGAACTCACCCATAAAACGTAGACAAATAGCAGAATGGATTAGAATCCAAAACCCTACCATATGTTGTCTTCAAGAAACACACATGAGGCGGGTTGACACCCACAAGGTCAGAATTAAAGGATGGAGTAAGACTTTCTGGGCCTCAACTGATAGAAAGAAGTCAGGAGTGGTAATCATGATATCTGATAAAGCCAATGCAAAAATAGACCTGATCAAAAGGGATTAAAGATGAAAAGGGGGACAGCACCTCAGATGAAGAGGAAATTAAGGCAATCATTAGAAATTACTTTGCCCAATTATATGGCAATAAATACACCAATTTAGGAGAAATGGATAAATATATACAAAAATACAAACTGCCTAGACTAACAGAAGAGGAAATAAAATTCTTAAATAATCCCATATCAGAAATTGAAATCCAACAAGCCATCAAAGAACTTCCTAAGAAAAAATCCCCAGGGCCTGATGGATTCACCTGTGAATTCTATCAAACATTCAGAGAACAGTTAATCCCAATACTATACAAACTATTTGACATAATAAGCAAAGAGGGAGTTCTACCAAACTCCTTTTACAACACAAACATGGTACTGATTCCAAAACCAGGCAGGTCAAAAACAGAGAAAGAAAACTATAGGCCAATCTCCCTAATGAATATAGATGCAAAAATCTTAAATAGGATACTAGCAAAAAGACTCCAGCAAGTGATCAGAAGGATCATTCACCATGATCAAGTAGGATTCATACCAGGGATGCAGGGCTGGTTCAACATTAGGAAAACCATCCACATAATTGACCACATCAACAAGCAAACTAGCAAGAACCACATGATTATCTCAATAGATGCAGAAAAAGCCTTTGATAAAATACAACACCCATTCCTATTAAAAACACTAGAAAGCATAGGAATAGAAGGGTCATTCCTAAAAATAATAAACAGTATATATCTAAAACCAACAGCTAATATCATCTGCAATGGGGATAAACTAGATGCATTCCCAATAAGATCAGGAGTGAAACAAGGATGCACATTATCACCTCTACTATTTGACATTGTACTAGAAACACTAGCAGTAGCAATTAGAGAAGATAAAGGAATTGAAGGCATCAAAATTGGCAAGGAGGAGACCAAGTTATCACTCTTTGCGGATGACATGATGGTCTACTTAAAGAATCCTAGAGATTCAACCAAAAAGCTAATTGAAATAATCAACAACTTTAGCAAAGTTGCAGGATACAAAATAAACCAACATAAATCATCAGCTTTTCTATATATCTCCAACACAGCTCAGCAGCAAGAACTAGAAAGAGAAATCCCATTCAAAATCACCTTAGACAAAATAAAATACCTAGGAATCTACCTCCCAAGACAAACACAGGAACTATATGAACACAACTACAAAACACTCGCCACACAACTAAAACTAGACTTGAGCAAATGTAAAAACATTAACTGCTCATGGATAGGATGAGCCAATATAATAAAAATGACCATCCTACCCAAACTTATTCATCTATTTAGTGCCATACCCATTGAACTACCAAAATACTTCTGCACTGATTGGAAGACAGTGTGGGAGAGACTAGGAATAGATCAACACCTCACACCCTACACCAAGATAAATTAAAAATGGGTGAGTGACTTAAACATAAAGAAGAAAACCATAAGTAAATTGGGTAAACACAGAATAGTATACATGTCAGACCTTTGGGAGGGGAAAGGCTTTAAAACCAAGCAAGACATAAAAAGAATCACAAAACGTAAAATAAATAATTTTGACTACATCAAACTAAAAAGCTTTTGTACAAACAAAACCAATGTAACTAAAATCAGAAAGGAAACAACAAATTGGGAAAAAATCTTCATAGAAACCTCTGACAAAGGTTTAATTACTCATATTTATAATGAGCTAAATCAATTGTACAAAAAATCAAGCCATTCTCCAATTGATAAATGGGCAAGGGAAATGGATAGGCAGTTCTCAGATAAAGAAATCAAAACTATTAACAAGCACATGAAGAAGTGTTCTAAATCTCTTATAATCAGAGAGATGCAAATCAAAACAACTCTGAGGTATCACCTCACACCTAGCAGATTGGCTAACATAACAGCAAAGGAAAGTAATGAATGCTGGAGGGGATGTGGCAAAGTAGGGACATTAATTCATTGCTGGTGGAGCTGTGAACTGATCCAACCATTCTGGAGGGCAATTTGGAACTATGCCCAAAGGGCAACAAAAGAATATCTACCCTTTGACCCAGCCATAGCACTGCTGGGTCTGTACCCCAAAGAGATAATGGACGCAAAGACTTGTATAAAAATATTCATAGCTGCGCTCTTTGTGGTGGCCAAAAACTGGAAAACGAGGGGATGCCCATCAATTGGGGAATGGCTGAACAAACTGTGGTATATGTTGGTGATGGAATACTATTGTGCTAAAAGGAATAATAAAGTGGAGGAATTCCATGGAGACTGGAACGACCTCCAGGAAGTGATGCAGAGCGAGAGGAGCAGAACCAGGAGAACATTGTACACAGAGACGAATACACTGTGGTATAATCGAACGTAATGGACTTCTCCATTAGTGGCGGTGTAATGTCCCTGAACAACTTGCAGGGATCCAGGAGAAAAAAAACACCATTCATAAGCAAAGGATAAACTATGGGAGTGGAAACACCAAGGAAAAGCAATTGCCTGAATACAGAGGTTGAGGGGACATGACAGAGGAGAAACTCTAAATGAACACTCTAATGCAAATACTATCAACAAAGCAATGGGTTCAAACCAAGAAAACATCTAATGCCCAGTGGACTTACGTGTCGGCTATGGGGGGTGGAGGGGAGGAAAAGAAAATGATCTATGTCTTTAATGAATAATGCTTGGAAATGATCAAATAAAATATATTTAAAAAAAAAGAAAAAAGAAAAAAATACTGGAGTAGTTTGCCATTTCGTACTCCAGTGAATTAAGGCAAACAGAGTTGAAGTGGCTTGCCTCGGGTCACACAGCTAATAAGTGTCTGAAGTGAGATTTGAACTCATATCTGTGTGACTTCAGGCCCAGCACTCTATCCACTGAGGCACCTAGCTGTCTTCACACATATACCACACACACACACACACACACGCACACACACACACACACACACACACACACACACACACACACCAAATATGTATCTGAGTGTATGACTGAGTGAAGAGAGTAGTTTGATCCAAGAGGCACTTTGCAGCTAGAACTGATAAGACTTGGTAACTGATTTGAATTTAGGGAATGAGATATAGGGAAGAGTCAAAGATGATTTTATTTAAAAATAGAAGGAAAAAACAATCACAAAGATATTTTCTTTAGAAATATTGCAAACGTAAGAACTAAAAGTACCCATGCAGAAGGTGGTGTAAGTACAGTATTAAAACAACAACAACAACAACAATCAGGAGCATTGAGGTGACTCAAAGAATTGAGAGTCAGGCCTAGAAATGGGAGGTCCTGGGTTCAAATAGGGCCTCAGGCACTTCCTAGCTGTGGTGCCCTGGGTAAACCACTTCACCCCCATTGCTTAACCCTTCCTGCTCTTCTGCCCTGGAACTAATACACAGTATTGATTCTCAGATGGGAGGTAGGGGGTTTAAAACAAACAAACAAAAAAGAAGCAACCAAAGAAAGAGAGGAAGTTCCATATGGCTCACTGGACTATTTCCTGACATATAGGCAAAAGGCATTCTTCTGACACTGCTGGCTGCATGGTTATGAAATACCTTTTTGTTTGTATAATGCCGAGCATGAATGTGCTCTCTACAGGCAAAATGTCTCGCCCGGCATCTTATTCACAGCAGAAAATGACAGCATGGAGAGATGAACTTGAATCCTTTGGCATCAAATGGATCTAAGCATTTTGATGTTACAAATGGATGCAGACAACATTTATTCAATCAAATTTACCAAGAGGTACATGTCACTTCTTCCCAGCCCCAAAATAGCCCTCTTGTTTCCTCTTTGCTGGTCACAACAAAGCAAGCGAGGGGAAGGGTTATGGTGAGTCACTTGGGAATACAGTGGGCGTCTGCTTTGTGAATGAAGATGTTTTCTACCAAAAAAAAAAAGATTTATCACCAACTGTGGAGATTTAGCACAGGGGAAAATGGATGCTCTGAAGCGGTAATAAGAGCCAGAGCTTGAACACAGGCAGCAGCCAGAGGAAGTGATGTCTTTTGTTCCCTGACATCCCAAGCTGGGTTGGGGATGTGCCATTAGGGAAACTGTCTGACTTACTAAGGCACTTTCCCTTCCTTGGACAAAAGGCTCATTAAATGCAGAATAGCTCTATTATTTCAATTGTAGCTGCAGCAATCCTACAGACACATAGGGTAGGAGGAAAGGGATGGCCTTTTTATTTCCCTCTTTTGCTTCCAGACAAAGGACTGAAGCAGGCCCAAGGGACCATCGCACCATTCCCAGGGCAGTGGAGTAAGTTGATACTGGACAGAATTGAACGCATTCTGCAAGGAAAGCCCAACCAGGAAACAAAGTCTCAGGATTGCCCAGGTGGTGCCTTAGCAAGTTCCTCCACCCTTTTCATTTAGAGAATTCTGATGAAGTAAGATGAAATCATAAATTTTGGGGAACACACTTTAGTTTAACTCCATTCTCCATTGGCTAAATGTTCTCTTAGGAGCTGAAAAGAGAAAGATTCCTATGCGCAATACCCAAGACATAGAAGGTGTTTCATAAATGTTCATTAAGTAATACCAATGATGCTTTGCTTGTTTCTGTCAATTGGTTAATAACCATGTATTTGAGCCACCATGCTAAGTGTTGGAGATATGAACAAAGGAAAAACATGATCTCTGTATGAAGCGCGTATTATGATGAATGAAACAAAAGGCAAACATTTGTATACATTCAATATACAAAGAGTAGGTAGGGATAGCTAAGTGCATAGAGAGACAGACCTGGAGATAGGAGATCATGGGTTCAAATTTGAATGGTTTCAGACATTTCCTAGTTGTATGACCCTGAGCAAGTCATTTCACCCCAACTGCCTATTGCTTACTACTCTTCTGTCTTGTAACTGATACTTAGTATTAATTCTAAAAATAAAGGTATGTTTTTTTTAAAAAGATATAGAGTAGATGAATTGAAAATAATCTCAGATAGTAGGAACTAACAATAGGAAGTAAGATGGAGATACTGAAAAAGGCCTCTTACAGCCATCATCAGTCCTTCTGACTTTTGTCTTGCCACTGAACTTTCATGTCTCTGGAAGAGAGTAAGGTGGACAATTCTATGCAACTCTGCATCACATAATGCAATTAATTTATGCACATCAAAAGACATCATCCAGTATGATAGAGGCTGGCACTAGAGAAAAAGTGCCAGACTGAAGAGTATATGAAATTGATCACCTTGGTGCCAGATTGAAGAGTATATGAAATTGATGAAGAGTATATGAAATTGATCACCTCTGTGATCAATTTCATATACTCTTCAGTCTAGCACTGAGGTGATAAATTTCATATACTCTTCAGTCTGGCACTTTTTCTCTAGTGCCAGTCTCTATCACACCAGTGATATCAATTTGATCCTCTTTATGTACAAAGGACAACAATTAATATGGCATGAACTCCAGATCCTTCACGATCCTGATTATCCTCCTTTGGACACTCTGGAACTTATCAATATCCTTTATAAAATATAGTAAATATATATATATATAAACAAATAAAATAAATTTAAAAAATAAAAAATATATAAAATATAAAAATATATAAAATATAAAATATAATTTAGAATTGAATGAAAAACTTCAATTCAGTTTTACTGGGCCAGGGGTGAAGTGATAATTTATGAGAATAAGCAACCTCTGAAAATATAGTTAACCAGTCAATCAACAAGCCATTATTAACTGCCTGTTGTCGTCCAGATACTGCACTAGGAGTTCAGGATACAAGTTCAAAGACTACTTTAAGAGGAGAACATGAATCTCCCAAAGAGGCACACAAAATTGGCATTGGTATAGTGGTCTATCATTGAGGGAGATTTCTGCCAGGCAGCTCTGCTATCCAACCTCAGCTATCAGAGACGGACAACTCTGCTTGGTTCAAGGGAATGAAGTGCACAGGCACTATCTTGATAAGACAGGCACTGAAATTCATGGCCATTAACCAGGGGACCAGCAAGCTACTTGTATATTCAGTGCAGGGAAATGGAGGGCACGGCCTTTTCAGGCACACTTGGAAGCAAACACTGTTAGCTGTATCATCTTAGAACACAGAGGACAACAGTGAATAAAATGAAATATGGGCCAGACCTGAGAGTAAATGTAGTATTTCATGCAATACATCAGCTCCTGGAGCAACCAGGGTCTGATGCCCTGATGTAGGGCAGACCTGAAGGGAAACACGGTAGTAGGGGCTTTCTCTTCTCTGCCCTTCCCTCCACCCTTATTGGGCCAATCTCCTTCTTTATTCTTCTTCTGATAGTAACTAGATGCTTCCCATCCCTCCTGGCAAGGTCCCCTCTGGCCCTTCTCTGTCCTCCAGATCCAGGATGAACAATTTTGGTACCTCTGAGCAGCTTCCCAAACTTTTCCTGGTTTAAGTAGAATGAAATATCCTCAGATTGGGTGAGGGAGCTCGGGATATTTAACATGGGGAATAAAAGACTAGGCTGATAGACCTTTCTTCCTGCCTTAGAAAGGAGGAGAGAATAGTCTCACTCTGTTTGACCTCAAAGGAAAGAAACAGGCAATGGATAGAAGCTGCAAAGAGAAAAATTAAAGCAAAAAATAGCAAAACAACAACTTCTTACCAATTAGAGCTGACCAAAAGTGGAATATGTTCCCTAAAGGCTCGCTCTCTTGGAAGGTCTTCAAGTCATGCTAGATAGTATACTTACTGGGTGTGCTGTTGTAGGGATTCTGTTTGGGTGTGAATTGGACTATATAGCTGTTGAGGTTCCTATGAAGTCTCACAATGTGTGATTCTCTGAAAAAAGTTTTTTTTAAAGACACTCAGTTGTGCAAATGACTTACAAGTATTATATTGCTATGGTCTTTCAGGGAACAAAAATATCCAAATGCTGTGTATAGTGGAAAACATGATTTTAACCCTTGTTATACATTTAAAACTTGGGTCCTTCTACATGTATGCTGGGTATGGAGAAAGCCTCAAGTTATTGTACAGGACAGAGGAGGAACAGGTCTTGGTTATTGGCAACCACAGTTAGAAACCATGGCTTAAAAATTGAACAACAAGGTAAAGCTGAGGAAGAAATCACCTGGATTGGAGCCCTATGCAGAAGGAGGAGATGGAAGTCATCAGATATTGTGCTATTTAAACTAAGTATCATTTCAATTAAGAGCTAAGTTCATTTGTTACAACTGTGTTGTAAAAATGTGTTTAGAAGTACCTTCCAAAATTTGGTACCCTGGAACATAGTCCCAGCTGCCTTACCCTAGTTAGAGCTCTATGGGCTAAAACCTTCATTCTTCTTATGCTCTAACACCTCAGTTATTCTATGCCTCTTTCCCTCTAAGAACTATTCTAATCAGTTGTACCAATTTGAAATAAGTTGTTAATAGCTGGCAGAAAAAAGACCACAAAATATTTCAGTTGAAAATGTTTAATTTTTAAAATATCAGATCCTCCTTTTTGTTATTATTTTTAAATAGGAGACTCTAATGTTTTAATATAAATGAGTGAGGTGGAAATTTTGGACATAAAATTAGAAGGGAAGGATATTTAGGATCCTGTGGTCCTTTGAAGTCCTATGACCTAGGTTCTATTTATTGAGCCCTGTGAGTGACCCAGCCCTGTAGGATGTAGATGCAGATGCTCTGAGGGCAGCAAATTCTAAGGAAAGGAAACATAGTACTAGGAGTCAAGAAAAAATGGGAAGCAGTCCTTGACTTTGTCCCCTTATTTTGTCATCTCTGGTTTCTCTAGCCCTCAAGTTAAATTTGTGTCAATTTGTTGTCCAAAGCTTCAAGAAAATATAGCATTGGAGGTTGAACATGCAAATGTTTCTTATTCTCTTCTTCTGGCTACATTTTCTATTTCTGAAGTGGTGACAGAAAATTAACCGAAAGATTATGGAGGAAAATTTGTATCCCTTCTAAAATATTTTTGTTGATTTGTTTGTCTTCACCAATGTAGAGACTTTAATTTGTATATCTAAAAGTGGAACTATCACAAAGTGCTGTGCTACTACTGAACCTTTAAGACAAACAGAAGACTGAAAGAAGGCATGACCAATGGACTCATCTCCAAGATAATTCTTAGTCTGTTACCCAAAGGACAGTCTGTGGGACATGAGTCAGAGAGGCATAGACCAATTCAAATTGCTGAAGATAGTAATCATGGGAGCTAGACTCTCTACTATCTTCCCAAGCTTCTCTGTTTTCTAGTAAGGAAAGCTTCTCCAGAGACATCTCAATCTTTTCCTCTAGGAAAAAGGGATAGCCCTGAGGGAAGACACTCTGAACCATAACTACCAGGAGCTGCTCTAATTCCTTCCTTGAAGAGATGAGTCCTGTGATTCTCTTTTCCAGTCCAGCTTTCTGAAAACTCTGAACTTATTGAGTCTTGGAGCATCTATGATTAGATTAAACTGAGCACTCCCAGAAATAGTACTACTAGGTCTATATCCCACAGAGATTAAAGATGGGAAAAAAGCACCTATTTGTACCAAGATGTTTATAGAAATTCTTTTTGTGATGGCAAAGGACTGGAAACTGAAGAGGAGGCTGGCAATTGGGGAATGGTTGAATAAGTTGTGTTATATGATTGTTATAGTATACTATCGTGCTATAAGAAATTAATTAGATGATCACAAAGAAGCCTGGAAAGACTTATATGAAGTGATGTGAAATGAAGTGAACAGAACCAGGAGAATATTGTACACAGTAATAGCAATAAAATATGATGATCAAAAGACTGTCTGCCCTTCCATCCAGCCATACCATTGCTGGGTTTATACCTCAAAGAGACTTATACAAAAATATTTATAGCCACATTCTTTGTGGTGGCAAAAATTGGAAAATGAGGGGGTGTCTATCAATTGGGGAATGGCTGAACAAATTGTAGTATATGTTGGTGATGGAATACTATTGTGCTCAAAGGAATAATGAACTGGAGGAATTCCATGTGAACTGGAACAACCTCCAGGAAGTGATGCAGAGTGAAAGGAGCAGAACCAGGAAAACATTGTACACAGAGAATGATACACTGTGGTACAATCAAATGTAATGGACTTCCCTACTAGTAGCAATGAAATGATCCAGGACAATTCAAAGGAACTTGTGAGAAAGAATGCTATCCACAACTGTGGGAGTAGAAACACAAAAGAAAAATAACTGCTTGATCACATGGGTCAATGGGGATATGATTGGGGATGTAGACTCTAAATGATCACCCTAGTGCAAATGTCAATAATATGGAAATAAGTCTGGATCAATGATACATATAAAACACAGAGGAATTGCTGGTCTGCTATGGGAGGGAGGTGGGAAAAGGGTAGGAAAAGAACATGAATCATGTAACCATGGAACAATATTCTAAAATAATTAAGTCAATTTTTCAACTAAAAAAACATGATAAACAACTGTGAATGACTTAACTGCTATCAACAATGCAATATATAGGACAGCTCCAAGGGATTCATCATGAAAAAAGACTAACTACTGCCACTAATGGATCAGAGAGAGTGTGAATGCAGATTAAAGGATGCTCTTTTCACCTTATTTCCTCTCTCAATTTTTCTCTAGAATATTATGTAGCTTCTTTCACAACATGATGGACATGGAAAATGTATTGGATAATAACATATGTATGACCTATATCATATCTGTCCTCATGAAGGAATGGAGAGGAAGGAGAGAACATGGATTACAAAATGTCAGAAAATGATTACTGATAATTGAATTGACATGTAATCTAGAAAAAAATGAACAATTCAATTTTTTCAAAATATTTAAGATTAAAGTAGATACCTACCCCACTCCTGTCTAGCTATAACCCTACTTTCTCACATCTTGGGAGGACTCTACTCTAAAGTCAAATCTCTAGGTGAATGATAACATTTCTGAATTTGTTCCTAAATGGTAACCTAACCAGACTCCTACCTTGTCATCCCTTCCCCATCTCATGGATGCTAAAACTTTGGTTATCATTGTACAACTCTTTGCCTCATTACTTACTCACATATTCCCATCATGACGACCTCAACATCCTTCTTTAAAACTACCCACTCCTTCTGTGCTCTTTGCTCCATGTGTAAAAAGCTAGATTTCATCTTAAATCTTTTCCGTTCTCACATTTTCCATATTCTGTCACTCACTAAGACCTGGTTCCAGCCTAATGACAGTCTCCCTGGTGACCCTTTCCAACAATGATCGGAATTTTAGTCATAGTCTTCCCATGGACTGACTGTTCCAGGTGTTGGAATTTGAATTCTCTGTTCTCCATTGCCTCTTCCTCATTCTCCCTCTGCTATTATCACTCAAGAAACTCTCCTCATTTGAGATTCATTCACACAATCTCAACCTCAGAAATTTACCTGAAAACTTCCAGAACACTCTTATTGCTTTCTCAATAAAGTAAAATCTTTCTTTCCCAATTCTTGCCCTACTACTAAGGGACTTTATCATACATATTGATTTTGTGATTATTGTTCAGTTATTTCAGTCATGTCTGATTCTTTGTGATCCCAAATGGGGTTTTCTTCACAAAGATACTGAAGTGGTTTTCAATTTCCTTCACCAGCTCATTTTAGAGATTAAGAAACTAAGACAAACAGGGTTAAATTACTTGCCCAATGTCACACAGCTAGTAAAATCTGTGGCTGAATTTGAACTCAGGTCTCACAGACTTCAAGTCTGGTACTCTATCCACTGTGCCTTCTACCTACCTCAAATGCTTTGCCATTGTTCAGTCATTTAGTCATGCCCAACTCTTTTTGACTCTGTAGGTCAATTAATCATGGGATTTTCCTGGCTCAGACACTAGTTTGTTATTTCTTTTTCTAGTTTAGGCAGGAATTAAATTAAATGCCCAGGATCACAAAGCTGGAGTCTGAGGTCAGAGTTGAATTCTCATATCTCTTGTCTTTCTGATTCTAGGCCCAGTGATACATATATTGTATCACCTAGCTGCCACCATGGACTACATTTGTCACTAGAGTTTTCTTGGTATAGATGCTAAAAGGGTTTGCCATTTCCATCTCCAGTGGATTAAGGCAAATAGAGGTTAAGTGGCTTGCCCATGGTCACACAGATAGTGTCTAAGGCTGGATTTCAACTTGGCTCAGAATCTAGCACTCTATCTACTGAGACATCTTGCTGCCTTATATAATGACATCCCCTCAAAAATTCTAATTTTGCATTTTCTCAACTTAACTTATTTTTCATCAATTATTCCTCCATCCCACCTCAGCTACAGGGACTTTGATCTTACCGTCCCCCATGAGTATTCCAATTCTATGTCTGTGAATTCTGAATTTGTTTTCCTCATCACATCTTGTGATTTATATTCTCCCTCTGCCTTCCAATCCCTAAATCCATTCTTTGTTCTTCCCATAACCTCCAATCCCTTTATCCATCGGGGTTTTTTTCTTAGACAAATATCCTCATAATTGATACACTCCTCTTTTTCCCATTGTTGTCCCCTGCTGAAAAAGTTCAACTCTCTATGCTCTTCTCTTTTCCTTTAATCTATCAAAGATCCTGCCATATTATGCTTTTTCTCTTGAGTCCTATCCTTGCCCCTACTATGCACAGCCTTCACTCCTACTCATATGCAGCCAAATGAAGTAGAAGAATACCATAAAAGAGTACTGTATGGGTCCATTAAAATTTATGTTACATAATCTCGACTCAGTTCAGTCCTCACTCTTGTAAGGTCCTCACTTCTATATCTCTCTAATAATCCATTTATTAACTCATCCACAATAGCAGCCTTCTCAGAACTTTCTGGCATTTCTCATGTTCTCAACTGAGAGCCCTATCTTAAAAATAGATTATTTTCCAAGAGCTCCCTCTTCTTCCTTTGTTTCGTCTCACATCACTAAAATACCTTTATCCACATTTTCCTCCTTCCACTTTGTCTCATATGAAAGATTGGTCCTTCTTCCTGCTGAAGTAAACCTTTCTACAAGCACAAATGATACCATTCCACTCCTTCTTCTCTAAGAGATTTACCTCCTCCCCCCCCATCATTCCTTCTCTTTCACTAAATTTCAATCTCTCCCTATCTTATGGTAGCTTCCCTGCTGCTTACAAACATATATCTTCCCCAACCTCAAAGGATTCTCCCCTGATCCATCCATCCCCCATTGCCATTGTCCTATGTTTTTCTTCCAGGTATATTCTAGAATATATTTAACAACTGGCTCTCAAAAATATGCACACAACACATTTTAAAATTTCATCCACACTATTAAATTTTTCTCTGTCACTCTCCTAAGTTTATGTAATCAACAAAGCAATAAATCAAGATTTGTCACATTACCTATTTCTGAGGTAGAAATGGCCACATGAAAAATTCAATAACCAGATGTAGAGATCTAGTTTGAGCTGGCTTCAGGATATCCCTGATGTTTCTTTTCATGGCTAAGCTCCATATGAAGCAACCTACAATCAACATTTCAAATTGCATTCCTTTCACTCAACTCTTTGTAGTCTGGCTTCTGATATCATCATTTAATTGCAATTGCCTTTACCAAAGTTATTTGTAGCAAATCTAATATTTATTCAACCCTCTTTTTTCTTGGCCACTGTTGTTCATCCTCTTCTTGTTGAGACACTTCTCTCTAGGTTTTGATTAGTCTCCTATCTAATGTTCTCCTCCTACCTGTCTGCACAGTCTCCTTTGCTGGATTAGATTATTCCAACTAGTTATGCTTTTTCCACAGGGCTCTTTCCTGGGCCCTTATCTCTTTGTTTTTTTGAGACTTGGGGGAGATTCCCCTTAAATGTTTTGTTCAATCAATTATTGATTACCTTAAAATGAGATATATGCATTTTACCATATTTTAAAATGTAAGAAAAATAGCTTCAAGGATAGTTAGGAGACTCAGTGGGTAGAGAATCAGGCCTGGAGATGGGAGGACTTCGGTTCAAATCTGGTCTCTGGCATTGCCTAACTGTATCATCCTGGGCAAGTCATTTCTGACTTTGAAACAATACATATTATTAATTCTAAGATGAAAGATAAGGGCTTTTTTTAAATTAACAAAAGAAAAACAGACTTATAGACTGAAGATTTAGTTTCTTAATTAGAATTGGTAAGAATTACTTGGTTGGTGCTTTAAATCTAATAAAAATTACTTTAAGCTGAAAATGAAGGATGAGGGGGAAAACTGCTCCATATATCAATCTAGAAATATTTTAGAAAATAGTTAAAATGTAGGAATAAAAAAAAAAAAGGATGAGGCACACAGTAATTCAAAGAAGGCAAAAAGTTATGTGTCTCTGAAATTTCTTGTCCTACTCTGCTGGTTCAGTATGTATATTGGTGTTGTCCTTGATGCCAATTTCTGTCCTCATTTCTTCAGGGTCAGCCAAGCCATCTCAGTTTGTCAACTATAATGGCTAGAATATCTTGTTTGATAAAAGTGCTACAACTAGCTAGGCAAATATAATGCCTGATACATAGTAGGTGCTTAATAGATGCTTATTGATTGATTGATATAGTACATGGTAGAGAACAATACTTAAAATCATTAATAAATAAGTTTTTTAAAGAATACAAATTCAGTTCATAAGTTTCAAATCTATTTTGTATCACCCATTGGATTTCCTTCTTTGTGTGAATTTTTCAAAATGCTTTGGTAACTCTGGTTTCTTTCTTTTGAAGAGTTGTAGGGGTTTGATTATAATATATAGTCTGAGCTAATAAATATGCTACCTTTCTGGTACACTAGTTAGAATTATCGAATTAAAGTCAGGAACACTTCACTTTGAATCTTGTCTTAGAAACATACTAACTATGTGACATGAGTCAATTATTTAATCTCTCTGAATACACTATGCTTATATATGAAAAAAGGATGATAATAGCATTTATAGGATTGTTGAGAAGATCAAATGAACCATTATTAAAGTGTTTTGTATACTTTAAAGTGCCTTTCAAATGCTAGGTATATTTTTCCTAACTTCTTAGTCCTTATACTTATTCTCTTAATTGCTTTATAGCAATTGGTTCCTTGGGTTCAATTTCAGGGAAAAAGATGCCCCTCCTAAGATAAGATAGATCATCACTTCTAATATCATCACAGTACTGTTAACTCAAGCCTTGCCTGACATCATCTCCAATTGTCTCCTTTCCCCTCTAACTTGAGGAGAGTGGAGTACTAAACTCCTCCCAATACCTTCCTTTATGGAAAGAAGAAACTGTGCTCTCAGTTTACTCTGCTTTGCTTCTGCTGTTCTGCCTAAATTTCAACTCCACAGATACTCCTTGTTTTCCCTGTTTTCTTGCCTCCTTTTGTGTATTATTTCCTCCTTTATGTTATAATCTCCTTGATGGCAGAAATTCTTTTTCTCTTTATTAATTGGATCCCTCAGCTTAGCCCAGGGCCTGATACAATACATAGTAAGTAATTAATATATGTTTAGTCAAATGAATTGGGTTATAGTATTCTATCCACTAATGTACACGACTTTATTTATCCATTCCATTCTTGATGATCACACATAACTTTCAGTTTATTTTTGTAATTACATATAATTTTGATATAGGATATCTTCAGACAGATAGCTCTTAATGTTTTAGTGAGAACACCTTCACGTCACCTTTGAAACTATGGAATTACAGGTCAAAGAAAATGATTATTTTCATAACCTTTTCCAACTACCATATCAATGGATTTTCCTCCACTAAGACACAGCCTAAGGCTGCATATGCCAAATAAATTCTGTCAATAAATTGTCTTCTGTGTCTCATTTGTAGCCCTCAAATCCCTTCATCCTGTTCACATATTTTATAGAATTCTCCTTGTCACCGCTCTTATTATTTCTGACAGTCTCTCTTCTTTGACCTCCTAAGGCTGTGTTAATATCCTGTTTGTACAGACACAGTTCTAGGTGATGACCATCCAGATATCATGTTGTTTCAATCTCCTAAGAATACCAAACATGTTATTATGTCCCCATAGCCTGTGCTTAATGGCTAACCTGGATTGAGACTGGGGGAGTTGCAGGGGGAAGGATAAATGAAACTTTTCCCCTTTATTAGAAACTTCTCCTTGAGTCATTTTCCAAATCTTCTGGATAGCTTTGACCTCGATATTAAAGCTTTGGGGATAAAATACGGCTCAGTGGAAGAAGTTATGGATCTGAAACCAGAAAACTTGGATAAATCCAAGTTTTATTCAGATGACCTCAGCCAAATGATTTAACCTTTCGTGGCCTCATTTCCTCATCTACAAAATGACATTTCTGAACTAGATGAGTCTAAGATCTATTCCATCTCTAAATCCTTTGACAATGGCTAAAGAATTTCAGTATAATCAGACTTGGAAAATTTTCCTAATTTTATTAAGCTTGATTCAATAAGCATGCATTAAGCATTCAATATATGTAAAAATTGCAGTTAGAAGACCGGGATGTGATCCCATTGGTATAGAGCATTCCCTGGCAAGGAAATTCTCCTTATTAATGTAAATAGACACATTCTCTATAATTTAGAGTCTTACAGACCTGCAGGAAGGTTACATCGTTCACCCCCAAGTCACATTTCAGAAGCAGATCTTGAACCTTAGAATTCCTGACTTAGAGGGGAGTACTCAATCCACTATGTCTCAATGTCTCTCTGTCTCTGTGGATACTGTGGATAAATACCTTGTTTTGAACAAAGAAGAAGAAGAAGAAGAAGAAGAACAACAACAACAACAACAACAAAACAGACTTTGCCCTCAAGGGGTTTACATCCTACTGGAGCATGAGAGGGTTTCATGAGTTACATAAATAAGGAGATATAAAGTATATGCAATGTAAATATTGAGAAATTCTGGTCAGGGAGAAGGTAGGAGAAGGACTGACAATTTAGAGGGTTAGGAAGGACTTCATGGAGGTCACCTAAACTGAACCTTAAAAGCAATAGGAAAGAGGAGAGAAATCTACCTTATAACTGAGAAGGGAATTTTTGGCTGTGTAATGTAATGCTAACCTCAAGAATGCTACAACACTGAAAATACTCCTAAACTGACATAACGTTACTTTTCAAAATTGCTACACATTATTATAACTATGCCTTTAAGCTAGAATAGGCATATGGTAGAAAAGCTTTGGACTTTGACTCAGGAGACCAAGTTCCAGTCCTACCCTTTACATTAATTAGGTATGTGATCTTGGGGAAGCCATTCATTCCTCTGGGCCTGAATTCCCTCCTCTTTACATAGGGAGTTGATTAAAGAAGTTGAAAAATTCTCTTAAGGTATTTTGATTCAGCAGTCCTAAAATAGAGTTGGCAACTTTCAGGGGAATTTGGAAAGTAATTTAAATAAAAGTAACCATTGAGATAGTTTGTCAAAATTCAATCTTTCCAACTTTTTCTCCATTTTACAGAGAGGTGAGTCTTTTGAAACTCTAACTATATCTTCCCATGAATGCATCTATTGACCTAGTCCCAGGAACCTCCTACAAGCTGGATTTCACTGGCAGAGGATACCTCTGAATGAATTGGATGGCTTCCCATCTTGTAAGATTGACTTTGTTGGAAGAAGTCACCCCACCTTTTTTTTTTTGCTAACTCATAAAAGGGAGCCAGCAGAACCTTTGTCTTCTTTTCAGTCTTTTATTTTTGTGTGAGATGCTAAATGAGAAGAGGTAGGTAGAAGATGGGGGAGGATGGGAAGCCCCCACCTGCAAACAGCCTCCATATGCTCTATCCTTCAACCATTGCAGACGTTAATGACCGTCTTGAGGCAGGAACACATGGCACAGACAGACATGTTCTCATGCAGATAAAAGAAGAGAGTTTCTTGAAAATGTCAAGTTCATGGCTTTCTCTTTAAAGAGGCAGTGGTGTAACCTCTCAGCCCTGTGGCAGCTGTGGAAAGAAGGAACACATGGCTAGTTGGTGTGAGATACTAAAGGTCCTCACTCTAGCTGATCCAAATTTGAGACATTCAGAATCTAGCTTTCTAGCTAAAGAATGGAGAATTTCCTAGAATTTGGAAGCTATGGAAGTTGTCCGAAAACAACCTCAAGTACAAATGTTCAGGGATCTAGCCTTCTATTTATAGGGAGGAAATTTCACTGGTCTTTGGAAAGAGAAGAGTATTGTATACATGGTTTCCAATCTTAGGATATTATCAGAAAAAGACTAAAGTTGTGACAAAAGGGAAGAAGGGACCTGAAGTCTTCACTCTATCATTGAGACATTCACTTAATATCCCTCCAATGGGATGTGTCTAGCAGTCCTAAATATATCTCTTTTCTGGAAGATTCCAAAGTCTCAAAGTTGAACCACAAGGCTGAATATTACAATGATTATCTTCAGAACAAAATAACGGCTCTCTGGAATTTGAACATGCTCTATAGCAAACATTTATTTCTATTTTGAAGGAAGTACAAGCCAAACTCAGGGTCTAAGGGATTGCATATATCCCTGTGGAAAGAGGAATTCACAAGAATGTTTCACAAAGTTATCAGCTAACTACTGTGATCAGTCTCCTATATGTAAAAGTAGTGAATTGGCCTTTATCATTTCTAAGATCCATATAGAGCTAAAATTCTAAGAAAGTCTAGAAGACGGCCCCTTATAATATTTTATTTCTCCTCTAACATTTCCAGTCTCAGTGAAGCAATTCTAAATCTTTCCATGGTTACAAAATCTATACTTCTGTTTATACATATGGTAAACCAACTGGCCACTGTAGTATGATTTCCCATCATAAAAAGACAAGACAAAGCTATTGCAAATAGCTGAGAAATCATGCTTAATTACTCCCTGATATTCAATATTTCTAATGAAATAGAAAACAACACTAAAGAAAATTAAATATCTGAAGAATTCATCCATGAAATTCTGGAAGTGGGAGTGAAGATGAGCCTGAATCAAATCAAGATTAAATGAAACAGGAGAAGACAAACTGATCTGTACAGATGGGAAAGGCACAGAACAAGTAGCAGTGCATATTTTCAGGTCAGATGGAAAGCAGATGAAAATGATTCAAGGAGTACAACAGTCTGGTGAGAATGTATTTGGAAAGAGCAGTATTTCATTTCAGTCTCAACACAAAAAGACTTACTACCATGGTATTTCTATGACCAAATAGAACTTGAATTCTTTGGTCTCAGAATACATGGATCCAAACACTCTTTGCCCAACAAAATGAGCTGTTTAGCCAAGGTGAAAGTTTAAACTCTCAATCGCTTTGTCCTGACTTAAATGAAAAAAAAAATCGAAATGGACCTCCAAGAAAGGAATGCTCCGTCTTTTCCTAAATTTTTCTGCATGACACAAGAATAGTAACATGCAACATGCTGCTGCATCAGGAGTCAGAGGACCTGGATTCAAATTAATCATTGTCACTTTGCTGTAGGACCTTCATCAAATGACTTAGCTTCTCTAGGCAACAGTAACCTTACAGCTACTAAAAGAGGGTCATGTTAGCAAATCCCTTCCCACTCGAATTCTATGATGCTACTCTGTTTAAGTACATAATACGGTACTATGCTATCATCCCTGGATAGATTCCCCTAATGGAATTAGATTAAATTTCATAATGGAAAGAAATCTTCAAGTTACTCTTGCTCAGTCTATTCAGCATAAAAATGCAGAAACTGAGGCCCACAAAGACCAGATCATACAATCAACTAGTGCCTTTGCTTGGTTGTTCACAATCAGTCATTCAACAATTCACTAAACATGTATCAGGCACCTTTTATATGCTCACCACTGTATAGACTCTGAAGACACAAGGGCAAAAGCAGAGTATATTTTATTAGTAGCTAGAAATATGTAGAAATTTAAGTTTTACAAAATATTATAAAAGCATTATTGTATTATCTCATCTGATCTTCACAACAACCCTGAGAGGTAGGGGCTAATATCTCCTTTTTATAGTTGAGGAAACTGAGACAAATATGTTAGGAAACACAACTGGTAACTATCAAAGGGAGGATTTAAATTTAGGTCTTCCTGACTCTAACTCAAATGGTTTATAATTTGTGCCATTATAGGGGAGGGGAAGAGAAAGGAGAAGAAGTACACACATAAGACAAGAAGCTGGTACTTTGAAAAAACAAACAAAATAGACAAAGTACTGGTCAATCTAATTAAAAAAAGGAAGGAAGAAAAGCAAATTCACAGCATTAAAGATGAAAAGGGGGACAGCACCTCCAATGAGGAGGAAATTAAGGCAATCATTAGAAATTACTTTGCCCAATTATATGGCAATAAATACACCAATTTAGGAGAAATGGATGAATATATACAAAAATACAAACTGCCTAGACTAACAGAAGAGGAAATAGAATTCTTAAATAATCCCATATCAGAAACTGAAATCCATCAAGCCATCAAAGAACTTCCTAAGAAAAAATCCCCAGGGCCTGATGGATTCACCTGTGAATTCTATCAAACATTCAGAGAACAGTTAATCCCAATACTATACAAACTATTTGACATAATAAGCAAAGAGGGAGTTCTACCAAACTCCTTTTACAACACAAACATGGTACTGATTCCAAAACCAGGCAGGTCAAAAACAGAGAAAGAAAACTATAGGCCAATCTCCCTAATGAATATAGATGCAAAAATCTTAAATAGGATACTAGCAAAAAGACTCCAGCAAGTGATCAGAAGGATCATTCACCATGATCAAGTAGGATTCATACCAGGGATGCAGGGCTGGTTCAACATTAGGAAAACCATCCACATAATTGACCACATCAACAAGCAAACTAGCAAGAACCACATGATTATCTCAATAGATGCAGAAAAAGCCTTTGATAAAATACAACACCCATTCCTATTAAAAACACTAGAAAGCATAGGAATAGAAGGGTCATTCCTAAAAATAATAAACAGTATATATCTATAACCATCAGCTAATATCATGTGCAATGGGGATAAACTAGATGCATTCCCAATAAGATCAGGAGTGAAACAAGGATGCCCATTATCACCTCTACTATTTGACATTGTTCTAGAAACACTAGCAGTAGCAATTAGAGAAGATATAGGAATTGAAGGCATCAAAATAGGCAAGGAGGAGACCAAGTTATCACTCTTTGCAGATGACATGATGGTCTACTTAAAGAATCCTAGAGATTCAACCAAAAAGCTAATTGAAATAATCAACAACTTTAGCAAAGTTGCAGGATACAAAATAAACCCACATAAATCATCAGCTTTTCTATATATCTCCAACACAGCTCAGCAGCAAGAACTAGAAAGAGAAATCCCATTCAAAATCACCTTAGACAAAATAAAATACCTAGGAATCTACCTCCCAAGACAAACACAGGAACTATATGAACACAACTACAAAACACTCGCCACACAACTAAAACTAGACCTGAACAAATGGAAAAACATTAACTGCTCATGGATAGGACGAGCCAATATAATAAAAATGACCATCCTACCCAAACTTATTTATCTATTTAGTGCCATACCCATTGAACTACCAAAATACTTCTTCACTGATTTAGAAAAAACCATTACAAAGTTCATTTGGAAGAACAAAAGATCAAGGATATCCAGGGAAATAATGAAAAAAAACACATACGATGGGGGCCTTGCAGTCCCTGACCTAAAACTATATTACAAAGCAGCAGTCATCAAAACAATTTGGTACTGGCTAAGAAACAGAAAGGAAGATCAGTGGAATAGACTGGGGGAAAGCGACCTCAGCAAGACAGTATACGATAAACCCAAAGATCCCAGCTTTTGGGACAAAAATCCACTATTCGATAAAAACTGCTGGGAAAATTGGAAGACAGTGTGGGAGAGATTAGGAATAGATCAACACCTCACACCCTACACCAAGATAAATTCAAAATGGGTGAGTGACTTAAACATAAAGAAGGAAACCATAAGTAAATTGGGTAAACACAGAATAGTATACATGTCAGACCTTTGGGAGGGGAAAGGCTTTAAAACCAAGCAAGATATAGAAAGAATCACAAAATGTAAAATAAATAATTTTGACTACATCAAACTAAAAAGCTTTTGTACAAACAAAACCAATATAACTAAAATCAGAAGGGAAACAACAAATTGGGAAAAAATCTTCATAAAAACCTCTGACAAAGGTTTAATTACTCATATTTATAATGAGCTAAATCAATTGTACAAAAAATCAAGCCATTCTCCAATTGATAAATGGGCAAGGGAAATGGATAGGCAGTTCTCAGATAAAGAAATCAAAACTATTAACAAGCACATGAAGAAGTGTTCTACATCTCTTATAATCAGAGAAATGCAAATCAAAACAACTCTGAGGTATCACCTCACACCTAGCAGATTGGCTAACATTACAGCAAAGGAAAGTAATGAATGCTGGAGGGGATGTGGCAAAGTAGGGACATTAATTCATTGCTGGTGGAGTTGTGAATTGATCCAACCATTCTGGAGGGCAATTTGGAGCTATGCCCAAAGGGCGACAAAAGAATATCTACCCTTTGACCCAGCCATAGCACTGCTGGGTCTGTACCCCAAAGAGATAATGGACACAAAGACTTGTACAAAAATATTCATAGCTGCGCTCTTTGTGGTGGCCCAAAACTGGAAAACGAGGGGATGCCCATCAATTGGGGAATGGCTGAACAAACTGTGGTATATGTTGGTGATGGAGTACTATTGTGCTAAAAGGAATAATAAAGTGGAGAAGTTCCATGGAGACTGGAACGACCTCCAGGAAGTGATGCAGAGCGAGAGGAGCAGAACCAGGAGAACATTGTACACAGAGACTAATACACTGTGGTATAATCGAACGTAATGGACTTCTCCATTAGTGGCGGTGTAATGTCCCTGAACAACTTGCAGGGATCCAGGAGAAAAAAACACCTTTCATAAGCAAAGGATAAACTATGGGAGTGGAAACACTGAGAAAAAGCAACTGCCTGAATACAGAGGTTGAGGGGACATGACAGAGGATAGACTCTAAATGAACACTCTAATGCAAATACTATCAACAAAGCAATAGGTTCATATCAAGAAAACATCTAATGCCCAGTGGACTTACGCGTCGGCTATGGGGGGTGGGGGGGAGGAAAAGAAAATGATCTATGTCTTTAACGAATAATGCTTGGAAATGATCAAATAAAATATATTTTAAAAAAAAAGAAACTAGCAAAAAAAAAGAAGTACACACATACATAAATACAAAATAGATACAAAGTAATTTTGGGGTGAGGGTATAGAGAGAACATATTTTTAATATTAAAGGTAGTTTCAAAGAGAACAGAGGTTCCAGATAACATAAAAGAATAGAGAACAATGTGATAAGGTCATAATAATATATCAGTAATTAACCTCTTACAGAGCCAAAATTTGAATCCAAGTCTTGGGACTCTTGATCTAAAGTCTTAAACTACATAGCACTATGGTTTTTAAGTCTGCTTTCTTAAGACCTGAAATGAAGAATGTCCAGAGGAGGAAAACCAAGATTCAGAAGAGCTTCAACTTCACTTTATCTGAGTATCAAGTAGAAGGATCAAGAATGTTTATCGGAAAGAAGGGAAGATTTGGGGTTCATATGAGAGCTGTTAACGAGGGTTTAAAAGGTTAAAAAAGACAAGCCTAATTCTGTGTGGCCTTGCAAGCAAAATTAGGAACTATGGGAGGAAGCTACAGAGAGACAGAATTAGACTTAATATAAGTAAGGTTACCACGCAATTGGAGCCATCCCAAAGCCAATGGACTACATAAGAAAGTCATACTCCCTTCAGTGGAGGCGGTCAACAAAGTGCATGATTGCTTTCTGTATAACTTTTAGACGAGGCGCTTTTTTCCAAGTATGGACTACTTGATTTTGGAGGCTAAATAATTTCTGAAATACTTTCCAATTTCAAAATTAGAGGAAATTCAAACCTATCACCAGTGGATTCAGATCTCATTGTTTGCACATTAAAAAAGAAACAAATATCTTTATTGAATTTTCTGTTATGTTTCTAAATAAGCAATGGGGAAGCAATTATCCATCATATTAAAAGGCCTCAGTTTATACAATTTTAGCATTTTCCTCTAACAGTAAGGAGCAAGGTTGTAAAAAAAATTTCCATACTGAAGTATCTCTTCCTGTGGCTTTATCTAAGTGAGTGCTCTGGTGCATATTGGATCTAGGCCATCCTGGAAGAGTTTAAGAAATTGTTGGCAGCATGGTGCATATTTTATCTTAATTTAGAGGGGGGCATCTGAGGGCTGCAATTAAAAAGAGGTTTGGCTGGAACCAACTGAAACTATTCACAATTTAAACTCATTTGCAGCAAATAACAACAGGCAGTCATTACTGCCAATTTTTAAAAAAGCAGAGTGATGGACAGCAAATAGCTCACAGATGAGCTCCACATATTAGGAATTAAAGGGGGTGGAGCCAATGGGCTCACATTTTGATGTTTTACGAAACAGGATGGGGAATTTGCTTGGGAATATAAAAACTGTTCATCCAAAGAGCTCTGTCAGGAACAATCTAAAATGGCAGCCTTAGCTCAGGTTTAGCAAAATGCATCTGTTTAGTACTGAATGATGGCAATAAGCCATCTGAATGTGAACAATTATCCTAGATATTACATAATATGTGTAACCCGATTCCCCAGATGACATTGTTTCTGTTCATTTCATAGAATGTGAGCACCTTGAGAGCAATTGCTCTTTGGTTTTTATGTCTGTCACCCTGGGAAAGGCTGAGTGGAATGAACTTTCCCCCAAGACATGAAGTCCTAGATTCAAATTCTGACTCTGACACAAATTGGCTACATAAATTTAGACACATCATATATCCACTAGGGAACTCTATGAATTACAGAGAAGGTGTGAATTCCCTACAACAAAGAAATGAGAGGAATAATCACACAGGATATATTTAAAAGGCGATTATTCAATTAATTTAAATTTCATTAGAACTTGAAATTCTTTCATTTTATGTTTTAGTAAAGTTTAAAATTTTTATTTTCTTTTTATTGTGAACATCATTATTTTTAATAACCATTTCTATATACAATGGAGAATAAGAACATGAAGCTTCCATTTTGCTTTGACGATCCTCAAGCAAAGACAGATGATCTCTTATTAGGTAGATTAAAATGGCATTTAGACTATCTGGCTTCTGAAATCCCTTCCATGTGATATTCTGGAAGGCAAGGGAACTGCATTTACAACCAACAATCACTCACCTATCAAAACTGATTACATTCTTTCAGGGTGGGAAATGGTCATTTATGAAAATAGATTCCAAGCATTCCTGATGAAAAGACCAGACCTAAACAGAAAATCTGATGTCCAAATGAAAAAATTCAAGAAAAGCATAAAAATTAAACAAGAAAAAAGAAAATTTGAGAGACTCAAAGTAAAATTTCTTTATATCCCTACATGGATATATGATATTTGTAGCTCTTAAAATGTTTATCATTATCATAGTATTTAGAAGAGGAACACATAGGCAGAGAGTATAGTACTAAGCTGTTTGTGCTGATATGCAAAAAGTCAAGGAGTGAAATCCCTTTCAACTTCCAAATTCTATGATTCTCTCATGCTATGAAAGAGACATGGAGAAGAAAACATCTAAGAAACTTCTGTAATGAAGGCACTGTTTTTCAAGAAATAAACATAGATATTTGTATATATATAGTCCATCCTCAACATTCACTTATTTAACTTCCATGACATCAAGCACATTTTCACTTTCTTGTTGGCAACCATGCTTATTCTCAGATATGTTCAGTAGTGGAAAAAAATGAGACATATAATGTGTGCATATTTTTGTAGTAGCTAGTACCCTACTAGGGTGGTTGGCATAATTGACAAGCCAGCTAGAGAAATCAAAGTTCCTGATGCCATCATCAAATGCAGCATCAGGGATAAGCATCAACATTCCTTTCTTATGTTCACATATCCCCAGAACCTTAAGGATCTCAAATGACCTACGAAGCAGACCTCACTGACATTTTATTTCAAATGGGTGTGTTCTTTGTTATAGGAAATCAGCAGGAGCGAGAGCAGGAGCAGGAGATCCTTCAAGGCAAAGAGCAAAGTTCCAGAACTCTGGAGAGTGACAGGGCAGTTTGCTTCTTCTGAAAGAGATAGTTAAGCAGCCAGGAGTTGAGTTTGAGTCTAGCTCTTCTGGGGAGGGGGGACCAAGAGAGATAGATATTCTCTCTCCTGTGGCTTTCCTTGTGATCAGCCTATCCGTGTGAATCCTGTTGATGCTGAGAGTGATTTCCAACAGAACTGTTCCAGACTCCAGAGGACAAATGTCAGTGAGACCCTTCCTTTGAACCCTGTTCCTGCTACCTTCAATTCCTTCCCACTTTATATATATTAATTAAGAGGGTTTAATTTAACTAGTTGTAGGAGGTAAATTTGTAGGTAGAGAAGTGTTAGATAGTGTGTGTTAACAACTTGATTTTGGTTTTAGCTAAATCATCCCAATTCCATTCCCTTCCTTCCCTTATCTTAAAATAAACTATTATTTTAGTTATATTTATTTATTTAGTATACTGTTTCATTATAGTTATTTCACCTTCCTCTCCATCACTACCCAACAACCATGAAGGATAGAGGTGATGGTAAGACCTTTCCAATCTCAGAGTCTTCCAAAAAGAAAGACCAAAGTCACAACAACCTTTCCCCTGGTTTTCAGAGGACAGTCAAGATAGAGAGAGGTTTATAGGAATATGATATATAATATATAATACAATACCCTCACACCTCCATCTGACACAGTGGAAGGTAAGATTCAAGTTAAGATATGTTTTAGTTTTAGAATTATATTTGCTATATGAGTAATACTACAGATTTAGTATATTATAAACAGAGAATATTGTCTGAAATTAATGTTTTTAAAATATTTTTATTGAGATGTTAGCACAAATGGTCATAGAATTCTAGGGAATTGCAAGTGAGAAAAATGTTTTGCATGTTGCCAATTTTATTTTGTGTACTTCATTTTTCAGTTACTCCATGGTCAATATGTTAGGAAAGGTGCATATTATCAAACATATTATCAAAATTAATGATTTGCTATCAAGAATTATAAGCATAAAACTATTTTCAGCAAACTTTAGCAAAAGATCATTGTTTTTGGTGGTCATGAGAACCTAACTCACTATTCCTATAGGTTTAATGCATCAGCATTTATGTTTTTGACTTTTCTAACATTTTTTAGAAACATTACCCCCTATGAAAGCTGAGAATTTATTATATATACATGCACACATATATGTTATGCATAAATATATGAATATACAAACATTTTGCATTCATATACACATGTGCATATGCATTTTGTTTGTTATATAAGTATATGCATATGTGTATATTTCATAAAGAACATACAAACTATATACTCG
Source organism: Monodelphis domestica (assembly GCF_027887165.1). Lineage (NCBI taxonomy): Eukaryota > Metazoa > Chordata > Mammalia > Didelphimorphia > Didelphidae > Monodelphis > Monodelphis domestica. The sequence goes on along the minus strand of NC_077233.1, from coordinate 30,534,994 downwards.
TGTGTGTTTAAATATGTGTGCTTATATACACAGAGATAAGTATGTAAGAAGCAATTTGGTGGCACATTGGATAAAGTACTGAGTATTCACCCTGAAATCATAAATCTGTTCAAACATGTATGATTCTTCATGACCTCATTTGTCATTTTCTTGGCAAAAATGCTGGAGTGATTTATCATTTCCTTCTGCAGCTCATTTTACAGATGAAGAAACTGAGTCAAACAGTGTTCCATCCCTTAAAGTCCTAAAGTGAGTAAGTATCTGAAACTGGCTTTGCACTCAGGTTTTCCTGACTCCAGGACTGCCATTCTATGCATTGTATTACTATCTGAGTTCAAATCCAGGCTCAGTCACTTACTAGTTAGTTAACCCTGTAAAATAAGGGTAAAAATAGCACTGATCTTTCATGGTTGTTGTGAGAATAAAATAAGAATATTTGTAAATTACTTTGCAAACCTTAAAGTGATATATAAATAAACAATAGCTACATACACACACATATATACATACACATCTATATTTATAATATAAATACATGCATATTCTTATGCTATGTATAGATAGACAACTTTTAGTTAGTTATATAATTCATCCATGTATTTCTATTAACTTTTTATTTTATGTACATATTTCGTTTCTTAATATTAATTTTTTATTTTGCAAATTTTCATTTTTTATTGATGTAATTTTTATGTATCTATCATTCCCCATTAAAGTAACATTCCTACACCAGAAGAAACCCCTACAATAATAAGTATGTAAATCTATCAAAACCACTGACCATGTATGAGAACGTTGTCTCAATCTGCATTTTTAGTCCATTGCTCTCTTTCAAGAGTTGGGAACTACATCTCCCCACACATGCGTTAAAACCACTACTGTTCTCTTGAATTAGATCCCCTTCATTGCAGTCTTTAGTCATTTACCTATATGTTCTTCTTCAATGAAATAACCCTGAGTGGTAATAAAGACGAAAGGTCATTTCAAACCAGCTATCAAACTAACTGTATTTGGGAGCATACCTATAGCCCTCTCCTTCTCTACAATAAAGAGAAAGGTCACAATATCACAAAATTTCAGACATGGAGAGAATTTCAGTGGCCACCTCACCCAACCATTGACTTCCAATGAAAGGAAGCCCATGAACTCCTGAGGCAAAGTCCATTCCATTTACAAATAGTTGTTAGGATGTTCTTTTTTTTAAATATTGTACCTAAATTCTCTTTTTGCAACTCCCATTTTTATTGCTAGTTCTATATATGTATAAGTACATCCCTCCAAAGTAAAGGAAAATGAGTCAAATCCTTTCTTTCTCCTATGACAAGCTTTCTATTAATTAAAGTCACTTATCAAGTTCTTTCTTAAGCCTTTTCTTCACCAGCCCAAGCATCCTTGATTTCTTCGGCTGGTCTTCAAAGGGTATGGACTCAAAACCCTTCACCATTCTAATTTCCCCCTTATGGAAATTCCTAGCTTCTTAATGTCATTTTCTAGACTGCAGTCCTCAAAACTGAACAGACTCTCCTAGATGTTGTCTGACAAGGACAGAATACAGACAGACTATATAGGTATTTGGATGTTGTCTCCCCTGTTAGCCTGTGAACTACTTGAGAGCAGGGCCTATATTCATTACTTATCATGGTTTCTGGCACATAATAGGTCATCATTTAATAAATATCTATGTGTCTACTATGTGCCATGCACTGTCCTAAAAACTGGGAAGCCAAAATAAACGAAGATAGCCCTTGCCCTCTAGAAGATTGCATCTAATAAAGGAAGAAAATGCAAAAGGAAGTTGAAAAGAGAGGAGTGATGCCAGGAGGTAATTGGTATGTGTATGATATTCTGTGGCATCAAAACCAAACAGAGCCACTGAGAGAAAAAGGGGAGTTGTCTGGAAAATTCTGACCCCACTATGAAAGAAGGCATTGAGAGAAGTTTAATCTCCAAACAGAGTAGAGGCACCTGAAGGAGCTCAGAAGGTACTTTATACATGCAAGTTGACTATCATCTTCTTATTCTTGGAAGACATGCTTCTCTTAATCCAACTCAAAGTCTAAATGTTTTCTGTGGTAATCCTATTACACCAATTAAGAAAATTGAGCTTGTAAGTCACTAAAACCCCCAGATCTTTTTTCAAACTGTGCCTAACTGTGCCCCAGTCTTGTACTTACAAAGAAGACATCTTGAAGACACAGAATTCTGTGAAGAATAGTCAGAGGGGACATCAATATTTGAACATGAATCTTTTCAATTAAATATCCCATAATTCAATTCAGGAAAATATTTATTAAATGCCTACTGTATTCCAGGCAAGGATGTTTTTTCACATGCCTACTTTTTCTTTACCTTGGAGGGATTACAGAACTAGCAATAAAAATGGGAGTTGCAAAAAGAGATACTATCTCTATTATCTATATTTCTATGTGTTTACTATAAAGAGTGTTTCCTGATATGTTTACTATAGATATAATTATGATTCCTTGGAGTTCAGATGGCAAACTAGTGTTGTCTTTACAAGTTTCTCTTTCTTTTTCTCTTATAAGTCCATGTAAATCATCCAGTGTTCCTTTTAATTCCTCATGGAATTTGTCTATACCTTGACTGGTTGAATTCTAAAAAGATTGTAAATGCCAGGCGTAGATCAGAGAAACATTTTGAATTTGTGACGTGAGTACACATTTTGTTTATCCACCACACATTTTTCAGGGAAGTCATTCCAAGCCTGTTTCACCAATTCTATTGGTTGCTCATCACCATCTCCAGTGCTTTGGTACATGCCTTACCATCTCTATGCTTTGCAATATTCTTCACCATGTCTATTGTTTTGCTGCATCCTTCAATATCACTTTTGTTTTGGCATGCTCCTCTGATGCTTTCACAAATTCTTTACCATCTCGGGTGCTTCCACACATTCTTCACCATTGCAAATGGTGGAGGCAGGACACAATACACTTGATTTAATAGCAATTGGACAGAGGAACCACTAGGTATTCTGGACTTCTTCTGGTCAGAGGTGGTTGCCAGCCTGGCTATAGATTCCCCTCTCTGTCTCCTTGCCCAAGATGGAAGAGTGAAGATAAAACAGGAAATAATTCCTTTGACACAAGCATTCCTTCTTCATAGAGTTTTATTCTGACCTAAATGTTTTCCCTCTCAATACAGGTTTCTTTTGTGTAAGTACATACAGAGCAAGGATTTTCTATTTGCCTTCTGTTAAGAGGGTATGGATGGTAAAATTTCAAGCAATGCTCAGAAAGAATTTTTCAGTTTATTGATCTTCTGGGCCTTTTTTCAGAGCTTTCAGAAGGCAATCAACCATCAGAGAAACGAATGGTGATAAAGAACACTGTGTTTTAGACCCTACTCTAAGTTGCTATTGAATTTTCCACATTCCAGTTAACTTTTTCCCCCTGGATATATGTTGCTTAGAGAATAATATCACCAGAGGAAAATGTCCTGCCTGCTATTTCACAAAAATAGAATTGAATTTGTTAAATAGGGAGTGTTGCTCTAATCTTCTCCCACTATCGACATCCAAGCTGCCTTTCAAGGATAGCTTATCTGCCAAAATATTATCAGGCACATGATACAACTGGTGTTTGACATTGATGCATAAATCCCAGGAATGTACCCAGCAATATCCATATTCTTTTTTTTAGAAATGAAGCATCAATCTGAATAAAACATTCTTTTACAACTCCAATGGCTTCTCTATTCTTCATTTGGCAAAACCAAATTGGGAGACTAGCTGTGCCACACATAGGATGCTGGATTTCAATACAGAAGGTGAGGGTTCAAATACAATACTTATTAGCTGAGTGATTCTGGTAAAGCCTCTTTACCCATTTCTAAACTTTAATTTCTTCATCTATAAAAGGAGGGGAAAAAAGTCTTCAGTATTTACTTCATAGAGTTATTTGGGGATTTAAATGAGGCAATATATACATATATACACACAAATATATATGTAGTGCTTCCCAAACACATCCATTATTTTCATAGTTCTATTTATTATTAGACATGATGAGAAAATACTGTGAAAAATGTGAAGAGCTGATTTAAATAGCCATTTGATTAGATTCTGTATTAATATAGTCAAACTATATCCTCAAGATTAATACTTTTCATGAAAAATATTCAGTTGGTACTTTACTACTGGGTGGCATTGTTTCTTCATAAGTATTATTCAATATTTCAAGGAACTAAGAATGAGGACTCTTCCTTTGGGGGGGGGGGCATAGGGAACTTCAGGACAGAGAAATTCCTTTTGCTAACACAGATTGTCACCTTCTCTGAAATTGTTAGACTTTCCTGGCACACTGCTAGGTTAAACAACTTGACTAGATTCATGCGATGCCTGCACATCTCAGAGAACCACAGGTCCATGGATTTAGAAGAAGAAGGGATCTTAGAGGACAAATAACCCAATCATCTCACTTTCCATTTTAGGAAAATGAGACCCATATATGTTAACTTGCGTAAGGAAGGGAAGGGAAATGGAACAAATATTTATTTTGTGCCAGGAATTGTCAAGCACTTTACAAATGTTACCTCAATTGGTCCTTACAACCATGTGATATAAGAGGCAATTATTATTGTTATTATTATTTTAATAAACTCTTACCTTTTGTTTTAAAATTGATACTAAGTATTAGATCCAAGGGAGAAGAATCGAAGTAAAGACTAGGCAACTGGAGTTATTTGATGTGCCTAAGGTCACAAAGCAAGGAGTGTCTGAAGCCATATTTGAACCCATGACCTTTCTCTAGGCCTGACTATCTATCCATTGAGTCATCTAGCTGCCTCTAGAAGTTGTTATTATTGTAATTATTATTACTAACATTTTACTGCTAAATAAAATGAGGCAGACAGGTGAAGTGACTTGCCCAAGGCAATAAATCTAGAGTTCAAGACCAAATTTGAACTCAGATTTTCCTGATTCCAGATGCCATCTAGTGGCCTAAGTAACCTAGCTGCTCAATGTCTAAGAAAGAAAGCCTATCAGAATGAGGATTTAAAAGGTTTCCAGATTTCAAATCTCATACTCTTCATATTATAATTCAAGTGCTTTGCTAAAGTACCTATGAAAAGAATTCCTAAGATTTCCAATAAATTATTGAAATTGGAATCTTGGTTTAGAAGTAGAAAACTAATGGAAGTGACTCAGAAAGAATGAAAATTCCAGTTATTTGTTCTTAGACAAAGTTTCATAATCATATTCAATAGCTAGAGTCAAATGAGATTAAATATAGTAAAGGTAAATGTCAAGTGGTATTCTTAGGGTCCAAAAATCAATTTCCTGAATAAAGGATGGTAGAGCCCTGTAAATTTTAGATTTACTCCACCCTACTTGGTCTTTAGAATTTTAGCAACCAGGAATGTATACACCCCCACTTAAGGATTAAGTGTGAGGGAGGATGATCTGTGACCCCTGTGTGCTAGCAAGTGACAAATCACAAACAATTGACTGACCCCCTGGGCTGTCCTAAGACAAGTTTAAGCCACCATATTGGTATATATGAGACACAGGAAGTGATGTAAAGAACTGCCTTTATATATTTCATCACTTCCTGTGAGAGGAACTTTGGCCACTTTTTGTGGTGGTTCTTGACTAGGAGGACTGGAGCATGGAGAATGGAGACTGCTACCCTTAGGCAAACATGTGGTGAATTTTAAGACTGAATCCTCTTTCCCTGGCTTTCTGAAGGTACCAGCCTCCAAGGAGGCCCCTCATCTTGGAGGAAGCCTCTTGGCTAGAAGCCAAGCTAGATTTAATTTTCTGGGAAGGCCCCTTGACTGAGGCCTCTGAACTCCCTCTGTCTCAGGCCAGGCTGGAGTAGATCTTCTACGCTTTCCCTCTTTCTACCTCATTCTTAATTTCTTCCTTCTATTATAAACAAACCACCATAAAATTCGATTTTGACAAGTATTTCATTGAGATTTAGAATGTAAATCCCTGGCAACCACTAAATAATATATTCAGTCTCAACCCTAAAAATTTACCCTTAACAGTCCTGGCTAGAAAGCAATCTGTGTGGGAAAGTTCTAGGAGTATTATTGTTTTATAGTAAAGAGTGAGTTATTGATGTTAAATAATTGTCAAATAGCTATAGTGATCCTAGACTGCACTTACTGAGAGAATTCAAAATTTGAGAAGCTATAGGCTCTCTCCACTCTTAGTCAGATCCTATCTGCAATAGAGCATTCAGTCTTGGGAATCTATAGTTTACCAAAATCATGAAGACAAACTAAAAATAATCTGGAGATGGACAGCCAAATTAATAAAAGTCCTCAATGTCTTGCCACATGGGTATCAATGAAAAGAACTGAGAATGTTTATCTAGAATGAAGAAAAGACTTGGAAGCATGATGGAGGACTTCCTATTTGTTTCTACAGTTGAAGAGTTTTCCTATGTAAGAGAAATTACATATTTTCTTCTTGGCCTCAAAAGGCAGAATGAGGAATAATGGATAAATATTCCAGGAAGGTAGATTTAGGTCTGATGCCCAAAAAAACAATTAACTTGCTAAAAAGTTGTAAAAAGTTGAATAATTAACTTGCAAGGTAATGTTTCTTACCATTATAAGTCTTTAAGTGAGGGTATAATGAAAAGAGGTTGGTCATGTATAGGTGAGATGCTTCTTAGGTCACACTAGTACAAAGATGCTGTGATGCTCTTGGATAATTTGGGAACCAAATCCTCAGGCTTCAAAACACACATCAGCATTTTCTGCTTTGCCACAAACTGAAACATGAGATTTTTAATATTCCTTCAGCACAATCACCCATATGTTATTTTATATTTACTTATCTGGGACAATGAAAGGGAAGAGGATTATCTTGGTCTTGTCTTTGCATCATTATCACCTAGCATAAGATTTGACATATAGAAGATATTAATAAATTCTTACTGAACCTAATACAACTGAATGATTGAAAGGTGATCAAAACATGGCATCATTTAATTCGTTTAATTATATAATTACACATTATGTTAGATGTAGAATATACAGTATAATAATATAACATAAAACATATTATATATAATATAATGATATATATTATATAATATAAATTTAAATCAAGTTATCTTTTTTTAATTAAATCTGCATTTTTAACTTTTTCGCAACCATTTTCTTAAATTTACACAATCAATAAGACAGAAAAATTGAGCCTTGCTTTACAGTGTTCCAGATCTCCAAAGTCTAAATGCTCACATTGAAAATTTCACAATCAGCTTTTGTAAGCTAGTTTAAGATGACTTGGGAAGACTCCTGGAAATAAGGCCAGCAGATCAAATTCAGTGAAGAGTTCCTTATTACTGGAGGTGATCAAATGGCAGTTGGAAGAACAGTTATTGGGGAAGTAGCAAAATAGAGGTATTTATCCTCTTTGTATCAATGACCACTTTGAAAGCAGTCTTGATAAAGTCAATGAAACCCTTCTCAGAAAAAAAATGCTTTTTGTTGTTGTTGTTGTTTAGTTGTTTTCAATCAGGTTGTTTCTTTGTGATCCAATTCAGAGTTTTCTTGGCAAAGATCCTGGAATAGTTTGCCATTTCCTTTTCCAGATCATTTTACAGATGAAGAAACCGAGACAAATAGCATTAAATATTTTGTCCAGTCATACAGCTAGTTAAGTGCCTGAGGACATATTTTAACTCACGAAGAGCAACCTGGCTGCACCAGAATAATGTTTATGAATGAATAAAGATATTGAATGCAATCAAATCAAGATTTATTACATACTTATTCTATTCCAGGCACTTCACTCAGCACTGGGGACACAATTAAGAACAACAAAAAAGGCAACCCTGGTCTTCAGAAGCTCATAATCTAATATGAATGCATGATATAAATATAAGTATATAAGTATGCATGTATATTTGCATATGTACATACAAAGATAGACATATAGGTATATATGTATATATTTAGGAAAGAAACTAATAATGAAATATGGTTAATACACACTTCCTAGGATTTTTTTTCATATTCATAATTTTTAAAGAATTTTTATTTCAATAAGAGAACACTGAAGATAAAGATACATTTTTTTCTCATCTGAGGTCACAGTCCATTGAAAATCTATCCATTGATCTTTTAGGCATCCCTGAACCCCAGGGAAAGAAACCCTGTTCTTGAGGCTCTACCTAATTCCAGTACAGTTCAGGATTGATAGTCTCTGAGATCCCTTCCAACTATGAAATTTTGTTATTCAGTAGATATCCTCCTTTCCTTGACTAGTGTAGCATGCTTTGTAGTATTTACCTCAGGGATCATTTTAATTTAAAGCTGCAATGAACTTTATAAGTCATGTGACTCAACTATAGTTTAAATTTATTTGTCTTATTTTGGGATATATTTTATTCTTTCCTATCTTTATTTCCAATTACAATTCTCCCCTCTATTCAGTAAACTACCTGTAGTAACAAAGATTTTTCATTAAAAAATTTTTTTTAATAAATCCTTACCTTCCATCTTGGAATCCAAGTCAGAAGAGTGGTAAGGGCTAGGAAATAAGGTTAAGTGTCTTGCCCAGGGTCACACAGCTGGGAAGTGTCTGAGGTGAGATTTGAACCCAGGACATCCCATCTCTAGGTCTGGATCTCAATTCTCTGAGCTACCCAGCTGCCCCCAAGATTTTTCTTTTTAAAGAGAATGGTCTTCCAAGAAAACCAGAAAACATATCAATTATATCTGAGAATATGCAATATTCAATATAGTCATTGCCCCTCATCCTCTCCTCTACAAAGAAAAGAAAAAAGTTCATTGTGTGATCTCTTCTTTTCAAACAGACTTGGTCATTTTAAATACAAAACTGTCAGATTTGAGAATTTCTTTCCATACACAAAGTTGTAGTCATCATTTTTTTTCTAGTTCAATTTACTTCACTCTGGATCAAATTGTCGATATTTGAACATTTCTCTAAGTTCTTCATATTTGTCTTTTACCATTGTCCAGCAATATTCTATCACATTGATGTACCAAACTTATTTATCTATTTCCCTTATTTTTTCAAAGATTTCAACTCAGTTAAAAACCTAAAGCACAAGTAGATAAATCAACAACATTTCTAAAACTAGAAATGAAGATAACCACAAAAGATTAAAATATTATAAAACATTTAAATAAATATTAGTGAACTAAGAAAATCAAATCAATAAATACCTAATAAAATACAGAATCCTGTTGATTAACAAGAGAGAATGGAACTAATGCAGGATGTTCCAGAATGGTTTAAGAGAGAAATCAGTCTTGAGAGACATTAGAGGGAAATAAATTGCAAAATTTATGACCTACAAGACAAAAATAATAAGTAGGATTTGAAACATCATTTGAATCCATGGTACAAATCTCAAAAAAAAACTGAGAGAAAAAATGGGAATAAAATATACTGAAGTAAGGAATAATCTAGAATAGAAGCAGCAAGTAATTGCTTTAAAAGAATACAATATCTCCATAGAAGCAAAACACATTGATTTTGGAGACAAAAAAAAAATGGAGATTGCTTAAGCATCACAGATCTCCCAGAAGAACATGAAAACAACTTGAACATCATAATGTAAGAAGTAATAGAGGAAAACTTCATAAAGCTTATGAATAAAGAAAATAAGGCTTTAGTTAAAAGAATCCATACATCACCTCCAAATGGAAGGAAGAAGGGGGTAGGGTTAAAAAATCTGTGCTTCATACTCCAAGACATGTAGATGTTAAATTCACTAATTCCAGCAATCACTCGGGAAAATAAGAAGGAATGGAAATTTTAAAAGTACAAACTTTTTGTCACCTACAAGAAAATAAAAACCAAAGAAGCCCAAGATGCAACCCCTATTAACAATCTGCAAGCCTGAGCCTAATCATCAATAAAAAGAAATGGATTTTTAAAAAATAGAAGCATTTTAAGCAATCCTGAAAAACAAGGGGAAATATATATAAATTATTCAATTTTAAAACCATCCCTAACAATAAAAACACAAGAAAGTTAAGTAAACAAAACAAACAAGGAAAGCTGAAGTAATTTAAATTAGTTGTCTAATCTCTATAGACTATTAAAAATAGAGATATTCTTTAAGACTAAAAAAATCCACCAAGACATCAATAGTGGGACCATTAAGATATTTCTTTCTAAAAATCCTCAAGATAAATATAAAGCATAATTCAAAGAAATAGTAGAAGTTTTAGTAGAGGAACATGCCTTAAAATCATACTCTAAATATGTAAATTCCCTGAGAGGTGAAATAATTTTTTTTCATCTGACTAAATTTCATTTCAGGAGTTGCAGAAACGGGGAATAGGGGAGATGGAATTTAGAGGAACACATGATATAATCTAATCAATTGTATCAAAACAACAAAGAAAGGGTAATTCTGGTAGTTCCTCAGCAAAAAGACTATAGGAGAATGGGAAGGTGGAAAAGAGAAGGATTGAAAGAGAGGGACAAAAAGAAGATATTAATTCAATGAAGGGAAGAGGACCCATGAAGATCTTGCCATTGATTGAGGGATTAGGATGTAATGAAAATATGTTTAATAAGTAGGGACCTGATGCACTAATTCCTCTGAAATTGTACCTCTAAAACCAACAGCCTACCTCAGGAGAAGGAGAATCAAAACTCTTAGATGCAATTAGCATTAGAAGAATGGGAAGGAATGGACCAAAAAGGGAGATTACATGAGAAATCAGGGGGGTGGAATGATAATGGAGTGGGTAAAGGGATAAAAGTGAATTGAACCATTTGGGACACAGGGAAATACCATTCATAGGACAACCTTCCATCCTGATTGTCACTCTTGCGCATTGGTGAGAGTGATGCATAATATAAGAAAAATTGAAGGGTCAATATCTCTTGCAATATCACAAACAATAAAATGTTTTAATTATTCTTTATTCTCATTTTATTCAACTGTATTTTTATAATGCTTTGAAGTTCTTGAATGAAAACTATGAATAATTTGTAAAGAAACCAAAATCTCTTGATAATATTCTATCTGATTCAATTTGGTAAGCATACATTATGTCCCAGGCATGTAGGCATATTTCTAGCAACTAATACAAAGAAAAGAAATGAAATGCCCCCCCCAATATTTCACTCTGGGAGATTATTCTAATATCTTTAAATTTATTTGCTATTCACAGCAATCTTATGAGATCATGTTATGATTATGATTATTTTTTCCTAACTGATTATTTCATCTGTGTGGAGAACTTTCAGTGTGGAAATTCTGTCCACTAGTGCAAATCTCCAATTAATCTAAGGCAGCTGAGTGGTTCAATGAATTACAGAGCTGACCCTAGTGTCAGGAAGATGTAAGTTCAAATCTAATCTTAGACACTTCCTAACTGTGTGACTCTGGGCAAAACATTTCATATTTATCAGTCTTTTAGCTCTAAAAATGAAAGTCATAATATCACCTATATTCCAGGGTTGTTGTGGGATCAAACAAGAGTAAATACAATAAATGCATGTTTCTTTTCTTCCTGCCTCTGCCCCTCCATCCCTCCCTTCCTTCTTTTTTTCCTTCATTTCTTGTAACCCCTAAAAAGTTTCAGAAAAAAATTAAACCGAACCTTTGGGAATTTAAGTGATTCACCTATGGTTAAATAATGAATAGATGTCAGAGGGAGGAGTTGGATCTTTTTAAGTCTTTCTAAGATTGTAAGGTGAGCCCTTTATTCATTATACCATGCTACTTCCTAGTTATTACTTCACTACTGAAAAAGTGAGATTCAGAAAGGTTAAGTGTTTTGTTCAAGACCATAAAGTGATCAAGTTAAGGCTTAAAATGCTTTTCTGTCTCTAATTCCAGTTCTCTTTTTCCTATGCTAGGCTGCCTCTAGGACAGAAGCACTTGTTGTTAAACACAGCATCCTATGGAAAATAAAAGCATTGCAATCTTTTATACAATGTCCTTAACAGTAAACAGAGAAAAGAGAAGAACTGAGGACAAATTACTCATAAGTGAAATTACATTCAAAATGGAATATTTTACCAAGTTTCCCATGAGGCCTTGGCTAGTCTTTAGGGACACAAAACAATTTATTGTATCTTCAGTGCAAATGAGAACTCCTATTTTGAGTCTTGCATTAAAAATGTACAGATCATTTATTCATACTCTTCACTGGAGGAATTGTGAAGATCACTTTTATTGTAAAAATGGTGCTTATGTGATTAAAATTCCTTTTCCCCTGCATTCAGATGGGTAGAGAATGAAAGCAAGTGAATAAGGAATATAACTGGCTCTGATAGATAAATTGCATTTATTCAAGGACAAGGAAAACAGTGATTTTATTGTATTTTTAAAAAAACACCAGAATGTATCAAGAGCTCCTGAGTTTTCCTTCTTCCACAACAAATAGGCACAGAGTGTGAGGTTCCAGGGATTGCTGTCCTATAAATGAGACCCAGAATAAATAGCCAGCATTTTCTTGCAGGAACATGAATGGGCTATCATTCCACTATTATTCTAGAAATCACAACTAGAATGCATAATATTCATTTTACAAAGCATGTCAGTTTCATATTGACAATTCAAGTAAATAACCAAAGAAAATAAGTAGGAGGCTCAATACAGTGAGCACTTATTATTTAGTAAAGGTGTGCCCAATGATAGGTTAGGTAGCTTGGATAGAAGTAACATCTCAGATTTCTGTCCCAAGTTGAGTACAGGGTGCTAGTGCATTCTAATTTTTATAGTTATCTGAATGTAGGGTTAACCCTGATGTTTCTGAATAATCCAAGTATCAGATAATAATTCTCCAATTCCGTTCAATGTAACTCAGCCAATCTTTATTATAATCATAGAACAATAGAGCCAATATGGCATAGTGACAAAGGAGCTGGTCTTGAATCCAAGACCATGTTTCCAATTCTATTATTGTATCATTGACTATGTTACACTGGATAAGTTGCTAAACTTTCTTTTTAAAAATGTTAATATTTTATTTTCCCAATTACAAGTACTAACAATTTTCAACATACATTTTCAAAAGCGTAAGATTCAAATTGTCTCTCTTCCTCCCTTTCCTCCCACTCCCAGAGATGGTAGGCAATTTTTGTGGGTTATACATGTATTATCATGCAAGACTTAAATCCATATTGGACATTGTTGTAAAAGAATACTCATATAAAACCAACCTCCCCCCCAAAACACAAATAAACTAAAGTAAAAATATTATGCTTTGATCTGCATTAGTCTTCCATAATTCTTTCTCTGGATGTGTAAAGTATTCTTTGTCAAAAGTCCTTCAGAATTATCTTGGATCATTCTATCCCTGAGGGTAGCTAAGCTTTTCATAGTTTATCATCATACAATATTGCTATTATTGTATATGATATTCTGCATATTTCACATAGCATCAATTCATGTAGGTCTTTCTGTTGTTTTTTTTTTCCTGAAATCATCCTGCTCATCATTTCTTATAGTATAATAGTATTCCATGACCATTACATATCAAAATTTGGTCAGCCATTTCCCAATTGATGGACATCCCCTCAATTTTTAATTCTTTTCTATAAATATTTTTATATAAGTAGATCCTTTCCCCTTTTTATGATTTCTTTGGGATACAGACCTAGTAGTGATAATACAGGTTCAAAGAACATTCGTTGTCTGATAGCCTGTTGGTCATAGTTCCAAATTGCCCTCCAGAATAGTTGGATCAGTTCACAACTCCATCAACAATACATTAGTGTCCCAATTCTGCTACATCCCTTATAAAACTTATCATTTTACTTTACTGTCATATGGGTCAATCTGATAGGTGTAAGCTGGTATCTCAGAGTTGTTTTAATTTGCATTTCTTTAATCAAGATGGAATTAGAACATTTTTGATACGATTATTGACAGCTATGATTTCCTCAACTGAAAATCGCATCTTTATATCCTTTGAACATTTACCAATTGGAGAATGACATAGTCTTTTACATTTGACTTCCCTCTATATATATTTGAGAAATAAGACCTTTATATATGAGAAATTTGCTGCTAGATTTTTTCCCAGTTTTTTGCTTCTTTTTAATCTTGGTTACATTGATACTATTTGTACCAAAACTTTTTAAATGTAATATAATCAAAAGTATTCCTTTTACAACTCATGATGTTTTCCATCTATTGTTGGTTATAAATTCTCCCTTCTCCATAGATCTGACAGGTAGACTATTCTATGTTCTCCTAATTTACTTATGGTATCCCTTACCTTGGTATAGGGTATGAGATATTGGTCTATACCTAATTTTTGCCAGTCTGTTTCTCCAGTGTTTCCAGCAGTTTTTCTTAAATGTTAAGTTTTTATCCCCAAAGCTGAGAATCTTTGGGTCTATCAAAAACACTAGCTTGCTAAAGTAATTTTCTCTTATTTACTGTATGTCTAATTTATACCATTGATCCACTATTGTATTTCTTAGCCAGTATAGTTATTGTGATGATTACTGCTTTATTATTACAGTTTGAAATCTGGTCCTGTTTGGCTAGCTTCTGTCACATTTTTTTTTTCACGAATAACCTTGATATTCTTGACCTTTTATTTTTCCAGATAAATTTTATTATTTTTTCTAGTTCTATAAAAATTTTGTGGTTTAATTGGCATGGCACTGAGCAAATTATTTGTAAAATAGAGTAATAAGTAAATTAATTTGGGTATAATTATAATTTTTATCATATTAGCTTTGATCAGCCATGAGCAATTAATATTTTCCCAATTGTTTAGATCTAACTTTCATTGCATGAAAAGTTGTTTGTAATTGTGTTCATATAATTCCTGTGTTCATCTTGGAAAGTAGGCTCCTAGGCATTCTATAGTGTCTACAGCCGTTTTATATGAAATTTCTCTTTCTATCTCTTGGTGCTGGACTTTGTTGGTAATAAATAGAAATGCTAATTATGTGGATTTATTTTGTATCCTGCAACTTTGTAGTTGATTCTCTAAGTATACCATCATATTATCTGCAGAGTGACCATTTAATTTCCTCACAGCCTACTTTAATTCCTTCAATTTCTTCTTCTTGCTAAATCAACTATTTCTAGTACAATATTAAATAATAGTGTTGATAATGAGCATCCTCATCCCACTCCTGCTCTTATTGGGAAAGTTCTAGCTTATTTCCATTATAGATGATAATAGTTCACGGTTTTAGATAGATATTACTTATTGTTCTAAGGGGAGGTGCATTTGTTCCTATGTTTTCTAGTGTTTTTAATAAAAATGGGTTCTATATTTTGTTAAAGTTTTTTTTTCCACATCAATAGAGATAATCATGGGATTTCTGTTCATTTTGTTTTTTATATTTTCAATTATGCTAATAATTTTTCTAATATTAAACCAACCCTGTATTCCTGATATAAATCCCACCTGGGCTTGCTAGTATTTTATTTAAATTTTTTTCATCTATGATCATTAAGGAAATTGGCCTATAATTTTCTTTATGTTTTTTCTTTCTGACTTAGGTATCATCACCATATTTGTGTCACAAAAGAAACTTGGCAGGACTCCTTCTTTGCTTATTTTCCCAAATAGCCCAATATAATATTGGAATTAATTGTTTTTTAAATGTTTAATAAAATTCACTAGTGAATCCATCTGGCCTAGGAGATTTTTTCTTAAGGAGTTTTTGATAGCTTATTCAATTTCTTTTTCTGAGATAGGATTATGCAAGTATTCTAATTCATCTTTTGCTAATATTATATTTTTGTAAATATTCTTCCATTTCACAAAGATTGTCAGACTTATTGGGCAAAATTGCATTTATATTATATAACTATCACATAAATTAGATGTAATTTATAACAACAAAATATATTATGATATAATATTAATATAATATAAAATAATATATAATTGGGCAAAATTGCTCCTAATGATTGCTTTAATTTCCTCTTCATTAGAAGTGAATTCAACAGGAGTTCCAGTCAAGATGGTGGCTTAGAGAGAGCTAAAGTTCAGATCTCTGGAAACCCCTTCCTTACCGATCTCAAACTGTATGCTCCTAGGACACCGAAATTCAAAACAAACAACAGGATAGATCAAGGGAACTCTCCTCCTGGACCTGGACCTGGATCAAAAGGTACACCCCCCCCCAAAATCCAGAACCCGAGATCACTTGGATCTAAGGGATAGGCAGAAGGAAGGTCCCAGGACCTCCCCCCTCCCCAACCCAGAGCCCTGAGTCCGGGGCAGCAGCGGGAACTTAAGAGCCAGCAAATGGACCCCAGGGCCGGCTATTCTGAAGGCTGCACCCTGAAAACAATCTGAGCCAGTCACAGGGGCACCCAGACAGCCAGGAAACAGAGAGAGACAGAGTGAAGCCTGTAGCCCCCTGGCTGGATCCTTCAGTCCAAGTCTCAGGGAAGGCCCCTGCTTTAAGACACACTTAATCCAACCCAGGGGAAATTAATCCTATCAGAAGCCCTTGGATCTCCAGGAAGCCACAGCCTCTCCCTCCTCAGAGTGCAGGCCTCTCTGGTCCACAAAGGCTCTGAGATACCCTGCAAAGAGTGAAAAGCAAGGCTCAGAGCGTGGGAGTAAGGCAACGATGAAGAAGCATCCAAAGGGAACTAAGAGCAGTAACACCCACGAACAGACAATTTGCCTGGGGCTAAAGCCTCTGAACACCAGACAGAGATAAGAAAAGCTAGACCTCCCCACTCAGATAGAGATGGCAAACAGTACAGAAAAGCCTCAACCCTCCTCCAAGGAAAACAAGAAGAAGGGGGCGACTTTGGACACATTTTATGGAGCAAAAATACAAAATATAGAGGAGATAGAAGAGGAAACACAAGCAATTGCTCTGAAACTTTCCAAAGGAAAAGGAAACTCTCCACAAACCCATGAAGAATTTGAATCAGAAATGATCAAAAAGATGGAAGCCTTCTGGGAGGAAAAGTGGGAAATAATGCAAAAGAAATTCACACATCTACAAAACCAGTTTGACCAAACTGAAAAGGAAAACCAGGCTTTAAAAGTCAGAATCAGCCAACTGGAAGAAAATGAGCAAGAATTAATACAGCAAAGCCAAAAGACCAAGAAATTAGAAGAGAACATAAAATATCTCACCAACAAGGTCATAGACTTGGAAAATAGAGGGAGAAGAGACAATTTAAGAATAATTGGACTACCAGAAAAGCCAGAAATAAACAGCAAACTCGACATTGTAATACAAGAGATAATCAAAGAAAATTACCCAGAGATTCTAGAACAAGCCACTGAAAGAGTTCACTGAACACTCTCTACACTAAATCCCCCAAAGACAACTCCCAGGAATGCAATTGCCAAATTCCAAAGCTTTCAAGTAAAAGAAAAAATCTTACAAGAGGCCAGAAAAAGACAATTTAGATATAAAGGAATGCCAATCAGGGTCACACAAGACCTTGCAAGTTCCATTCTGAATGACCATAAGGCATGGAAAATGATTTTCAGAAAGGCAAGAGAGCTGGGCCTTCAACCAAGAATCAGCTACATATCAAAACTGACTATATACTTCCAAGGGAAAGTATGGGCATTCAACAAAGTAGAGGATTTCCAAGTTTTTGCAAAGAAAAGACCAGAGCTCTGTGGAAAGTTCAATATCGAAAAACAAAGAGCATGGAATACCTGAAAAGGTAAGTATGAAGGAAAGGGAAAAGGAAAAAATGTTATCTTTTTTCTTTTATTCAAACTCTCTTCTATAAGGACTATATTTATATCAATCTATGTATATTAATATGTGGGGAAAACGTAATGTGTAAATAGGGGGAAAAGAAAGACCAAATACAATAATCTTTCTCACACAAAGATTCACACGGGAAGGGGAGGGGAAGAAAATTCCTATAAGAAGGAGAGGAAGAGAGTTTTTACTTAAACCTCACTCTCAGGGAAATCAAATCTGAGAGGGAAGAACATCCAGATCCATTGGGACCTTGAATTTTATCTTACCCAACAAGGGTAGGGAGAAGAGAAAACCTAGGGCGGGTAGGGGGGAGGGAACATAAAAAAGGGAGGGAAGAAAAAGAGGTTGGGGGAGGGAACAAAAAGGGAGGGGCTAGAAAGGGAATATATCAAGGGAGGGGACAAGGGGGACTGATTTAAAATAAATCACTGGATTAAAAAGTTAGAGCTGAAGAAGAAAGGTTAGAATTAGGGAAAGATATCAAAATGCCAGGGAGTCCAAAAGTGACAATCATAACTTTGAATGTGAATGGGATGAACTCACCCATAAAACGTAGAGGAATAGCAGAATGGATTAGAATCCAAAACCCTACTATACGTTGTCTCCAAGAAACACACATGAGGCAGATTGACACCCACAAGGTCAGAATTAAAGGATGGAGTAAGACCTTCTGGGCCTCAACGGACAGAAAGAAGGCAGGAGTGGCAATCATGATATCTGATAAAGCCAAAGCAAAAATAGACCTGATCAAAAGGGATAGGGAAGGTAATTATATTTTGTTAAAAGGGACTTTAGATAATAAGGAAATATCACTAATCAACATGTATGCACCAAATAATATAGCACCCAAATTTCTAATGGAGAAAGTAGGAGAATTGAAGGAAGAAATAGACAGTAAAACAATATTAGTGGGAGACTTAAAACAACCATTATCAAATTTAGATAAATCAAATAAAAAAATAAATAAGAAAGAGGCAAAAGAAGTGAATAAAATCTTATAAAATTAGAATTAATAGACATATGGAGAAAAATAAGGAGAGATAAATAGGAATGCACCTTCTTCTCAGCACCACATGGCACATTCACAAGGATTGACCATACATTAGGTCACAGAAACATGTCACACAAATGCAGAAAAGCAGAAATAATAAATGCAGCCTTTTCAGATCACAAGGCATTAAAAATAATGATCAGTAATGGTACATGGAAAACCAAATAAAAAACTAATTGGAAATTAAACAATAAGGTACTCCAAAATCATTTAGTTAGAGAAGAAATCATAGAAACAATTAATAATTTCACCAAGGAAAACGACAATGGCAAGACATCCTTTCAAACCTTTTGGGATGCAGCCAAAGCAGTAATCAGAGGTAAATTCATATCCCTGAGTGCATATATCAACAAATTAGGGAGAGCAGAGATCAATCAAATGGAAATGCAAATAAAAAAACTCAAAAACAATCAAATTAAAAACCCCCAACAGAAAACCAAACTAGAAATCCTAAAAATTAAGGGAGAAATTAATAAAATCGAAAGTGATAGAACTATTGATTTAATAAATAAGACAAGAAGCTGGTACTTTGAAAAAACAAACAAAATAGACAACGTACTGGTCAATCTAATTAAAAAAAGGAAGGAAGAAAAGCAAATTAACAGCATCAAAGATGAAAAGGGGGACAGCACCTCCGATGAAGAGGAAATTAAGGCAATCATTAAAAATTACTTTGCCCAATTATATGGCAATAAATACACCAATTTAGGTGACATGGATGAATATATACAAAAATACAAACTGCCTAGACTAACAGAAGAAGAAATAAAATTCTTAAATAATCCCATATCAGAAAATAAAATCCAACAAGCCATCAAAGAACTTCCTAAGAAAAAATCCCCAGGGCCTGATGGATTCACCAGTGAATTCTATCAAACATTCAGAGAACAGTTAATCCCAATACTATACAAACTATTTGACATAATAAACAAAGAGGGAGTTCTACCAAACTCCTTTTACAACACAAACATGGTACTGATTCCAAAACCAGGCAGGTCAAAAACAGAGAAAGAAAACTATAGACCAATCTCCCTAATTAATATAGATGCAAAAATCTTAAATAGGATACTAGCAAAAAGACTTCAGCAAGTGATCAGAAGGGTCATCCACCATGATCGAGTCGGATTTATACCAGGGATGCAGGGCTGGTTCAATATTAGGAAAACCATTCACATAATTGACCACATCAACAAGCAAACCAACAAGAACCACATGATTATCTCAATAGATGCAGAAAAAGCCTTTGATAAAATACAATACCCATTCCTATTAAAAACATTAGAAAGCATAGGAATAGAAGGGTCTTTCCTAAAAATAATAAGCAGTATATATCTATAACCATCAGCTAATATCATCTGCAATGGGGATAAACTAGATGCATTCCCAATAAGATCAGGAGTGAAACAAGGATGCCCACTATTACCTCTACTATTTGACATTGTACTAGAAACATTAGCAGTAGCAATTAGAGAAGAAAAAGAAATTGAAGGCATGAAAATAGGCAAGGAGGAGACCAAGTTATTGCTCTTTGCAGATGACATGATGGTCTACATAAATAATCCTAGAGATTCAACCAAAAAGCTAATTGAAATAATCAACAACTTCAGCAAAGTTGCAGGATACAAAATAAACCCACAAAAGTCATCAGCATTTCTATATATTTCCAACACAGCTGAGAAGCAAAAACTAGAAAGAGAAATCCCATTCAAAATCACCTTAGACAAAATAAAATACCTAGGAATCTATATCCTGAGACAAACACAGGAACTATATGAACACAACTACAAAACACTCTCCACTCAACTAAAACTAGACTTGAGCAATTGGAAAAACATTAACTGCTCATGGATAGGATGAGCCAATATAATAAAAATGAACATCCTACCCAAACTTATTTATCTATTTACTGCCATACCCATTGAACTCCCAAAAAATTTCTTTACTGATTTAGAAAAAAAACCCATAACAAAGTTCATTTGGAATAACAAAGGATCAAGGATATCCAGGGAAATAATAAAAAAAACACACAAATGATGGGGGCCTTGCAGTCCCAGACCTCAAACTATATTACAAAGCAGCAGTCATCAAAACAATTTGGTACTGGATAAGTGACAGAAAGGAGGATCAGTGGAATAGACTGGGGGCAAGCGACCTCAGCAAGACAGTATACAATAAACCCAAAGATCCCAGCTTTGGGGACAAAAATCCACTATTTGATGAAAACTGCTGGGAAAATTGGAAGACAGTGTGGGAGAGATTAGGAATTGATCAACACCTCACACCCTACACCAAGATAAATTCAAAATGGGTGAATGACTTAAACATAAAGAAGGAAACCATAAGTAAATTGGGTAAACACAGAATAGTATACATGTCAGACCTTTGGGAGGGGAAAGACTTTAAAACCAAGCAAGACATAGAAAGAATCACAAAATGTAAAATAAATAATTTCGACTACATCAAATTAAAAAGCTTTTGTACAAACAAAACCAATGTAACTAAAATCAGAAGGGAAACAACAAATTGGGGAAAAAATCTTCATAGAAACCTCTGAGAAAGGTTTAATTATTCAAATTTATAAAGAGCTAAATCAATTGTAGAAAAATCCAAGCCATTCTCCAATTGATAAATGGGCAAGGGACATGGATAGTCAGTTTTCAGATAAAGAAATCAAAATGATTAATAAGCACATGAAGAAGTGTTCTAAATCTCTTATAATCAGAGAGATGCAAATCAAAACAACTCTGAGTTGTTTTGTTTCACCTCACACCAAGCAGATTGGCTAACATGACAGCAGAGTAAAGCAGTGAATGCTGGAGGGGATGTGGCAAAGTAGGGACATTAATTCATTGCTGGTGGAGTTGTGAACTGATCCAACCATTCTGGAGGGCAATTTGGAACTATGTCCAAAGGGTGATAAAAGACTGCCTACCCTTTGATCCAACCATAGCACTGCTGGGTTTGTACCCCAAAGAGATAATGGGGAAAAAGACTTGTACAAGAATATTCATAGCTGCGCTCTTTGTGGTGGCCAAAAATTGGAAAACAAGGGGATGCCCATCAATTGGGGAATGGCTGAACAAATTGTGGTATAATGTGGTGATAGAATACTATTATACAAAAAGGAATAATAAAGTGGAGGAATTCCATGGAGACTGGAACGACCTCCAGGAAGTGATGCAGAGTGAAAGGAGCAGAACCAGGAGAACATTGTACACAGAGACTAATATACTGTGGTATAATCGAACATAATGGACTTCTCCATTAGTGGCGGTGTAATGTCCCTGAACAATCTGCAGGGATCTAGGAGAAAAAACACTATCCATAAGCAGAGGACAAACTGTGGGAGTAGAAACTCTGAGGAAAAGCAATTGCCTGACTACAGTGGTTGAGGGGACATGACAGAGGAGAGACTCTAAACGAATATTCTAATGCAAATAATAACAACATGGCAATGGGTTCAAATCAAGAACACATGTGATACCCAGTGGAATCAAGCATCGGCTACGGGGGGGGGGGGGAGGAAAAGAAAATGATCTTTGTCTGTAATGAATAATGCTTGGAAATGATCAAATAAAATATTATTAAAAAAAAGAAAGAGATTAAAAAAAGAAGTGAATTCATTCTTTTCATTATTGACACTAGTCATTTGGTTTTCATCTTTTCTTTTATAAATAAAATTAAACAATGATCTATTTATTTTCTTTTTTTTTCCTCATAAAATCAACCCCTAGTCTTATTTACTAGTTCAATGGTCTTCTTACTTTCAATGTTATACTTTCTTCTTCGATTTTTAGGATTTCCAATTTCACCTTTAATTGGGGATTTGTATTTTTTCTTTTTTATAATTTTAAGTTGCATGCATGATTAATTGATGTGCTTCTTCTCTAGTTTATTGTTGTAAACATTTAGAGGTATAAATTTTCCACTAAATACTGCTTTGGCTGTATCCCATAAATTTTGAGGTGTTTCTTCTTTGTCGTTTCCCTTAAAGAAATTATTGATTATTTCTAAAATTTGTTCTTTGGCTAGCCCCTTTTTTAGAATTAAGTCATTTACTTCCAGTTAATTTTTAATTTGTCTCTCAATGGATCCATATTGATTCTAATTTTTATTGTATTAGCATCTGAAAATGATACCTATATTATTTCTGTTTTCTTCATTTACTTGTGAAGTTTTTATGCTCTAATACATGGACAGTTTCTGTGTAGGTGCCACATACTGCTGAGAGGAAGCTATATTCCTCATTCCCATTCAATTGACTTTCTAAGGTTTCATTCACCTCCTTAAAGTCACCAAACATTTAATTCCCATGGCAACTCTCTAAGAATTTGAGTTGCATATGTTACTACTAGGGCAGCCTGGTAATACAATGGATAGAGCACTGAATTTGGAACCAGAAAGACTCATCTTTATATATTCAAATCTGGCTTCAGACACTTCCTAGCTCTGTGACCCTGGGCAAATAACTTAACCCTATTTACTTCAATTTCCTCATCTGTAAAAAAAAAGCCAAAGAAGGAAATGGTAAACCACTTGAGTATTTTTGCAAAGAAAACAACAAATGGTATCACAAAGAGTAGTACACAATTAAAACAACATTAACAATAGTAAGCTACTGACTTGCAGTAAAAAATGAGTTTTCTCACACACGAGTCCCCTTGCTCCAGGCATTGTTCTATGTGCTGGACACACAAAGACAAAAAATGAAACATTTCCTGCCCTTAATGAGTTTCCTAGCTTTGTAACCTCATCCAAATTACATTTTTCTCATAGTCCTCAATATCTCCATCAGGAAAGTGAGAATTTTGGTCTATAGGGAGTTCTTAACACCTCTAGTTCTATGATGATATTATTCCATGATATTCTGTAGGTATGAAGGAGACAGAATTTGAAGGAATATAATATGTACCGATCTGAATGATCAGGGAAGGCTTACTTGAAAAGGCAATACCTGAACTAATTCAAAAATGAAGTCAAAGTTTTTGAGAGATACTGATAAAGATCCTTCCAAGAATCAGTCATAACTAGAGCTCAAAAGAAGAAACAAACATTTATTAAACACCTATTATGTGTCAAGTACTGTGTTAAGCACTTTAAAATATATATCATTAAAAATATATATATATATATATATCATCCTTACCCTGTTTACCTCAGTTTTACCCTGTAAACTAGTTGCTATTGTAATTTCTATCTTTATAGATGAGGAAACTGAGGTTGATTAAAGTTAAATTACTTGCTGAGGATCACATACCTAATGTTTGAAGCCAGATTTGAATTCTAGTCTTCTTCATTCCAGGTTCAGTCATACCATCTAGCTGTTTCCAAATAGTCACACAAGTATTAAGCACCCAAGATGACAGGTCTTCATGTCCAAATCCAGTGCTTTTTCCAATATAACATACTGCTGGATTGGACGTGTGTGTGTGTGTGTGTGTGTGTGTGTGTGTGTGTGTGTGTGTGTATACACACATATGCAGGGAAACTATTGTGTACTAACCTTGGGGAATGCCTAGGTAGTGAGTTTACTGTTCAAATTCTGCTGAGTACACAAAGCTCCTAAGTGGACTAAGTTGGAATAATCAATCAGCAAGCATTTACTAACCACCCATTATGTTTAAAGCAAGAAAGATAGATGGGAGTCAGACAACTGAGGGCTTAGAATCCTAAATGCTTTATGATTCATGATTAACCTGTTTAAAGTCTTTTAAAATGACGATAGAGCTCCTTTCCTTTTAGGGTTTTTAGACTTAGATGTAGAACCTCTGGCTTGGGCTCTTCTAGCCTGGACATTCAAGTTTTGCTAGTAGGGTGCTGGGGACACATGTTGGCTAGGTTTGTGAATATGATAAAATCTGGCAAGTAGAGAATACAATATTTCAACACTTCAATTCATCTATGATCTTAGTGAACTGAGAACCATTTCTAACAATAGAGATCATTACCCATTTACACCTTCTTATTCCATAGGAATTTCACCTACATTCTCCCATAAATCACCCAAAGAACATGCACATACTTGTAGCCTTCTTCAAAGTTCTTGAAACTCTCTGTGATTTACCAGTGCATCACTGTCATCCTGTGCTCGATGATATTTTTGACTCACTTTCTTTTCTGATCACAAATTTCTTAGATTTTTTATTCCAAACATTTCTTGTGCACAACTCATTCTTAGTAACATGGCACAGTCTTCTTACACTCATCATGCATCTCTCCATTGCCCTGTGGGTCAGTCATAATCCTGATTCTTCAGAGATTATAGTATTTTATTATTCAAAGCTGCATAGCATCATGGGGAGAATATGATGTTTTTAAAAAAATGAGGATTTGTGATATGAAATAGCCTGAGATCACTGAAAATGTTTCATAATTCCCTAAATACCATTTTATTCATTCTATTCAATTAAAGGCCCAACTCACTATTTTCCTGTAGGAACTCTGTTTGCTATTCCTCACAAATGACACCCAATTCTCCTGACTCCAATCTTTTTCATTGCCTGTTCTTCATGCCTGGAATTATCTCCTCTGTTCGATTCCGCCTTCTAGTTTCCCCTCATTCCTTCAATGTTCAAGGATTTGTTCATGTTTTCTATTTGCACTGTTTCCCACCTTACCCCAATACCTTCCTTCTGATATTATTACTTCCAAGTTACCCTGCCTATATCCTATATCTATATAGTTATTTGCTAATTGTTTTCCCATTAGAATAAATTCCTTGATAACAGGGAATGTTTTTACCTTTATATCCTAAGTTCTTAGCACACTGTTTGACACACAGGAAGCATTTTATGAATGTTTTTTAGCTTGACTTGATTAGGGGACTAATTTGGTGGGTTGCTTAGTCAATTGCATATTATACACCAGGCCAGTGATGGCAAAACTTTTAGAGAGGAAGGCGCTGTCCTCAGATGCAAGTGGAAAGGGGGAGGGGAGCAGCTCCACCCTGCATCCCTCTGGCTTTCTAGTAATGAACTAGGGCAGACTCTGTGCTGGGGCGAGGGAGGGCATGCCTACAGAGAGGGCTCTGAGTACCCCCTCTAGCATGTGGGACAAAGGATCACAACCATATCTCTAGGCAATAAGCATTCTTTATCTCCCCCCTTCCTTGTGCAAATTGTTGGATCAATCTATTTTGAATTACTGTGGATCTCATTGAGAGACAGCTTTTGGCACAGTGGGTAGAGTGGACCTGGAGTCAGAAAAAAACCTGAATTCAAGTCTAACTTCAGATTCTTTTTATTTAACAGAAGAAATATATTTTTCCATGGTTACATGATTCATGATTCCCTGTCCCCCCCACTCTTTCCTCCCCCTCCCAAAGCTGAGAAGCAGTTCCACTGAGTTATCCATATATCATTGTTCAAAACCTACTTTCATGTTATTCATATTTGCAGTAGAATGATTCTTTAGCATCAAACCCTAATATGTCCCTATCAAACTACATGATCAGCTGTATGTTTTTCTTCGGCATTTCTGTTCCCTCAGTTCTTTTTCTGGACGTGGATAGTGTTCTTTCTCATAAGTCCCTCAGAATTGTCCTTGATTATTGCATTGCTGTGAGTAGAGTTCATTACATTCGACTGGGCCACAATGTATCAGACTCTGTGTACAATGTTCTCCTGGTTCTGCTCCCTTCACTCTGCATCAGTTCTTAAGGGTTGTTCCAGTTCACATTGAATTCCTTCAATTTGTTATTCCTTTGAGCACAATAGTATTCCATCACCAACATATATCAATTTGTTCAGTCATTCCCCAATTGAAGGGCATCCCCTCATTTTCCAATTTTTGGCCACCACAAAGAGCGCAGCTATGGATATTTTTCTACATGTCTTTTTACTTACTATCTCTTTGGGGCATAAGCCCAGCAGTGTTATGTCAAAGGGTAGGTATTCTTTTAAAGCCCTTTGAACATACTAACTTCAGACTCTTACTAGTTGTGTGGCCCTGGGCAAGTCACTTAACTTGTTTGCCTCAGTTTTCTTAACTATAAAATGAGTAAAAAAGCATCAACCTTGTGAAGTTGTGAATATCATAGATAACACCTGTAAAATGCTTACTACAGAATCTGGAACATAGTAAATGACATATAAATGTGTGTTCTCTTCCCTATATCCTCATTGGAAAAACATGATAATATTCTGGATCTGGGAACACTCTGAATAATGTTATCAATACAAAACTTCTGGAGATATTTATGTCTAGAGAATTCTATGGCTCAATGAGAATAAGGTCACACCTGAAAATCCAATGCTCTAGAAGCAACATGAGCTATTGTACTAGGGTTCTCTTTTCCTTGACATGAGTCTTGATCCTGACAAATTGTATCAAACACATCTGTCACTCTGATTCTGTTGTCCATAACAAATAGTTAAGATCAAGGTCATTATGGCCTTTCCAAACTAAGGCCTGCACTATATTCTATTGTCATTCATGAACTCTAAACACACTTTACAATTTGAGTTCCACACAAATGATTTTCAGAACAAGTCACGCTCCCAGGGTAGTGGTTTAATAACCTGGAGTTCACTGACTTTCTTTGGAAAATCTATCTTTCCTTCAGCACAGACTGATGATCTGAAAATGCAGTGGGGGGATTTTGAGTTTAATCTTACTTTTTTCCCATTAAAAAATTATACTTTTCCCCAAAACCCAGAACAATAACACAAAAAATCACTTTATCAAGGAAAAATGATCTTAATGGCACAGACTAAAGCTGATGGTATGAAAATGACTTCCCAAGAAAGTTTAGCTCACAAGAGCTCTGAACCTTTACTAAATCAGACTGATAGCAGAACCATTAACAGCTCAGAGAATTTTTTAACTGAAAATTGCTATTTCATGCAGAATGTTCGAATGGAATTTTCTAAGCTTTACTAAATTCAGACTAATGGCATGAGAATTACCATTTTAATTCATTTAATAATTGCATGATGACTTAAAAACTTTTTTCCTCTCTGATTGTTTTTCTCTATTTAACCCATTTAAGGATGTCAGGCTTATAGAAGTTAAAATGCTCCCACAAATATTTTAGTTGTAAGCTAAAGAAATTTTGGTTTTGTATTCTAATTTTGTTTTTTTTCCATGGGAGGGTCTTATGTGGTAGATAGGTAGGCAGAGGAACAGATAGATGGAGATAAATTAGGTAGATAGATAGAAAGATGAATAGATAGATAGATAAATAAACAGATAGATAAAAAGATACTGTAGTATACTATAATGTATATACTATATTCTGTAGTATAGCATACTATACTAATACTATATGGTACTATACTATACTATACCATGCCATACCATGTCTTTCTATACAGAACTAACCCTATACCATACTAATACTCTATTATAGTATACTGAACCATATTACACTTTATTATACTAATACTATACCAATGCTACACTATGCTATACCCTACTGAAGTATACTACTGCATTAAGCTATACTATGCAATGTCACATATACCAAATATCATGAGTGGAGCAGGTAATAAATACTTTGACAACCCAGAGAAGGGAAAGTCTGGTGTAGATCAATGAACAAATAATCAGGGAAAGGTTCAGAGAAGATAGTGCTTATGGCACATAATGGGATTTAAGGAAGAAAGAGTCCTTAGAAATTATTTAATCCAACCTTCTTAAATTACCAGAGAGCTGAAGCAATTGCCTATAGAAACCAAGAGATTTGGGAAACTGATCCATATCTTCTCCCTCTCAGAGTGGAAATAGACTGATTTCTATTTTTTTTTTCCATGATTTAATCTAGATTCTTAATGGTTGATTGATAGTGTTGGGTTAGGGTATCTACACAAAGCCTTGATGACTGAGGGAAAGACCTTTTCTGGGGACAGCAAGTAGAATAGAATATTAAAATAATGATTAAGTTTGGAAATATAGGTTAGAATATGGAGCATCTTGAATAGCAGGCAGAGTTTGAAATTTTTCCTATAGGTAATAGGTAGTCATATTTGTAAAGCAAGAAGGTATATGATCAAAGAAGGGTTTTAAGAATATTAATCTTTTCATCATATGTAAAATATACTAAAGGAAAGAGATTCTAGAGACAGATTACTAGAGTTCTAAGTCTTATAAGGACAAGACCCTGAACCATTACAGTTATAAGGGACAGGACACTCTTTTTAGAAACATGTTTAATTTTCCTCTCCTTATCCCCAACCCAGGAATTATTATATTCATATGCCTTCTGACTGTTTCTCAGGTTAAGTCCCCCAAAATTGGTTTCTGAGACAGAATTCTATAAATATTATGGGTAAACTTTTCTTTCAGTCTCATTTCCCTTTCTAGTTTTAAAGCATGAAGACTAATCAAAAATGAAAAAAAAATCCTATCCTCCATCCAGTCCCATATAGCCATGAACATATGTCCTCTCTATCCAATCCCATACCTTCAATGGGACCATATCTTTTTCAACTAGATTACTGAGCAACAGTCTTTAGATGAATATACCCAAATGACTTCTGGACTTTCAGAAGTTCCTGAATTTCTACTAGGCCCATGAGAGTGAACCTATTGTACATATGCCAAAGATGGCATAGAGATTTCTTTCTATGGGAATGTGTGCTACCCAATCATCCCTCAAGAGTGTATTGGAAAGGTAGAGGAACTTGGGTGAAGCTGCTCCCTTTCCCCTCTCCACCATGCCTGATGACATTTTTTAGTTTACCTGTCCCTCCACACAGCATACCAATAGGAGTACTTTCTAACACCCCTGTGTGGGGTAAGGGTGGGCAAAGCATGCATGGCATGTCTCTAAAATGTTTACCATCACTATGATAGGCCATGGAGACAATGTTGCAATGTCTACCAGAACAGTTAATTGATTGTGGTTGCAGCCTCAAAAATTATCTGGCACTAAAGGGAGAGTAGGCATCAGAGAAATGAGTCACCATAAAAGATCACTCAGATAATACTTGGCATTAGCTCAAACTGTGCTCACTAGAGGTGAAATGTAAAAAGGATAATTAGAAAAATTGTCAAATGATATTATATCTTAAGGAGGCTTACTACCAGCCTCCCAGCATATTGTCACATAGTCATAATTTGAATTTTTGAATACTGTTTAAATCACTCTGTTAATGCATACTGTGACTCTCTTAAAGCTTACCATTTCTTCCTTTGTGAGAATAAAATGACCTTTCCTTTATCAAATTCACTGGATTCTTGGAATACCTTTAATCTTTACTCTCTTCCAAACTTTGCTCTTATTATAAGGGGAACTACCATCCTCCAAGTCATTCTGGTTCACAATCTCAGTGTCATCCTCAACTACTTTCTCAAATTCACTAGACATATATAGTTTGTTGCCAATTATTATTGTTTATACTTTCATATTTTTCATATATATTCTATTCTCTGAACTTAGTCAACACTCAGGTGCAGGAGCTGATTACTTCTATTCTGAATCACTGTAATAGTTTTATGATTAGTCTCCATACCTCATGTCATTCCCCTCCCCAAAACTGCTTCCACTAAACTGCTCAAAATGTCTTAAATTTTCTCAAAATCAAATAGGTAGATCTTACTACATCATCCCAGATTTAAAAAAATATCCACTAGCTCCTGCTTATATCCAATAAAAATCCTCATTTTGTTAGAGTTGCTCATAAAGTAACTCCTTCCTATCTCTCTAGTCTTCTTATAGAGGCATATTCTGTAGATATTGCAGGTGCTTTTCAAGATCATCACAATAAAGTGAATAACTCATTAGGAGTTGGAATCACATGAATAATTTGGTTTCCCAGTGCATATAAAACTTATAATAACTCTTTACTATAGTCTATTAAGTATATAACAGGATTATATGTTAAATTGTACATATTTTAATTTTTAAAATATTTTATTGCTAAAAATGCTAATCGTCACTTGAGTCTTCAATGAGTCATAATCCTTGTGTTGGTGGAAGGTTTTACTTTAGTGTTAATGTCTACTGATTGATTAGGGTGTTGCTTGGTAAAGGTTTGGGTGGCCATAACAATTACTTAAATAACACAACAATGAAATTTTCCTCATTGAAAATCCATTGCTTTAATGAAAGCTTTTTATAGCATGAGATGCTATTTGATAGCATTTTACCCACAAAAGAACTTATTTCCAAAAGGAGTTAGCCCTCTCAAACATTGTTGAGTTTCAGGTATTAGGGAAATCTGATGAGAAGGAGACAGGGGACTGGCTGGTCAGTGGAGCAGTCAGAGCAACACAACATTTATTGATTAAGATTGCTATTTTACATGGATACAGTATGTAGTACCCCAAAACACAATAGTAACATCAGAAGTCATTGATCCCAGAATATCAAAACAGATATAATAACAATGAAGAAAACTGAAATACATCAAGAATTGCCAAGATGTAACAGAGATATGCTATGAACACATGCTATTAGAAAAATAGCACCCATAGTTTTGCTCAACACAGTGTTGCAACAAATCTTCAATCTGTTAAAAAGATTTTTGTGAAGTTTAATAAAGGGAAACACAATAAAATAAGGTATGCCTGTACTTCCTTCCATATACTCAAGGATATGGCATTAATGGCCTTCCTGCTTTACTTAAAATATGGCATTCTACAATCCTGGCATATAATAAATATGTAAGGATAATTTAGGGTTGTGACCTAATATAAATTAATTTTGGTCACCAGGGAATATTCCAAATAAAATACCCAAGTCAGCTTGGAAATTTATGGCGGTTTAATTAATATAGAGGGAAAAAATTAAGGAGAAGAGTGAGGGAAAGGTATAGGATTTCTCCCACCTGGCCTGTGCCAGGGGGAGTTCAAAGTCTTCTGCCACGAGGTCTTTGAAGATTAGAGGCTTTTTCTGAGAGAGTAGTGTGTGGAAGGTAAAGGAGGAAAAAATCAGCCTAAAATTCCAAGAGAGCTCAGAGAAGACACCTTTCCTGAACTAGGTTACTAGGCTTCTTCCAATAAGGTATCAAGGAACACTCACCACTAAACCTGGACAATAGCTACTGCCACACCAAGATGCCAAAATGCTCAGCATGCTGCCACCAGCCACCTCTCCGCCACCAAAGAGAGTAGATAGAGGAAGTGACACGAAATATATAGATGGTTTTACATCACTTTCCTGCATCTTACATATACCAATGATAGCTTAAGCTTGACTTAGGACAGCCCAGGGGTCTGTCAGTTGTTTCTGATTTGTCATTTTGCTAGCACATGTCTGTCATAGGCCATCCTCCTAAATACTTAATCCTTAAGTATGGGTGTAGACATTCCTGTTTTTGTTAGACTAAGTAGGGTGGAGTAATCTAAAGTTCATAATACTTTATATGTTTGTTATTTGATCCGCAAGTGTTCTACTTATTTATGGACAAATAGGGCCATGAGTAATCACTACATGCCATCATTTATAGATGTGGGCCTCAGCATGACAGAAATTCTGTTATCAATTTTTTTCTTCTGTCTTAGAATCAATACAAGTATTGGTTCCAGGGCATAAAAGCAGTAGGGCTAGGAAAATGTGGTTACATGACTTGCCTAGGTCCCACAGCTGGGAAGTGACTAAGGCCACATTTGGACGAGTCTTTTCCATATGCTATCATTTCCTCTGTAGGGCTCACTTCATAGCCAATAACTCACTATCCATCATGTTACAATTAATTTCCAGTAATTGATGTCAATGATAATTAATAGATAACTGCACTTTTCTGGATTTGGATCTTCCTCTTCCCTTACATTCCATTGTATGGTCATTGATTCATGATTACCTCTCTGATATAACTTTTTATATGAATTCTTTTTGTAGTAGCAAAACAAATAAATTCCTTATAAAATAAGTGGACAGAATGAGGCAATTACTAAATAAATTGTGGTATGTACATATAATAGAACACAATAGTGTCAAAAGAAACAGTGACTATCAGGAATTTGGAAAAGTTTGGGTACTAGCTCTTGAAGCTATTAAGAAAGCCTCTGCTCAAGATGCAGAGTACAAGATATTTTCAAAATGGCAAAGGGGAGATTGGATTCTGCTACCATCAATGAATCAAGCACTTATTAAATACATATTATGTGAGATAAAGGAGAGTAAAGAATCATGACAGTTGAAAACAAAGAAAAAACATATTGAATTTGTTCATTAAGAGATTTGTGGGCTTCTTAGTCATGTGACAAATGACATGGAAAACTAGACATTCGCTCCACTCCACTCCTCATGACTACTCAAACCTATCTAAAATAGAAATTAGTATAAATATACAAAGAAATGTTAACATTCTTCTTAGACTAAGACACCAAGAACCTTAAAAAAGCCAATAATTCATACCCATTCACACCATACTCCTGGCAGCAAGGCTACATAAACAGACCCACAGGCTTGCAGCAGAATTCCATTCCATTCCTTGATAGTAACATGTCAATATTTTTTTTCCTGTAACAGATTAGTGTCAAAATAGAGAAATGGAAGGGGAGCAAGCAGGCCCCACAACTACCCTTATAAAAGTGCTCATCTTTATACTCCAGCTCTCCTTCATCCTCCCAGTGCCATGGAAATCCATAATCATGTGAAGATTCAATTTAACTCTACCCTGATTGTGAAGATTAATTGTAACCCCTGCCTATTTTTAGATTTTAATCACCAAAAGTATAAACACCCTACTTAAAAGTTGAGTATAGAGATCTGTCCATTTTTATATCTAATCACCAAAAAATGTAGACATCCCACTTAATTATTAAGTGGAAGGTCTGTTACCCACATGTGCAATAGTGGGTGATGAATCAGAATTGACTGACTGCTTCCTGGGCAATCATAAAGCAGGATTTCAACTGTGATTGGTAGATGTAGAATTAGGGGAAGGCACAGGAAGTAACACAAGAGAAAATGTCTTTAAAAGGGAGTTATAACTTTCTAAATGTAGTTCTACTGGCATAAGAGGGAATGAGGAAGGATATTTTTGTAAGGACTATGCAACATTCTACTAAGCCTGACATAAAGAACCTAGCATTCAGGTGTAGTCAGTTCTGTCCCCTGATAAGTCACATGTCAGAGACTTAGGATGGTGAACTATGGATTGTCCAGTGTGGGAGAAGACTGGGTTTTTTTTTTGAGATCCAGCCTCTAGGAAAATTGTCATTAGAAAGGAGTCAGAAAGTGAACAATAGGGGAAAGTAAGGAGAAAAAATATTTAAATACCAAAGATCTTAGGAGGAATAAAACTCAATGTCCTTGAACAGAATCAGATAAACCAAAATGTAAGATGTATGGAAGAAGGAAATATGGCCTCCATATTTAGTAAAAGAGTTCAGATATCTATGAATAAATATTATAAAATAAAGGGAAATGATTCATAATTCAACATCTGATGAAGCAGAAGAACTTGGGCATTCTGAGGAGATCATGGCATCAAAGCACTACATTTCTAACTGGTTTAAAAGAGAAATATGGATCAATAGAGCAGAATTTATGATCTGCCCAGCAGAAATAATTGGCCAAACAGAAAAACTCTCTAATCACCATTGAAAATCTCTCGGAAGACAGAAAAGAGAGGGCTAATAAATAGGACTTCAATTTACATGGAAAGGAAGGACAATCTGGAAGAAGAAAAACAAAAAGCCATAACATTTTTTTAAAAACCCAAAATCCATGCAAACAATCTAAAGTGATCTAAAAGATAGTATTTGTAGAGGGAAGTTAGGATTCTGTTTCCCAGAAGAACACAAATAAAAAACTGGAACACCATAATGAAAAAAAAAAAAACCTGAGAAAACAGCCCAGAATTCTAAAAAATAAAAACCAAGTGCCAGTTGAAAAAAAAACCCATATATTGCCTCCAGTAAAAAACAACAACCAAAAAAAACCTCTAAATGTTGCAAATATGAAGAAAAATAGTGGTTAAATTTAACTATTCCTTTGAGAAAAAAAATCTGCAAGTTATCATGAAAAAGACTTTGAGATATAAAGTGAAAAAAATTGAACAACAGAAACCTATCCTGCACCCACCAGCAAACATGGGAGGGAATGAAATAATAAGCTCTGAAGAGCAATGGAACTCAAGATTCAGCCCAAGGTTACAAACCCTGCAAATCTGTATCTACTCGTAAATGGAGGGAAAATGGGTGCTCAATATAAAGAGGCATTATAAACATTCTTACAAGAAAAACCAGACCTAAAGAGATTATTTCTTTCTCAAACACCCCAGAATGCAAAAATGCCAGAACATGTCAACAAGTACAGCAAATAAAGACAACCACTACCACCAAATAACAAAAACCAGTAAGAGACTGCTTTCTAGCTATACATGAGGAAACACGGGTGAAAATGAAAGGCTAAAGAGAACTGAAGGCTGAGAGGTAGGTCTGAAGCATCCTAGACTAACTCTCATAGGATGCCATTTACAGATAAATTAATGTATTTTGGGGGGAGGAGGATTAATTACAAAATGGAAGGCTATTTATAAAGGAGTTGGAAGGAGAGAAAATACTGGAAAATATCATGTAACCTGAACAAGATGAAGGAAAGCCATGAAAAGAAAATAATCCCTGCAGTTTCTCAGGAAGGGAAAAAAAACTTCCAAGAGAATGGGAAAGGAGGAAAAGAGAGAGGAATAAAAGAGAGAGGGAAAATGAAATCTTGTTTTAGTACTGAACAGAGATAACACTGATAAATGGTGCTATGGATGAAGAAAGGTGTTTTGTAAAAAGAGATGGGGATTTTACGGGGAATATTTTATGTAGTGATATGGAACTTGGAAAGGCTACTCATCCTGTCTCAGCAGGATGAAAATCAGAGTTCCTGAGACCAACTGACACCCAGAAGAGTGAGGACCTAGGGAAGAAATTTTGAGTCAAATATTGAGTGAAATGATTAAGGCAAAGACAAAGATAAATAATGAATTGAGCAATTAAGAACATAGGAAGAATCTTTCCATGAGGCAATATTATGAAGGAACTGGTATTTTATAAGACTGAGACACAATAGAAAAAATAATAAGGCTATGGAAAAGCTATAAAGATAATCAAAGAAACTCTTTACCAAAAAAGGACCCAGAATACCTCAAAATTTACAATTACATGAGAAACTAGAGGACTAAATAAATATAAGGATGATGAACCAAAGTCTAGAATGGGCTGAAAGGGGCAATAAATAATGAGAGAGTGAGGGAAAGAAATGCTTTCTAGAAAAAGGTATAGAGGTGATTATGGTCATACTTGGCACTGTGTGTCACCCGGATTGCTTGGCCTAATCTTTGGTATGACTCTTTCTTTACTGTTATTTTTGTCACCTGAATGGGCCATACTTAAGGGTCACCACAATCTGCCTGCAAAATCCAAGATCAGGTTCACACAAATCCTGACCCACATAGACTTTGCCAAGATGTACATGCTACATGGAGAGTTCTAAGTGTTGCAATCAGATTGTGTGAACACTCAGACTTAAGATCATGGAAGAGTTTCAAAGAAGAGCCAATGAAGAGAAATTTCAGAGACTGAAAACTATAAAAGATTCTGGAGAACAAAAGCAACTTGTGGCCTGGAACTAAGTAGAGAATGCTCAACTAAGGTTCTGAGGCTCTCAAGGTTTCAGTGGCAAGAGGAGGAGGAGCCCTGAGCAGAAGGCACAGGAAATGGAATCTTTTGTCTGAGAAGAGAAATACATTTTCTAGTTGCAGAAAGATATGAAAATATTCATCACTCAGGAAAACTTAGAGGAGAGAGCTGAAACAGCTCTAGACAATCCTTAAAACTGTAACTGGGCCTTTACCAAGGAGGGTCATGTGATTTGACTATACAGGGTCAACTGTTGCCAGGACCCTTTGGAGATGGAGGTCTTATCCCTCTCCTCCACAGGGAGTTCTTCCTAGTCTGTGTACAATGGGAACTACCCTCCCACCCAACTATTCCAGGCCTTTTATTTG
The DNA here is from genome assembly GCF_027887165.1 of Monodelphis domestica. Taxonomy (NCBI): domain Eukaryota; kingdom Metazoa; phylum Chordata; class Mammalia; order Didelphimorphia; family Didelphidae; genus Monodelphis; species Monodelphis domestica. The sequence goes on along the minus strand of NC_077233.1, from coordinate 30,498,405 downwards.
GCCTTATTACTTCTTATTGATAAATAAGGAATATGCAGATCTAGAATTAAAAGAGGATGTTTCTTTTAAAAAAGAAGGAAAAAGGAGCAGAAAATAAACTTTTCAAAAACTAATGAACAATACAAATTGAAAAGGAGAGTGAAAGGGGGTTTTACTTTATTATTTAACTGAGAGGGGGAAAGTTGTGGGGGCATCAAATACCCAGATAAAAAGCAATAAAGAAAAAGGAACTATTAAGGAAAACTCCAAAATAGAGAAATAAATAGTAAATGGGAGGGAGACTTAAAGAGAGTCAGTAAGAAAAAATGATAATAATAAAAGATTAAGGGGCGACTTCCGGTTAAGATGGCGGCTTAGAGAAAGCTCAAGTTCAGATCTCCGGAAAAACCTTCCCGACCGATCAGCTCCTAAGGCGCCGAAATTCAAAACGATCAACAGCACAGACCCTGGGAACCCTCCTCCTGGACCTGGACCCGGTTCAAAAGGTACGGCTCCCCTCAAAAGCCAGAACCCGAGATCCCTCGGACCTCAGGGGTAGGAGCGCAGAGTCCAAGGCTCCCGGAAGCCGCAGCCCTGCCGGCTGGGCTCAGAGAGCAGAACCCTCAGGGCCTTCTACAGTCCCGGTGAAAGTTACTGCCTGGGGCTTCCGCTGCAGAGAGCTGGTCAAAACAACAGCAACCCTCAGGGCGGGCAAGACAGCCTCACAGGCTGGATCCTGCTATCCAAGTCTCAGTGAAAGTCCTTGCTCTCGGAGCTTGGGTTAGCTGCAGCCCATCCCCCGCAGGCCGATGAAACAGCCTCACGGCCAGCAATTCTGAAGGCAACTTCCTGAAAGCAACGTGGTCCGACCCTTCCATTCCAGTTCCAGTGAGGCATATTCAGTTTAACCCAGGGAAAGTCATAGAACCATCTGCCCAGGACTAAAGCCTCTGAACACCAGACAGAGACAAGAAAAGCCAATCCTCCACATTCAGAGATGGAAAACTCCACAGAAGCACAGAAGCCCCAAAACACCAAGAAAAATAAGAAGAAAGGGGCGACTTTGGACACATTCTATGGAGCCAAAATACAAAATACAGAGCAGATAGAAGATAATATAAAAGAAAATGCTCCAAAACCTTCCAAAGGAAATGGAAACTCTCCACAAACCTATGAAGAATTTGAATCAGAAATGACCAAAAAGATGGAAGCCTTCTGGGAGGAAAAGTTGGAAATAATGCAAAAGAAATTCACGCATCTACAAAACCAGTTTGACCAAACTGTAAAAGAAAACCAGGCTTTAAAGGCCAGAATCAGGCAGCTGGAAGACAACGATCGTGTAAAAGAGCAAGAATCAATAAAGCAAAGCCAAAATACCAAGAAATTAGAAGAGAACATAAAATATCTCACCGACAAGGTGATAGATCTGGAAAATAGGGGGAGAAGGGATAATTTAAGAATAATTGGACTCCCAGAAAAGCCAGAAATAAACACCAAACTGGACATGGTGATACAAGATATAATCAAAGAAAATTGCCCAGAGATTCTAGAACAAGGGGGCAATACAGCCACTGACAGAGCTCACAGAACACCTTCTACACTAAACCCCCAAAAGACAACTCCCAGGAATGTAATTGCCAAATTCCAAAGCTATCAAACAAAAGAAAAAATCCTACAGGAAGCCAGAAAAAGACAATTTAGATATAAAGGAATGCCAATCAGGGTCACACAAGACCTTGCAAGTTCTACTCTGAATGATCGTAAGGCATGGAACATGATCTTCAGAAAGGCAAGAGAGCTGGGTCTCCAACCAAGAATCAGCTACCCAGCAAAACTGACTATATACTTCCAAGGGAAAGTATGGGCATTCAACAAAATAGAAGACTTCCAACTTTTTGCAAAGAAAAGACCAGAGCTCTGTGGAAAGTTTGATACCGAAAATCAAAGAGCAAGGAATACCTGAAAAGGTAAATATTAAGGAAAGGGGAAAATGTTATCTTCTTCTTTTACTCAAACTCTCTTCTATAAGGACTACATTTATATCAACCTATGTATACTAATATGTGGGGAAAATGTAATGTATAAATAGGGGGTAAAGAAAGACCAAATAGAATAATCATTCTCACACAAAGATTCATATGGGAAGGGGAGGGGAAGAAAACTCCTATAAGAAGGAGAGGAAGAGAGGGGGGGGGGATTTACTTAAACCTCAATCTCAGGGAAATCAACTCTGAGAGGGAAAAACATCCAGATCCATTGGGATCTTGAATTCTATCTTACCCAACAAGGGTAAGGAGAAGGGAAAACCAAGGGGGGGAGGGGGAGAGGGAGAACAAAAAGGGAGGGAAAGAGAGGGGGGAAGGGGAGGGAACAAAAAGGGAGGGACTAAAAAGGGAAACATCAAGGGAGGGGACAAGGGGGACTGTTTCAAAGTAAATCACTGGACTAAAAGGTAGAGCCGAAGAAGAATAGGTTAGAATTAGGGAAGGCAATCAAAATGCCAGGGAGTCCACAAATGACAATCATAACTTTGAACGTGAATGGGATGAACTCACCCATAAAACGTAGACGAATAGCAGAATGGATTAGAATCCAAAACCCTACCATATGTTGTCTTCAAGAAACACACATGAGGCGGGTTGACACCCACAAGGTCAGAATTAAAGGATGGAGTAAGACCTTCTGGGCTTCAACTGATAGAAAGAAGGCAGGAGTGGTAATCATGATATCCGATAAAGCCAATGCAAAAATAGACCTGATCAAAAGGGATAGGGAAGGTAATTATATTTTGTTAAAAGGGACTATAGACAATGAGGAAATATCATTAATCAATATGTATGCACCAAATAATATAGCACCCAAATTTCTAATGGAGAAACTAGGAGAATTGAAGGAAGAAATAGACAATAAAACCATACTAGTGGGAGACTTAAACCAACCATTATCAAATTTAGATAAATCAAATCAAAAAATAAATAAGAAAGAGGTAAAAGAAGTGAATGAAATCTTAGAAAAATTTGAATTAATAGACATATGGAGAAAAATAAATAGGGATAAAGAGGAATACACCTTCTTCTCAGCACCACATGGCACATTCACAAAAATTGACCATACATTAGGTCACAGAAACATAGCACACAAATGCAGAAAAGCAGAAATAATGAATGCAGCCTTCTCAGATCACAAGGCAATAAAAATAATGATTAGTAATGGTACATGGAAAACCAAATCTAAAACCAATTGGAAATTAAACAATATGATACTCCAAAACCGTTTAGTTAAAGAAGAAATCATAGAAACAATTAATAATTTCATCGAGGAAAATGACAATGGCGAAACATCCTTTCAAACCTTTTGGGATGCAGCCAAAGCAGTAATCAGAGGTAAATTCATATCCCTGAATGCTTATATTAACAAACAAGGGAGAGCAGAGATCAATCAATTGGAAATGCAAATGAAAAAACTGGAAAGCGATCAAATTAAAAACCCCCAGCAGAAAACCAAATTAGAAATCCTAAAAATTAAGGGAGAAATTAATAAAATTGAAAGTGATAGAACTATTGATTTAATAAATGAGACAAGAAGCTGGTACTTTGAAAAAACAAACAAAATAGACAAGGTACTGGTCAATCTAATTAAAAAAAGGAAGGAAGAAAAGCAAATTCACAGCATTAAAGATGAAAAGGGGGACAGCACCTCTGATGAAGAGGAAATTAAGGCAATCATTAGAAATTACTTTGCCCAATTATATGGCAATAAATACACCAATTTAGGAGAAATGGATGAATATATACAAAAATACAAACTGCCTAGACTAACAGAAGAGGAAATAGAATTCCTAAATAATCCCATATCAGAAATTGAAATCCAACAAGCCATCAAAGAACTTCCTAAGAAAAAATCCCCAGGGCCTGATGGATTCACCTGTGAATTCTATCAAACATTCAGAGAACAGTTAATCCCAATACTACACAAACTATTTGACATAATAAGCAAAGAGGGAGTTCTACCAAACTCCTTTTACGACACAAACATGGTACTGATTCCAAAACCAGGCAGGTCAAAAACAGAGAAAGAAAACTATAGGCCAATCTCCCTAATGAATATAGATGCAAAAATCTTAAATAGGATACTAGCAAAAAGACTCCAGCAAGTGATCAGAAGGATCATTCACCATGATCAAGTAGGATTCATACCAGGGATGCAGGGCTGGTTCAACATTAGGAAAACCATCCACATAATTGACCACATCAACAAGCAAACTAGCAAGAACCACATGATTATCTCAATAGATGCAGAAAAAGCCTTTGATAAAATACAACACCCATTCCTATTAAAAACACTAGAAAACATAGGAATAGAAGGGTCATTCCTAAAAATAATAAACAGTATATATCTAAAACCAACAGCTAATATCATCTGCAATGGGGATAAACTAGATGCATTCCCAATAAGATCAGGAGTGAAACAAGGATGCCCATTATCACCTCTACTATTTGACATTGTACTAGAAACACTAGCAGTAGCAATTAGAGAAGATAAAGGAATTGAAGGCATCAAAATAGGCAAGGAGGAGACCAAGTTATCACTCTTTGCGGATGACATGATGGTCTACTTAAAGAATCCTAGAGATTCAACCAAAAAGCTAATTGAAATAATCAACAACTTTAGCAAAGTTGCAGGATACAAAATAAACCCACATAAATCATCAGCTTTTCTATATATCTCCAACACAGCTCAGCAGCAAGAACTAGAAAGAGAAATCCCATTCAAAATCACCTTAGACAAAATAAAATACCTAGGAATCTATCTCCCAAGACAAACACAGGAACTATATGAACACAACTACAAAACACTCGCCACACAACTAAAACTAGACTTGAACAAATGGAAAAACATTAACTGCTCATGGATAGGACGAGCCAATATAATAAAAATGACCATCCTACCCAAACTTATTTATCTATTTAGTGCCATACCCATTGAACTACCAAAATATTTCTTCACTGATTTAGAAAAAACTATAACAAAGTTCATTTGGAAAAACAAAAGATCAAGGATATCCAGGGAAATAATGAAAAAAAACACACATGATGGGGGCCTTGCAGTCCCAGACCTCAAACTATATTACAAAGCAGCAGTCATCAAAACAATTTGGTACTGGCTAAGAAACAGAAAGGAAGATCAGTGGAATAGACTGGGGGAAAGCGACCTCAGCAAGACAGTATACGATAAACCCAAAGATCCCAGCTTTTGGGACAAAAATCCACTATTCGATAAAAACTGCTGGGAAAATTGGAAGACAGTGTGGGAGAGACTAGGAATAGATCAACACCTCACACCCTACACCAAGATAAATTCAAAATGGGTGAGTGACTTAAACATAAAGAAGGAAACCATAAGTAAATTGGGTAAACATAGAGTAGTATACATGTCAGACCTTTGGGAGGGGAAAGGCTTTAAAACCAAGCAAGATATAGAAAGAATCACAAAATGTAAAATAAATAATTTTGACTACATCAAACTAAAAAGCTTTTGTACAAACAAAACCAATATAACTAAAATCAGAAGGGAAACAACAAATTGGGAAAAAATCTTCATAGAAACCTCTGACAAAGGTTTAATTACTCATATTTATAATGAGCTAAATCAATTGTACAAAAAATCAAGCCATTCTCCAATTGATAAATGGGCAAGGGAAATGGATAGGCAGTTCTCAGATAAAGAAATCAAAACTATTAACAAGCACATGAAGAAGTGTTCTACATCTCTTATAATCAGAGAGATGCAAATCAAAACAACTCTGAGGTATCACCTCACACCTAGCAGATTGGCTAACATAACAGCAAAGGAAAGTAATGAATGCTGGAGGGGATGTGGCAAAATAGGGACATTAATTCATTGCTGGTGGAGCTGTGAAATGATCCAACCATTCTGGAGGGCAATTTGGAACTATGCCCAAAGAGCAACAAAAGAATATCTACCCTTTGACCCAGCCATAGCACTGCTGGGTCTGTACCCCAAAGAGATAATGGACACAAAGACTTGTGCAAAAATATTCATAGCTGCGCTCTTTGTGGTGGCCCAAAACTGGAAAACGAGGGGATGCCCATCAATTGGGGAATGGCTGAACAAACTGTGGTATATGTTGGTGATGGAATACTATTGTGCTAAAAGGAATAATAAAGTGGAGAAGTTCCATGGAGACTGGAACAACCTCCAGGAAGTGATGCAGAGCGAGAGGAGCAGAACCAGGAGAACATTGTACACAGAGACTAATACACTGTGGTATAATCGAACGTAATGGACTTCTCCATTAGTGGCGGTGTAATGTCCCTGAACAACTTGCAGGGATCCAGGAGAAAAAAACACCATTCATAAGGAAAGGATAAACTATGGGAGTGGAAACGCCGAGAAAAAGCAACTGCCTGAATACAGAGGTTGAGGGGACATGACAGAGGATGGACTCTAAATGAACACTCTAATGCAAATACTATCAACAAAGCAATGGGTTCAAATCAAGAAAACATCTAATGCCCAGTGGACTTACGCGTTGGCTATGGGGGGTGGGGGGGGAGGAAAAGAAAATTATCTATGTCTTTAACGAATAATGCTTGGAAATGATCAAATAAAATATATTTAAAAAAAAAAAAAGATTAAGTTAAAACATCTGAAGTGACACAGTATCATATTTATAGTGGAAGAAAGGGGGAAAGTCATAACTTACAAAAAAAATGACAATATAGATAAAAATAGAAAAGCATTAATCAAATTTTCATAATCTTAAATATGAATGGGTTGAATAACCCAATAGAAAAATAGGGAAAAAATCCAAATAGAAAAAGAGGAATGAATTGGATAGGCAAACAAAACCTTACATTCTGTTACTTATAAGAATAACATTTAAAAACAAACACATACACAGAATAAAAATGGGGGTAGGAAAAATATTTGTGAAGTCAAAAAAAGAACAAATGACATCATCCTTTTGGACAAAAGAAAAACACACATTCATAACATTAAAAGAGGCAAACAAGGAAACAGTCATGATAAAAGAAATCATAATCAACAAACCAAATTGCTAGTAAACATTTAAGCTTCAAATGCCTTAGCATGAAAATTCATAAAGAAATATTAACTGAATTAGAATATAGATACAATAATATAATAATGAAAGGAAGTGTGAATGTCCCTTTTTCAGTTTTTGATAAGTCTAATAGAAAGATGAGGGGGAAAAGGATATTGACCAAATTGTTGAAGATATTGGAGCTAAAAAACTGGTGGCAGCTTTTAAGTGGAAATGCAAAACAATATATATAATTAGCAGTACCACGTGGAACTTTTACCAAAAAAATATATTGCAGATATATTACAAACAAATGTAAAATGGTATAAATAGTGAACACATCTTTTACATACCATAATACAATAAAATTAGCAGTTAGTTTAGGGAAGAAAAATAAAATAAAACAAACAACATGAATGTGAACTTAACAATGAAGTCCTCATAATAAGTAAGTCAAATAAAAAACCAAAGGAATGAGAATATGTGAAAGAAAATGAGAAGACAAATCAACATGGCCCAATTTCTTGGATGCTACTAAAACAATCTTCATGGGAAAACCCAAAGTTCTACTAATATACACTAACAAAAAAGTAAATAGAGGATTAATGAGTGGCATATTTATTTTAGATATGAGAAAGCTAAGAATAATAAAACCTAAAAAATCACAAAAGATGTTATCAAAAATCAGAGGAGAAAAAGTTAAAGTACAAAAAAGCAAGAAAATACTCATTTGACTTTAAGATCAAAGTTTATATTATATACTGATGAAATATGCTATTTGTCAGCCAAAGGAAACATTAATGGAATTTATCTTGGAATCAGATTGACTCAAATGTATCTGATTTAAGTGAGTCCATATCCTGTCCTGAGAGAGAGATTTGTTACATTTTTTAGAATGACAAACTTTATGTTATCTTATCCCAGTTTATTCAAGATAGATAGAGCCTTTGACATAGTTTTTAAGAAGATAAGCTAGGTTCAGTGAGGATCAAAGCAAAAAAGTTTCATTCAAGATAAAAACAAATGCCTTTAAAATTAGTCCCACCATTGTTATAGCTATACCTATAGTATGTTCTTTTTAAAGTTATATTTATACTTTTTTTCATCCCTTTCTTTCCATCATAGAATTAATGCCAAGTATGGGTTCCAAGGTAGAAGAATGGTAAGACCTAGGCAATCAATGTTAAGTGACTTGCCCAGGGGCACACACCTAGGAAGTGTCTGAGGTCAAATTTGAACCCAGGACCTCTCATTTCCAGGTCCAGCTCTCTATCCACTGAGCAACCTAGCTGACCCCTTAGCATCAATTTCTCTTTGCTACCACAAAGAGAGCTGTAAGGGAGTATTCATAGGTATATGCCCACATAATGGAAGGCAATAGAAGAGGAGTACCTACACCCATAAAGAATAGCTATTAGTTACTTATTCACATCAGTAAATAGGAATAAATGACAGGGTAAAGGACAATGATTTATTGGAAATGAGGCCAGCCTTACAGAGGTAAGGATGGCATGAAGAAAAGACTAATGAAGAGATAAACAATTTCTGGTATAGTGAACTCTACCTACCTCTTTAAATAACTGTATAGGGCACTTGCCCATAGTCAAATTTTCCTATAACAAAATGGAACATGCATTGATCAACCAAGATATATTTATCAAGTTCTTATTACATGGCAGGCACAATGCTACTTGCTGAAACACAGAGACAAAAGATGAACTAGTCCTTGTCCTTCAGAAGTTTACCTTCCCTGAGATACTAAAGCTCTGCTGTTTCTTCCTTATCTCTAACACTCTAGGAAGTTACTAATTATCTGAATTATTTGCTAATGCATTAAGATCACTTGCTAAGCCCAAACATGGGGAATCAACAAAAGCACAGGATTTGTATGAATTGATGCAAAGTGAAGTTAAATAATCTACAGAACAGTGTGCACAAAGACTGCAACAAATTCTGTAGAGAAACAATATAAAAGAGATTCAAGAATAAATCTTGTCTAGAGAACAGAAAATAAAATTTCTTTTCTTCCTCTTGTTACTGAGGCCAGGTACTATAGACAGTAGCAGATTATACCATTTTGTCAGTGTTTTATATATATATATATATATATATATATATATATATATATATATATATATATATATATATATATATATATGAGAGAAAACAGCAAGCCAGGAGGGGTTATATGTAGATATGGCAATCATGTAAACAAGGAGAGGCATGAATGAAACCTTGAAAAGAAAGAATGAGGAGGGATCCTAATTCTGTCATCTATTATTTCATCTACCTCCACTTAGCTTCCTGGTATCCACAAACTTGATAAGGATGACTTTAACTTGTAAATTTTAAGCCAAGCCATTGAAAACAGTGCTAAACATCACAGAGGTAAGCATATGTTCTAGGGGCTGACTACCAGAGACATTCTCCCAAGTGATTATAGAATCAATCATGACTGTTTATTGAGTTCAACCATTGAATCAGTTCTAAATCTATTTAACTTAGTATCATTTATGACATACTTTCTATTTGTTCCAAAAATAAAGTAGCATCAGATACTATATCAAAAACTTGTATCTCTAGTTTTCTCCTGATCTATCATTTTAGTAACCCTACCAAAAACAAACAAAGGATGTTTTGTACAATCCATTCTTGAAGCCATAATGGCTCTCCAAATTTACTGATTCCTTTTTTTGATGTTCAGTTTGATTTTTTATCTCTTATTCCAGACTTTTTGGAGGATGAAACTTAAATTCATTGCCTTAGAGCTTGACTCTATTCTCTTCCTTCTTATGAAAATTAAGACAATATTTGCCTTTTTCCAGCTATATGCTATCCTTCCAATTCACCATATTCTCTTTTCAATTGTATGGCCTGTATTTAAGTGATCTCATTAGGTGGTTCTTTCAATACATAAGAAAACACTTCAGTTCTGTTAGGAGACTAAATTCAAGAATTTAGGGGAAACTAGGTGCTTTCAATCTCTAATTATTTTGTGCATCAATTCCCTCTAAACATCATTTATTCTATTCTTTTCACCAAAAAAAAAAAATTCTCCTTGTTAGGGAAAAAAGAAATTAATTAGGAATTGAACAGTTATCTTTTTGCTCTTATCAACAACTATTGTCTCATCCATTCTGAACTTTAGTCCTAAAGCTCCTTTAGAAAAGAACAAGAACAAGAAATTACAAATTAACTAACCAGTTTGGTTCTTTAACTTGTCTGACACTGTCCTTATATAATTGTGTTATCTTGTGCATTCAACCTATTATTTTTCCTTGTTTTCGTAACCTCTATATGTCAGTTTAAAAAAAAGGTTAGTTGGAAATTTGCTGTGCATTCACACAGGTCTCTGCAGAGAATTCACATGTTTTCTCATTCTTTGGTATTATTTTCTTCAGAATTTTCTTCTGAAGTTTTCCAGGTCTCATGACATTATTACTCCCAAAGAATTTTAGTCCATGGATCCCATCTAAACCATTTGAAATTTTCTCTTCCCAAATCAAGATTCTGCCTTCTTTTTCTCTCTTTGACCATCACAAACTCTGAGGACATGATTACTTCTCCCCAAAGTTTCCTATATTTCTACTCCAGCTTACAATTCTTCATACATATTGAGAAGACAGGATTTGAACACAGTTATAACTGTACTCCATATACAATGACACCTAGGTATCTAACCATATTAAATATATTACATATTTCAGAGTAACCATTTATTTTATAACATAATATAATATGTAAAAATATTATATTAATATACTTATAATTAATGTTTTGTTTAAAATATGTAATAAATTATAGCAAATATGCTTCTCTAAAAGAAAGAAATTTACATAATAGTCATGTATAAAAATCTGTCTCATTCTTTTTCCCCCTACTTCCCACCCTTTCCCCCAAGAAAGCAGGTAATATGATTATCATATAATATATTATCATATGATACATATTTCTCTGTTCATAGTGCTGTGAAAAAAACACATATTGTTTATACTAGAGAAAACTTCATGGAGGAAATAGAGTGAAGAATGGTATGTTTCAGTCTTCATTCAAACTCCATCTTTTCCTTCTATGGTGTAGGATAACCTTCTCCATCATGAGTCCCTTGTCTTGGATCCTTGCCTTATTGAAAACAGTGAAGTCGATTCACAGCTGATCATTATATATTATTGTTACTGTGTCAACTTTCTTCTGGTTCTGCTCACTTGACTTTGCATCACTTCATACAAGTCTTTCCAGGCTTGGTTGTGATCAACTTGTTTGCTATTTATGATATATTATATAAATTATTTCATATTTTATACAATTATATGTTTCAAAAGATTAGACAAATTCAGTTTCATATATATTTGAAATAGCATCTTTTTCTTTATATGTTGAAATGTTCACGTTCTTGATGTTTATTAATTTGATAAAGAATAGAAAACTTTTTCATAAGAAAATGAATGAGTAACAATTCTAATGAATATTTTAAAAATGTAATTCAAAAACTTATAATATTTGTTTGGAAATTAATTCATTTAAATTACATAATTCCTAAGCAAGTTTAGCTATTTGTATTGATGTTCCTGATTTTTCTTAATAATATATTTGGGTTTTTTGTAGAGCTTTGTCCACATTTTAAAAAAAGAGATGAGAACAAGTATCAAGTATTCAGGGTGAAGGATGAGGTTTAAATTCATAATCTTTGCAAAGTTTAAAGTGTTATATATTTTAGTTGTTGCTGTTAAATCTACTTCCTTGTACTCTCTTTGTATCAATATTCCTTTGTAATAGTTCATAATTAATTCCCATTAAATCATCTGGTTAGCTATCAGGGAACAAGAGATAGATGGAAAGAGCAAAAACAGACCCTTGTAGTTACTCTCTTATAGTGTGTTAAGGGGGCTTCTACCTGGAGGGACAGTTAAGAAAATATAGTAGATGGCACCAGTTCAGGACATGTCTAGTTCTTCAACCTATGCCTTCATCACAGCATTCTCAGGAAATACTGAATGACTGAGTGAGAATGAGCAAATGAGTATATCCATTCATGGAATTTTTGTTATAATTTTCCTTTCGACTCTTTTTAGTTAGCATCCTTCTTGGAGTTCACTCTTTGAAATATTTCTTTCCTTCCATTAAATGGATGTTTTCCCCCCTATATTGGTAAAAGGAAATTTGAGAGTATTTGTATTTTGAAGGGAATTCACTTTTTTGTGGACATCGTCCTTTGGAATGTTTAAACTCTAAATAGCATTTGTGGGCCAGTATTGTCATTGACAGAAGTTCAATAACATTCTTCCTGCTGGCAATATTAAGAGTTCTTAACATTCTTGAAACTCGGGGTGATAGGGACCAGCAGCTGATCTCTGTCGAGGTGCCAGTGCTTTTCACCCTGCTTCATGATGTCGTCTTAGCCAAAGCAAGGGCATCACTGGTAGGTGAACTGCCAATTCAATTCTGAATTTAAATGATTTCATTCTTTCCTAAAGCCTTGTTTGCTTATCATTGGGCCTGAGCAAAGTTAGAATGAGTAAGGGATCATTTTCTGCTATTTCTTTTATTTTAATTTAAAGTATTCCTTAAATCAATCATACAAGCAAGAAAAGATTGAAGTTGCTTTTTAATGCCTGGCAGTACCCTGGGCTCTGAAGATGCAAAGCAAATGTGAAACAGTTTTTGACCTTAGGGACTGGTATTCTAAAAGAGGAAACCACATGTACACATACAAGTAGCACAAAACACATGTATAAAAAGATACAAATGGGAAAATGCTGGAGCCAGTTTGAACCGGCTGGAAAGAGCCAATTGTTAATTATTTGTGTGTGAGTGGATATATCTCAGAAATCAGCAAATGCTATAAAACAGGGCTGGATTTATTGCTTTATTGATTGCGTAGTCATGAGAAAATAATAGAAAGTCTGTTAGTAATGTAGAAACTTAAACATATGTTATGCACACATTCTTAGAAGACCTGATTGTTAGACATTTACTAGGACAATCTTGTATAAGAAGCACATATAAAGCATAATTTCCTAGTTGTGTGAGCCTGGGCAAGTCTCTTAGCATTTTCTTCAAACATAATTTAAAAATATTTCATATATATATAATATATACACACATATATACATACATACATACATACATAGAATACCACATTATTCTCAGATGGGATCTGTAAGTTTCACCAGACTGCCAAAGGGATTCATTCCATTAATTCAAATAAGTAAAATACACTTGATCTAAGGGGAAGGAAAGGGGATGAATTCTTTTTTGGTACCAGAAAGAAGAAAGAACAAGGAAGCCTAAAATCCACCTCCTTTCCTTCTAAGCAGATATTCATCCGAAAAACAATATTAACTCACTAATAAAAGAGTGTATTTTAAAAAGCACTCAAATCATACCACCCTTGTGAAGTATAAAGTACAAATGTTATTAACTATGTCATAGGAAAGGACCCTGAGCTATCTTGTCTAGGTGAAGACTTGTTCATGACCAAATGACCAATTTTCAAACTGTGCTATTATTACTTTAAGACTTCCTTTATCATTATTGCCAGTCTTCCCTTCCCATCTTCTCTTACTCTACTTATTTTGTCTACTCCTCCCTTTTCCCTCTTCCTTTCCCCCTATCTATATCTTTCCCCTCCCTGTTACTAAACTTCAAATGTATAAGTAGCAAGTTTGGGGCAAAGGGACCCCATTTAATTCTTTTCTTCAGAACTTCCCACCCCATTCAACTGCGTTCCAGTACATTGCAGAAGTGGGAAACATGTTGGATTTCTATGAGAAGCTATGCGCAAATCTTTATTCTCTATGTGGTCTAAGTGTTCTCGTATAAAAAACGAGGGGCTTGGATTAGATGAGCTCTGAAGCTCCTTCCTATTCTATATTTACATATCCCATATAATTTCTAGCACAGGGGACATTCAAATGCACTCTTTAATTAAGATACTATCATATAGTAAAATAGCAGCAACAGAAGATATTATTTATAGACATAATAAAAACATATGTATACACACACATATATATGTATATATATATATATAAACACACATATTATTTTACAAAAAACCAAAATATGGAAAATAGCATGATTAAAGAAAACCCAAGATTTTCCCTTTTCACCCAGCTCCCAATATCTTCTATTCCTGTTCAATCATTTTTCAGCTGTAAGCTTGACTCTTCATGATCTCATTTGGTGTTTTCTTGATAAAGATACTGGAATGGCTTTCTATTTCCTTCTCCAACTCATTATACAGATGAGGAAACTAAGGCAGTGTTAAGTGACTTCCCCAGGGTCACTTAGCTAATAACTATATGAGGCCAGATTGGAACTCAGGAAGATTGAGTCTTCCTGACTTAAAACCTAGTACTATCAACTGTGTCACTTAGATGCCTGCTTACCTTTTCAAGAGATGTGCAAAGAGTAGGAAGGAGAAAATTTGGAACTTCAAATTTTTAAAAGTTAATGATAAAAAATTTTAATGTAATTGAGAAAATTTAATATAATAAATAAAATATATTTAGAAATATAGAGAATGTAGAACATGCATCTTTTTTTTCTTTTTTCTTTTGAAAATTTGGGGACAGTATTGGTAGCTAACTTGAAAAGAATCAGAAGAAATATCAGTTATAAAAGGGTGGATAGGTGCCATTGTTCCCAACTGGAACAGACATTTCAATTTCACTTTATATAACTGTTTTGAAGAAAAGCTCCTTCCCCCAAATCCTTCCTAGGTTATCTTTCTTCCCTTTCACTCTCTTTCCCTCCATTGTCTTTATTATAAATGGTCTTTCGTTGCCCTCTCCCATTTTCTTTATCTGTCTCCCCTTTGCTATGCCCAACTTGTTTCCACTTGACAGAATACCCATGTCCTTGTATCTTTAATGCCTGCCATTCCCAGGAAATCTTGTTTTCCACTTTCAGCCTATTCAGCTGCCCTTGTTACTGACTGCTACTTCCCTGTGTTAATGATGCTCCTTCCTCCTCTTACTTTTTCATTGTGACTTTGACCTGCTATGTCATTACTGTGCTAACCTTGCCTTCCTTGAAACTCTCTGTGATTGAGTGAGTCTTGCAGAGTGCGTTGCTGGCCTACTAGAGGGATTTTTGAATATCTTCTCCCTCTCTCCTCTTCTCCCATCCACAACCAACAATGCTGTTGAAATTTTTCATTTTTAATGCTGTTATTGGGGAAAGAGGTAATTATAGGATAATTGGAGTTGTGTTCCCCCAAAGCACAATCAAGGCATGGGTTAAAAGCTGTTTCAAGAAACAAGGACCACAATACAAAGCACAAGCAAAAGGAAAGGACCAAGCCACTTTCCTTGCAAATTAGAGAACAGTGTTATCCATAAAAACCATAAATGCTCTTTGTTTCATTGAAGTAATAGGGATTTCATTCTTGACATATATCAGCAGGAATTCAAATATGTTATTCATGAAAATTAGGGTTGTTCTTTCAAATTCTATTCAGTGCTGCTGGTTATAATGAGTTTGTATTTGTCAAATGGGTTTATGCTTAGATGAAAAGTTAATGATAAACAAGCTTTCTGAACTACTCAATGCACCATCCATGTGCTGGGTTACATGACATCCATCTTTAGCAAACAATGGCCCCTGAGGGAATCTATGTGGATATGAAAATGAGGACGTTATTTCACTGTTACATGGACTGCCAAAATGACAGAGAAAGCATGGGAGAATACTGAGTTTTTTGTTTGTTTCCCCTGCCATTATTCATTCTAGCTTTTTTGGTATCTAACTAAGTGTATTAAGGTTTTAAAAGTCAAATGCTTTATCACTAAGTCAGACAGTACACAATAGTCCTTTAAATGTATATTAAACAGTTTTGTTTTGCTTTTTTTAATATAAAATATCATGTATTAAATAAAGGTTTGGCTCATTAAGTGAGTGATACATATTCTCTTTAATCATAAATCAATCAATTGAAATGAAATTTTTCATTTACCAGATTGGGAAAAAATTAATTTGAAAAAATTTTAAAATATTTTGTAAGGCTACAAGACATCCAAAGTGCCCTACCTATTCAGTCAATTAATTCGAATCTTAAGTGTTGCATAGACAAAATGAAAGAGACTTGGTAACCTTTCCCCTTTATACACAAAACTGATCCATCTTAAAAACTAATGCCACTACAGTATAAAGGGAGAACTCACATTTTCCTTTATCTCAATTCCCCTAAACTTACACTTCTGTCTTTGTTTGTAGACTGAAGTAAACAACAATAAAAGAGGACAGTCACTTCTGGAAATGTAGATTAGCTCATGGGAAAGGATGATGGGCATAGAAACTTATTATTGTCGTGAGGGATGGGTATAAGGCATGTTTAAGCCCTGGGGTTGGGCTGAGGGTGGGATGCTATTTGCCTAGAAGTATCTCCCTTTAACAAACAGCATGTTTGTGCCTTCTGTGTTCTTTTAATAAAGTTCTATTGGATTGCGTTGAGTAAGATGTGATTCTTAAACTATGAAATTCAACAGTGATAGCTGATCACAGCTAATATGCCTAATAATTCTGTCTTCTGTGGTAACAGAAACATATTCAACACAGCTCAGAGGTCACTTTGTTCAAAAAGCTTTTCTTGGAACCAACTCACTCACATATACCCATAATGCCCCACAGGAATGAATGCTCTTTCTCAGGAAATTTGTATACCTTTACATAATCTTTGTTTTGATTTAAGACTGTATACATTGTGTTCCCCTCCAATCTTACCAAGAAGCCATGTAAACTTTGAGAAACCAGTTTCTTTTTTTGTCTTTATATGCCCAGCACTTAATCAACGAGTAGTTATTACAATCATTCCATGTACCAGGCAATGTGCTAGACTCTGGGGGTGCAAATATAATGAATGAAACCTCTCCTCCCAACATGGGGATTTAAACATAGAAGTGCACAATAAATCAATGATTTTTCAATTAAATTGAAATGAACCCTCAATATTTACACACACACACACACAAACTATAATGATGTTTAAGGAATGGCTTCATCCAAGGTGCTGACCGGCACTGTTTAGTAATCTAATAAGCCACCTCTATTCCCTGGAGTAGTTTTATCCTTCCTCCATATTTAAGGGACTCTGCCATCTTGGGTGGGTGTTCCTCTCATCAGTGTAATCCACAAGTGTCCCATGCACTTGTATTTGGGATGATTTTGCTCATGTACTGCATAAATCACTAGTGGCCTTCTCTAGGGCATTGGTGTCAAAACCAAATAGAAACTTATACCTGTGGCCTTTATATTGACTTAGAAAACCACAAATTAGTATTAACTTTGTCATATACTATTTTAATTTATTTTGTTAAATATTTCCCAATTAGATTTTAAATCTGGTTCAAGCCCCATCCACTAATACAATAACATGCTTCCTTCTCATTAACATTGCTGTTCACTACATCTGCTGATTTCCTGTTATAGAAATAATTCTCTCTCTCCCTCTACATAATATACATGTATACACATATATCCATATGTGTGTGTACACATATATGTGTAATGTATATGCATATATGTATGCATATTACTTTCGTGTGGTTTAGTATTTCACACAGCATTTGGATGATCTATTATCTCTTATTCTTACTTAATGACATATTCACCTTATTTTGCAATCAAATATTTCCTGGATGGCATCTTTCAGGCTATTTCTTATGTACTTGCTATCAAAGAGGGGGAGATACCAAATAAATTGAAGTTGGGGAGAGAACCACCAACAATATTAATTAAAAAACAACTTTAACAAAGAAGAAATCAACACCCATATTCCTACTCTTTCTTCCCTAAATTGTTTAATAAGAATGATTTAGATGCATATTTTAGGTATCATTGAGGAAAAATAGGAGAATAGAATGATTTTTTTGGTAATTTTTCCCTTTACAAAATTTATGAAAATTTCATGAGAACATAAACTCCTTGAGGGTAATGACTGCCTTGTTTTTATCTTTGGAATATTTATGGCTATGATAGGAATTTTGAACATAATAGGTTTTTAATATATGCTTTCTTGCTAAAAATATATTTGCATGTGACATTTGGAACAAGATCAAAATTATTTTTCCATTATTTCATTGTCGAACTTGAAAAATTTTTATAATGACTCAAATAACTCATCAACTACTCTGTCTTATGCCTTGTCACCCACTAAAATGTTTTTAAAGTTTAACAATGACTATCCAAATAGCAGATCCCATAATATGTCTTTAGTCTCCTTCCTCCCGGACATAAATATTTCAATGAGGCAGTCATATTCCCTTGAGATGTGGGTGCAGTTCTGTCTCCTGGGCCTCATCTCCTCATCCAAACAAACTCTTTTCTCCATTAAATGAACTCAGATATTTGCCATTTAGGTATAAAAAAAATCTTTTCAGCCATTCCTATCATAGCTCTCAATAGTAGTATTGTTGTATGGAACAGGGTACTTGAGACTTAAAACACAGCCCAAATCCTTACTACAAACATATCATCCACTGTTTTGAATAAGCACCCAAGACCTTAAACATTTCTCTCTTATATATAGTTACTTTGTCACTCTTGTCCATTCTGCATGCACAAGTGCCCCTGGGGCTCCTAAGCTCTCTGAACAGTCTTTTCTGATCCCACTCATACTCTCATCCTTCTTTCTAACATTACTAAAGCCAAGTTCCTTTGTTCTACCCACTGATTTCAGACATTAAGGTCTGATTTCTGCTATTATGCACTGCACCATCAAGAAACACCTGAATTAAGGGTGCTCTCATTGTTTCCTAAAATGTCCAAGAAAATATTGACAGCAATATGCAATAAGATCTCCATACAGTGCTGGACATAAAGCACTTCTTATATCTTCCTAATTCCTTATAAGGAATATCTGAAGATATCTTTAGGTTCTAACACTGTAATATTTGACAATGTTGATCACACTGGCTTCTTTAAACTCCTACTTTCATTTCTCTGACATGATCCTCATTTATTCTATTCCAATCTTAAACTCTTCCTCCTTTAACTTTATACTTTCCCCCATTACTTTAAATATTTCCTAATATTTTATTTCATCCTTCCCTTATTTTTCAATGATCCTCCTTTGATGACTTAATCTATCCCCAGTTTCAAACATCATCTGCATATTAATAATGCTCAATTAGCTTCAGTTTCAGTCTCTATCCTAAGTAATCACCCCATAGGTTAGCTGCCCATTAGATATCTCCACATAGATATATTTGTCCACCCCTCTCTCGATAAACACTTAGTAAATACTCACTCTGCTTAAATTTAAATACGCAAATGGATGTGTGATCTCATTGATTTGCAAGTTCCTTCTCAAAATGAAAATTGCACACTGTCTATCCTGTATAACTCTTGTCTGTGTCCTCCCAAAAGCATGCCACCAGGGATCCACCTGATATACTGGAATCCTTTCTTGCTTTCTTCCAATGTCACGTGAATACTAGGGAACCATTCTGGCCACTCATCTTAAACTTGTGTCAAAAACTAAATTCATCATTACCTCAAATCAGCTTCTCTTTCAGATTTTCCTTTTCCTCTTAATGGTAATATTTAAGGCTCAGAAGCTCAAATACATTTCTCACTCCTCCTCTCCCTCATCCACCATATCCATTGAATCATCAAGGCTTCTTGATTCTCTAGCTTTGATATCTTTTTAATTTGTCATTACTATCATTAATTTTCCATCACTACACTCAATGTCCCCATTAAGGGCTCATTGCCTTTTATCTAACACAACATCCTAATCATCTACTCACCTACCCTACCCTCATTTCTTCTCCTTTCAAATATACAGTATTGTCAAAATTCTTCTGGGTCCAAGAGGCATATTTAATTTCTAGGTTTGAAGTGGACATTCTTCATATTAACATGATGATTTCTTACAATCAAAGAAATAAAATTCAGTTTTCAGCATAATCAAATCTTCAGTAATCTGATCACAATCTGCCAGAACTGGATCTTAGTTGCCCTTTAGTCTAATTCCTTCATTTTTTCACTTGAGGAAGCAAAAATTCAGGAAAATTAAATGTGTTGACCAGAAGGACTTCACTCTCAGCTAAAATTATATTCTATTGCCTCATCATGGCAGGGTGGTAACATTCGGTTTGTAAAGATCTTGCTTTTATAGTCTTGGACAGATCCTGCTAATCTGGGAAGAAATTGTATATAAATCAAATGACGGATTATATATTTGCTTGATAAAAACCAATCTTTTTATGTTTAAGAAGGCTCTGTTGGGTAAATTATTTCAATGATAAATTGTTCAGCCATTGATATTCTCAAAGACAATCTGTTTAATTGTGGGGAAATTGCACTCTGCATTGGTGTAGCAAGTACCCATACCAAAGAATTGTGCCAAAGGCATTGTTGGAAGGAGTTTCCCAAGCTGGCAAAACAACTGAACCTTCTGGCATTATTTTTTTTCCTCAATAACAAGAGAGAAAGTCTTTGTCTTTATTTCTTTTTTATGACAGTAAAATTCAATCCAAATTACTAAATTATTCTTAATGATACATGAATAAATATCATATGATAAATATAAACTTTTGAAAGATTGTAGAAAGTTAAGACATTCAAACCTTTGCAGTAAGTATTAGGCCAAACTTCTGATGTTATTCTCCTAGGCTAAAACTGATGTTATTTGACCTCCCATAAGTAGGGCTAATTCTCTGAATTCTATCACTAGTGGAGATGGATTTAAAATAATATATCCATATGGCCTAATCAGAAGGCATAACTAGACAAAGTCATAAGTGTAAGATTTTGCCAAAAGAACAGAAGAAATTTGTTGATTCTTAACATATAAGATTGACCTATTTTGGCTGTATTAATGTTATATTGTGTGACAATACTTTATTTGTAAATATGTCACGAGAGAGAGTCAGAGATAGATTGTTCCTCATGACTGTCTACTGGTAAACATTTGGGATGTATTTAGCAGAGGACAGGAAGGGAGAGTTTGTCACAGAAAATATTTATATTTTCCAACTATTCTATTTTAAAATATGATAGTGAAACCTTCTAGTTTGAATGGTGTATGTTGCAATGTTAATTGGGAAATATAGCTTCCTCCAAATGAACTAACAAACTAGAACATTGTTCCCCCATTTTTAACTCTATGGAATACCAGTAGAATATCAAAACTTGTTATACAGTACAATTGAAATTACATTTGATATATGTTTATATATTTTATAGAGGGCTGCAATATGGCATAGGAGACATGCTGGACTTTGAGTCAGGAAGGAATTGTTTCAAATCTAGCCTTGGATCATCTGTGTTTCTTTTGGCAAGTAACTTAACCTTTATATACCTTGACAACTCTCTATGACTTAATTGGTGTAAGGAGTTCCCCAAGCTAGAAAAACAACTGAATCTTCTGATATTACTATTTTTTCTCAACAAGAGAAAATGTATTTCAACTTATTTTTAATAATAAAATACAATCCAAATTACTTAATTATACTTGATGATGAATGAATAAATTTCATGTGATGTACACATAATATTGAAGCATTGTAGAAAGTGAAGACATTCAGTGTGATTATTCTTTCCATTTATTTCACACTTACTATCAGTTGATCCAGAGAATACCAGATGCAGAGCAGGGCGAGATGCCAACCAGTTTTTTTTTCTTTAATTTTATTATTGTCAAACTGGTTTCTTGCTGATAGCAAATAGAAGAGCATTTTAAAAAATGACTTTATAAGTAATTTTCCAACTAATAAACATTTTGTCGAAGAGTCCTTTGCCATTTCAAGAGATTTTCATTATAAAACCTCAGTTGGCTTACTTTAAAACTCAAAATGTTTTTATTTCAATTAAACTCAGCCAAAGTTTGTTAATTATCTACCACGGGTACAAGGCATTGTTCTTGTTTCTGAGGATACAAGAATAGATTCTGATCCTTCAATGTGAATGTTCTAAGAAGGTATATCAAAACTCTTCCATACCTGCCTGTCTTTTAGGATTGTCCATGTCCTAAGATTGTCTCACAGGATCCACTTATTATATTAGGAGTCTTCCTCATTTTATCTTTGCATCACAATGATATTACTAAGACATATGGTCTATGTGTCAGTTATCTATTGCTCTTTTCATAAGCTTTAACAAGCCCATCTTATTTTTCAAGCATACATTTCTTAGCTGACCTGTATGCTGTTAACTTGTTTGCTTGATTGACATCACTTACTCCAACTCTTTTTTAATGATCCTTACTTGTTATGCATTTCAGCCTTTCCAAAGTCCAACATGTACCCCTCAATTGTTTTCTATTTGATATTTATTTTTAATTCTTTGGAGATGGTAGCATCTCATTATTCATAAGTGTATGAATTTAAAAATTAGGTGTTTATGCTAACATGAGAATTCTCTAGTAATATTGTGGTCACTGAGCTAAAGATATTATAACTTAAATCAAAATGACTTTTAGTAGCTTTATTTACAAATAAGTAGAAAGGGTAAAAGTAGGAAAATATAAGAAGAAGGTAGAGAATTTCCTAGTCTATCAACCTAAACACTGTTCCAGTGTGGGGCTCAGCCCTGGCAAGGTTTTGCCACACCCCTTATCTTTGTGTGGATTTTCCTCAGCCAGATGCCTAATGATGTTTTTAGCAATGGATCTACCAATGAAGCTTCCTCTAGGAAAGGAAGGCCTCTCCAGAACCAATCTCTGGAAAAGTCAAGAAAGGAAAGACATCTACTCACCCAGCTCCCCAACACAGTCTCCAAAGTTGATGTCCCCAGAAGAAGTCCTCCAAAGAAGCAGTCCAAAGCCAAGATCGAAAATGAAGCTGAAGTCCCCTGGACAGGAAGTTCAGGACTTTTTATAGTCCTTTTTTTTCCAAATCACTTCCTGTCCCTTCCTCCAATTTATGGGAACCAAGAGGAATCTTTCAATTTGCTTAGCACTGCCAATGGGCAGGGCAGTGGCCTCTGGAGTTGTCACCCACTTTAGCAAGCGACTTGCAAATTCTCTTAATGTTAAATAGGGGTGTTTTGTGTTCTTGATTAATTTAAAAGTCGCTGATTGATAGACAAAGAAAGTTAGATTCACTCTTCACATAAGTATATGACAAGTCTTATAAAATATTCAAATTAGAAAATGGGTCTATGAGTTAAGTAAAGGAGATTTCCAATTTCCCAAAGGCAATCAAAGTTGTTCTCTTCCTATTTAATTCTGGGTCTAATTTACTGTCCATTTCTACTATCTACTACTATTTATACTATTAGCAGCTGATGGTGCAGTGAATACAGTGCTGGGCCTCAAGTCAGGAAGACTTGTGTTTGAGTAATGGTTCAGATGTTTATTAGCTATGCTGTTCTGGGCAAGTCATTTAAATTATGTTTGCCTTGGTTTCCTCTATTGTAAATTAGGGGTAATAAAAGCATCTACATCACAGGATTGTTCAGATGATCAAACGAGATAATATTTGTAAAGAGAATTTAGCACAGTGCCTGGAAAAAATGGGCATTATATAAATGCTTATTCCATTCCTCTTCTCAATCTCTCCAAGATACATGTACAGATGGAATAAATTTATAACTTATCAATTTTATTATACAACATAAACTGGAATAACTGGCATTCTCAATCTACTAGAGTTTTTTCTGTACAGATGGTTAGGCCAAATGTTGAATGGTTATGGATCTCTTCTAGGTATTTTTGTTGTATTTGAGGGCTAGTTGTTATCCTCATAATATAATCCACAAACTGGACATCTAAAGGATATCATTATCTATAGAGAATCCCTTTTAAATTTGTAGTCTAAACTAGATCTTCTTCATTTAATGGTGACAACCATTACCAAACATATATCTCCCTGCTTTATGCTTCACCTGATATTTCTGATAAGTCAGTTTTCTCTCTCCTATCTTTCATAAGATCTCAAATTACCTAATGCATAGATAAGAGGTTCCTTGTAAAAAGGAAATGTGTCAGATTATGCTTTGTTCTGCTCAATCAAATACTTTATTATGATCAATAATTCAATTCAATGACATTTATTAAGTGCTGATTATATGCCAGACTGATGCAAATGAGAAAATAAAGGGGCAATTAAGTGCCTCAGTAGATTGAGACCCAGACTTAGGGCTCAGATCTGGTCTCAGACCCTTTCTAGCTATGTGACCCTAGGCAAATCACTGAACCTCCATTGCCTAGCCCTTGCTATTCTTCTGCCATGGAAGCAATACTCAGAATTAATTCTAAGATGGAAAGTAAAGGTTTAAAAAATAAGAAAATGAAAGACAGTCTCTGTCCTCAAGGAGTTTACAACCTAATGTGGAAAGAAAATGCACAAAATAAAGCTGAAAAACAATGGAGGGGAACCACTTAAGGGTGCCTGCAATTGAAATCAAACAGAACTACTGGGGATACATGGAGTCCAAATCTTATAGAGCTGCTGGTGGAAAGAGGGCAGTTATCTGGACTGTTTTAATCTCAGCACTCTAAAAGGAAAGCTTTGAGAGGAGTTACTTGCACCACCTTCCTACCTCCAGTTAGCTAGGAGAAGAGGCTGAAGGATTTGAGGTGTTATTGAGTATCAAAACTGAATAAAACAGCATAATGATATTTCAAGGGATCAGATTATCTTGGGTAAAATCCAAAACAAGCAGAGCCTCAGGTGGAAAATGAAGACTTAGCAGGATGTGATGATGTTCTCTACAGTTTTTAATCATTTAATATGAAACATTGTTTACAAAAGTCTGCTGTTCCTTAATAATACTCTCTCTGATCATGCTTCTTCTATGTTGATGTATGTGTAGATAACTATGAGGAAAAAGTTAAATGAGAAATTTGGCATAAATGGAAGTAATTATTGATGATATCCTGGTTGCTTTGGGGAAGGAGGGGATATTAGTAAGGTTAGAGATTTTATTTCCTATACTTTGGTTTTCTTACCTTCTTTTGGATACTTTGTGAATCAATCCCTCAACACCCTCACAATTGTGTTGCTTCCTGTCTAGGTCTCTTCTGTGTATATTCATGAAGGATAATATAGCAAAAATGTTCAACCAAGACTTTGGCATGAGAATAATAACTTTAATGGCCACAGCAAGTATGTGATACAAACCTTTGCAGATCTTTTCCATTTTTCTTCTATCTTTCATCATTCCATTGCCATCCTTAAATGCCCTCAGGTAGATTGTTTTGCTGTATTTCTCTCTTTAAACTAGGTTTATGCTTTACCGTTCCTTTTTGTGTTCTAAGGCAATAATGCTTGCAACCCTCCATTATCATTCTTCATAAGATTTTACAACTGAGGTTATATTTCAAAGTGGTATTGTCTTTGTCTTGTAGCAAGTTCTGCCTCACTAAAGCAGAAACTTAAGTAGTTAATGACTGAAGTGGCTATTTTTGGCTTTTTAGTCAGCTTTATATAATAAATCATTTACTATGTGTTAAAGTTCCTCATGTAGTCTGCATTTATATCCTTTATTCCATGCATCTAATTTTTTAAACTGTCAGCAAGTCACTTAATATTAAGTTGTTTTAATCAAAAATCACATTTTCTCATTTTTATTCTTCCTTCTACTTTTGTACTAATTTTGGTCTTTTTTTCCTAAAAAATTGATTCAAGAATGATTCTCACAAGACATGTCAATTCATGTCTGTTAAAACATAATCATATTCTTTTTGTGCGTGTGATATTGTTTCTTGCTTGTCATATCTAGAACCTACCAAGTCTTTTTCATAGAAAGTACTAATGATGTTTTGGTGTGGTTTACTAGAATTTTATCCTTCTTGTTCCTATTTCATGTTTCCTAAGATTTTCTTCCCTAGTCTCCCCTATTGTAACTGTTCTATGAAAATCAGCAAGTACCAAAGTAGGTATTGATTTAATTTAGAGTGTCATTGAATTCTTTGCAAAATATTCAATCTCTTCATCTTCTATTAGGTGTTGGTGCAAAAGCTGCAATTATTGACATGGTGGCCTTTTTGTAAATGCTTATAATGAGCACTGTAATCCAAGGTTATCAGGTATCCATGCTTTTTGGTTGGGCAAATAATTGAAAAAAAATTCTTTCTTCTCACACCATTAACCAAGATAAAATTAAAATAGATATTTGATCTAGAATTAAAGATTTAGAAATCTGTAAACAAATTAGAGGACACTGAAGAGGTTGCCTGTCAGATTTAGGAATAAGGGAAGAATTTACAACCAAACAAATGATGAAAGACATTACTATTTGATTAAGTTAATTTTAAAAAGGCTTCATATAAACAAAACCAATGCAACCAAGATTAGAAGGAAAATAAAAAAAATTGAGGTGGAGAAAGGGATTTATAGAAAGTGGCTCTTAAAAAGGCTTCAATCTTAACTATATAGAGAAGTGAGTCAAATTTTCAAGAATACAAAGCATTCCCCAGTTGATAGTCACAGGATATGAACAGGCAGTACCAAACAATGAACCCAATATTTAAATAATCAGCATTATCTCCACCACATTCAGGAAAAAATCAATTCTTTTCTCCTTTTCTGATAGACAATCAAGCTCTGAATCATTGTTATTGTGTGGCATAGCACAAATGAAGAATTTCATTTACTTTTATTTGGAGGAGTAAAACTAAGAAATGTCTCTTGTGGTTTCTCCCTTCCATTTAAAAATTATCTTTCCATTTTCTTATCATCAGTTTCACTCATGTAGCCTATGTAAATTATAGGGGAATGTATACATATATGTATACATTTGTGTCATGTGCAAAATCTTCATAGATTACATCAGCAATAGGTGATAGGCATGTTAAATCTTTTCTATAAAAACATTTAGTACATAATTATATCTTTATAAAAAATTCTTACTTTCCTTCCTAGAATCAATAATGTGTATTGGTTTCAAGGCAGAAGAGTGGTAAGGGATTGGTAAGTGAGAGAAAGTTAGTGAGGAAGTGCTTGAAGCAAAGGTCTCTCATCTCTAGGCCTGGCTCTCAATCCTTAGAGTCAACTTGATGCTCCCCACAATTATATCATAAGCACCTACTGTGTGCCAGGCACTGAGGATACAAACATAATCAATGAAAATCCCTCCTTGCAAGGATCTTGTGTTTTACCAAAGCAATTAATTTGTGAAGCATATGTAGCAGGTGTTATATATTGACCTGTGTTTTTCCATGTGGGTCTGTTTTCATGTATTACATTCAAATTAAGAATTATGGAATTTTAATACTCTCTTAAAATAGAGACTGGAGATGCCAACCTAACAAAGGATAAGTACTGGATACAAAAGGTAGGTAAAGGGAAAGATAAAACACTATGGAACTTTGATAGGGAAGAGGACACATAGAGAACTCAGATACTCCTAAGAATAACAGAAGGAAAGGAAGAAAGTAGAAGGAACCCCGAAAAACGATGAAAAAATATAAAGAACCCAGAAAAAGACCAAAAAGTAGAAAGAAATTTGGCAATAGGGAGGAAACAGGAGGAAAATAATTGACTTCAGTCAGAGACAGAGGAATATAATAGTCAGAGAAGAAATTGGTTGTCTTCACTGGCTAGAGTGGTTTGAAACCAAGAATGGACATGAAAATAGCATGCAAGAAGTCTTGGTAAGTCCCAGGACCATACTTTCTTAAATACATTATATTTAAGGTGGTGGTAGACCTCCATGTTTTGCTCTAGTTATAATTCTATCAAGCCACCTACACCCTTCCGTCTTTACCTTCTCCTCTTGCAACAAAAATCAAAGCATTTATCATTACATAAAAAGACTTGTCAATCAACTGCCCTCTGACTTCACTCAAAATCCCTGTGAATTGCTAGACCAAAACATCTTATTTTAGACACTCCTTCCCTATATATGTAGTCTCCCTCTATAAGAACATATACTCCTTGAGGGCAGTTACTCTTTATCCTCCCTGTGCCTGGCACAGTGTAAGTGATTAATAAGTCTTTGTTCATTCAATAAGTCCAGTCCTTATGAAAATGATCAGAGTTAGGGATACATTCTCCAATATAAAAAAGGCTGGAGACCTTGCTTCTGGAATAGCTGTGATGCTGTCTAAAGGAAACACCCTGGAGCCTGTGCAGAGATTCTATAATTGATGCTGGTTGTCTATTCAAAAGGTGAAAAGGAGGTTCTTTGAAATAAGAAGACAATTCAGTGGGAGATGAGTGAATAAGCCCAGTCCCTATGATGTTGGACAGAGTTAATCAATGAAAGAGACTGATGCAGTTTCCTACAGGGAAGAAACTGGGGAGCCTGCTTCCAGTAGAGTTGTGATGACTTCTAATGGAATTGCCTTGAAGTGACTTTAGAAAATGTGTAGACAATATGTAACATTTTCCAGGCTGCTTACCATGTGGTGAGTGGGAACCTTATTGATTGGCTGTGGCTGAAGAACTGGAATTGTAAATCAATTGAAATGGACATTTCAAAATGCCTGAATCAACCTGTTTTTCTGTATTGGCTGGGCTTCTTCTTTGCACCTGATGTCTGAAGAGAGAGGATGTTGCAAAGGGAGAAATCTTGGGCCCTTTCCTTATCTGAGATTGGCATGTGACCCTGAGAAAATGGGCTTCCATCTTTTAAGAGGCTTAATCTAGAGGTTATGATCTTCTGGTTTTGAAAAGTCAGGAGAATAAGCACTCCAAATGTCTGAGGATCTATGTGTGCAGGAATCAATTCCATGTCATGTTTTGCAGTCAGTTCAGAATCAGTGCCCTCAGAAGCAGGGACCCAGCAGATAGCTAGGATTAAGACACAAGCTCAAGGAGTTATGCTGAATTTTTTTTTAAGTTATAATCCATCTTTGTTGGGAAAAATAGATATAAAATTTGTTCTCAGTCTTCTTTGGTTATTCCTTCTTTACAACAACAAAAAGGCACATAAAAGCCTTCCCAAAGACAGATGTGTACAATCAGCCCTATCTCCCCTATCCCCCATATCTATGTGCTTCATTTCCCTACTCTTTTCTTTCTTCACATAACATATTTTTGTTCTTTCCTAGCCAAGTAAAATTTTGCATTCCAAGGCTGTATTATACAAAGAGGTGGTGATGGATGCAGAATATATGGAATGGTCCATCATGTGCAATACTGGAGACTAGTAGTAGGTTTCTTCCACAGTCCAGCCATCAAGGCTCCTTCTGATAAACTTTATGACTTCATCATACACAAAGATAAGGAGAGAGTAAGGATATAAACTTGGTATGATCAATGATATACAGAAACTATTCTAAGTTTGTGCCTTCTCTCCCCAGGGATCAAGGAGGATTAGGGAAAAATGTGCCCTAAAAGCATTGAGGAGATGGGAAATACCCTTTTATATCTGTTCTTGCTATATTTTTAAAGCAAACATTATAATTTTAAAGGCTAATTGATATCACTTAGTGAAAAGAACTGGAGAACTCTTCTGGTGGCTAACAATGGAGACTAACACCTGGAATGGGGATTTGAGGCAATAATATTAGAGAGAAGAGACCTCAGGCTTCAGGTGTAATCCTAGAAGCTTGAGGTAGGGATAGTGAGCCACTAGCATACTGGATACTCATTCATTCATCCTTTGGAACCAAAAATGGGTTGTACATGATCCATTGGAATCAATTGTTCACATCCTCCTGTTGTGTCCAGGAATTCAAAACATTCTTGGAGTAGGCATTCCTTAACTTACTTGGAGATGGACTTTCCTCACTTTCTTCTTCCCCTTTCCTTTGCCCTTCCCTCTCTGTCCCCCCTTTTCTCCTTTCCTTTCTCTCCCTCCCCTTTCCCTTCCTTCTCTTTTCCCCATCTTGTTCCTCCTCCCTCTCCCCATCTCCTTTCCTTTTCCTTTTTCCCCCCTCCTCCTCCTCTTTTTGCTTCCCCAGGCTCTTTTCCTTTTCTCCTCCTCTACCCACCACAGATTTTTATACTCTATCTCCTCCTCCTCCTCACCCCTCCCACCTCCCGCCTCCTGCCCCAGGGGACCAGCCCCAGCCCAGTGGCCCTCCGCCTACTTTCCTGACTAAGATGGCGTCCCCCGTGGCAGCTCAGGCCGGGAAACTTCTGCGGTCAACGTGGGCGCTCCGACCGTGCCTCCCCTTGGGCCAGTCCCAGGTGAGTCGGAGTCAGGCTGGGTCGGGGCCGGGCCGCCCCAATCAGCCTTCCTCCTGCCTGCGGGACGACCCGTGGCCCACCTCCCAGCTCCCGCCCCACTGCAGCCCTCCTTTCTCTCCCTCTGCAGGAAGCTGTGGGCTGCCCCCGAGCTGTGGTAGTCCGGGTACCCAGCTCCCTCCCAGGCTCCAGCCACTACCCTCCCCCATCCCTTCCCCTGGGCACACTTGGACCGGCCCGAAGGAACCCACTGCCACCGAGGCTGGCGGGTACCCGGCTGAGCTTCCAACTTGGCAGACACGTGTTCTTAAAACTGCTCCTAGAAGCACTGAGGGCAAAGCTAGGGGAGGAAGGGCTGGCACAGTGGCTTTGCCACTGATCACTTCCCCTGTAACCAGGGCCAAGTCCTCCACTGGCGCCGGGCGTCAGTTTACTCCCCGTAATGGGTTTGGACAGGACAATCAGCTGCATTGAATCTCAGGAAAAGATGCCCTGGATGCAGGGAGGAAGGGTTGGGGGCTTTGCTCCTGGGCTGCTGCTGCCGCTGCCGCTGCCGCTGCCGCCGCTAAACTTTCCTTTAATCAGAGATCCAGGAAATGGTTCGAAAAGCGGGTGTAAAAAGAGAGCAGCAGCAGCAGCAGATTCCAAATGCCTCTCGGAGCCTGCCTTCTACATAGTTTCACTTTCCACAGGCCACGTCGTTTACAGACTTCAAAAGCTTGTGTTTACAAGCAGGAAGGATTGTGATTTCAGAATTCACTTAGTGATTGATGATGAAGAAAAGGAAAAATTAGTTTTTCTTTGTCCTTATTTGAAAGGCAGGTCAGTCAGTAACTCACAGGGATCAGAAATGTCCTTGTCCGTCTCTCATTGCCAATTAATGAGTGCAGAATTAGGACTCATGCAATTTTAACCAGGATATACACATTATGGTTTTGAAGAAAATTAAAAAGTAACTGGTAATGATTTTTGAGTTTCTCATAGTTTTAGCTAATTATGACATCTGCACGCAACAAACACCCTTGCCAATTCTTTTTTCTGTTTTTTTATTAATGTAAATTTCAAAAAGTGATCAGTCATATCACTGTAATGTATGACAGTAAGGTGGGATTCAAAAAAAGGATGGAATTTCTCATCTAATTAAAATTCCTGGCAAGCATTGTAATCAAGTAAAAAGAATACCTTCAGGTGATCAAATCCTATTCATTATTTAAGAGTTATAAAAATGAACAAGTGCATTTCTAATGGTTAAAATAGATTTGAGTGGATTATATAAAAAGGAAAGTGAATAATCTGAAAAGGTACTAAGAAATGTACAAAACTCTTGGAACACTTATGAGACTGTAAGCTCCTTCTGGGCAGGGGAAATATATTGTCTATTTTTGTGTCCCCTATATAACTGAGATGGGACTTGAATTTAGGAATTGCTCAATAAAGTTTTGTTGATTTGAACTAAATTGTGGAGAATTCTTTTCAGATGAAGTTGGGTAAAGTTTAATGTTGGAAACAATTAAAGGCACCCTGGGCTCAAGGTTAAGAGGATTCTTTTGTAGATATAGAAGACTGATACACCATCTCCATCTCATTACTCTGACTTATGTCCATCATGATGATTGATTATTACCCTACAGGCACAGAAGAAAAGTCTGGAAGTAAGATAAGAGAAATTCTGAATAAGAAGTATGTTATACAAATAAATTCAGTGTGTGAATTCATAAGCACTTACTCTAATCCAAGTACATTGTTAAATACTTACAGTAAAAAGAAAAGTAAGAGAAAAAGACCCAGTATCAATAAATAAACATTTACTAAATACTCACTGGAAAGAGGCACTGTTTTAAGCCTGGTGATACAGATGTTCAAAGTGGTGAATTAGCAAAGTCCCATAATACTGCAGCCTGGTGAGAAAGGAGAGCTTCATTCTATCATTAAATGGAGATTTGAAGTTTATGGCTCTAACCTTCAATCACCCAGGAAGCAGGTGATGGTGATTATAAGGATGAGTTGGAATACCAAGGCAGATAGGCTCTTATAGAATGATGACATTTGCCCCTCCCCCCCAATAATTAACTTTCTGAGAAGTCCCAGAGTAGTGCAGCCAACAGAGAAGTCTGGACGAGAAACTGAGGAGTGGTGGAAGAAGTAGAAGAGGAACCAAGAGAGAATAATGTCATGAAAAACAGAAAAGAGTATCAAGGAGAAATGGGCAGTCCACAGTGTCTGAAGCTGAAAGAGGTCAAGAAAGAATGAGGATTGAGAAAAGGTCACTCCATTTGGTGATTAACAGAACATGGATAACTTTGGAAAGTACATTTACAATGGAATGATGGGATCAGAAAGCAGACCACAAGAATTTAAGAAGAGAGTAAGAAGAAAGGACATTGAGACATCAATTATAGAACACCTTTGAGGCGTTAAGCCATGAAAAGTAGAAAAGAAGTAACAGTTCAATTGAGAATACATGCTCAAGGAGTTGAATCCTTTGTCTCTGCTTCAGTGTCAGAGCAGGCCCATCTCTTGCTTGATCTTTTTACCCCCAGTATTGTCAAATAAAAGATAGAAGTTAATGTGGGAAGGGGAAGAAAAAAAGAGTTCTTTGCTGTAGGGTAATGTGGTGTGATAGTCAATTATTGAAATTAAGGAGAACTGGGTTCAAATCTCATCTCTGACATGTACTAGCTGTGAGATACTTGCCAAGTTTCTTAACTTCTCAGTGTGTTAGTCACTAAAACAATGTAAGATGAAGAACAGTTATAAATCTGCTTTGGCAGAGTGTTTTTTTCATCTAGATTCCCTATGACAATTAAATTACAGCTTTGGTTTTCCTTAACTTCCAAATAAATAAGGGCAGTGTAAAGAACTTTAAATTTGGCAGAATAAAATGAGATAATATTTGTAAAGCACTTTGCAAACCTTAAAAAGTTGTACAGAAGTGGGAGCAATTATTACTTTTGGTGGTATAGGACTGGGATTTGCCTTATGTGACCATCTAAATTTTTCATCTTCCTTATGGCATGATGACACTTGAATGACCTTTATCTTAAAGATTTCCATGGGAGGAGATTTCCCAACAAATATTCTATTCTTTCACAAATCTTATAGGAACAAGTTCTTTATAAACACAGCAGAACCAGTCATTTTCTCCAACTCTAATATTTCAATGAAAATAAGACCTAAGATGCAAGATCATAGGGGTCATAAGTTCAGATTCAAACCCAGGTCTATAGTTGTTGGTCTAATACTCTTTTCATTGCCCTATTTGTACTATGTAAAACTTTAAAAAATTTTAATTACATGTTGAAATAATTTTAATAACTTTTCTGGCATTTTACAACTTAAATTCTTGCCCTTGCTTCCTCTCTGAAATGGAGATGTTAATAATATGATAAAGGTTATACTCTGTAAATCCTGCGTGATACCATCTTACCTTTCTTTCTCTTTGGTCTTCAATACTTGTGATTACTTGTCAGAATCTTGGAGTCTGTGGGGACTTTAGAGTTTGTCTAGTTTATCAACAGATGTGAATTTTCTCCAACATTTACAGAGAATAGTCAGCCCTTCAGACTTTGCTTGAAGACCTGATGAGGAGGGAAGCCATTCATTCCCTCCCCATAGTTGTTCTATTTAGAGCTGGCTCTCAAATATCTAATCTTCCATAGAGCTCTTCTCTAGGATAAATAAGCCAGCTCCTTTCAACCTTTGTTTCTGAGGACTTTCTGTAGATTTGGATAACTCTGATGTCTCTGCCTCTCAATGTAATCATTTGCTCCCAAAGAGAAAAAACTGTTTGGGACTGAGAAAGGTCATTAGAGGGCCCCATGCTATGCTGCCCTGAATGTTCTGTCTCCAGCTCAAAGAACAGTATATTGTGGGTGTACAGTAAGACATACAAGAGTGATTCCCTGATGGGAAGTAGGTTAAAACTATTTTCTGCAGGTAGAATCCCATTTATCTGCATATTTTAACAATGATTTGCCTAACTTCACTTTACATTCATTAGCAATACTTTCTCCCCCTGAAAACCCTTATCTTCTATCTTAGTATTAATTTTAAGACAGAAGAGCAGAAAGGGTTAGACATTTGGGGTAAAGTGACTTGCCTGGGGCCACACAGCTATCAAGTGTATAAAGTCAGATTTGAATCCAAGTCCTACCTATTCCAGACTTGGCACTCTTACCACTGTGTTTCCTGGATGCCCCTCATTAGCAATATTTTTAATCACAGTCTAGTTACATATTAATTTTTGTCCTATTGCTCATTATTTTTAATTCAGTAAAGACTTAACAAGGGCAAAAGGATACCAATATAAATCTGGTACCCAGTTCTGGCCACGTGGGGCTAACACTCTTCCTTGGAGTTATAGTATATATCTGGATAAGTAAATATAGAATACTTAGGAGGAGAGAGAGAGAGAGTCAAGAACAGATTGTG
Source organism: Monodelphis domestica (assembly GCF_027887165.1). Lineage (NCBI taxonomy): Eukaryota > Metazoa > Chordata > Mammalia > Didelphimorphia > Didelphidae > Monodelphis > Monodelphis domestica. Next base: position 30,463,902 of record NC_077233.1, on the reverse strand, counting down.
CCACATAGTAGGCACTTAATAAATGCTTCTTGATTTACCAACTGATATTTGAGTTGAACTTGGAAAATAGTGAGGAATCCCAAGAGGTTAAGTTCAGGGGGAGATCATGGCCAACACAGAGAAGAACCATCTTTGCAAAGGCACAGGAGTAGGAGATGGTGTTCATTTTCTATTTTGTGAAACATGGCATTGTTTCATCTTTATAATTATATATTGCATATATGTTAATACTTTGGGACATAGCTCAGGGAGCCAATGATCTCCTCCATGTGAGTACTCATTCCATTGGTGCATTCTACAGTCCCTTCTCCTTTCCATCCTGTCTTCATCTTGCCCATGACTTCCCATAAATCTTCCATATGGGCCCAACCCAACAAAATGGAAGCCTTAATGTGATATTTACATGTAGAGGCATTGTGTATTCCATAATGGGTCTAGTTTTATTTTAATTTTTCATTCAGTAAAGATTTGTGAAACAACAGTGAGAAAAACAATATTATAAAAGAAAACAGGTTGAACCTTTGCCCCTTGCTGTTGTAGAGTTGAAAACTGATGACTCTAGCTTAATTTTCTACCTTCTCTTTGAGAAGGGGGGGAGATAGAAGGGGAGGATGGATGCTTGCCTTATAGGACTGAAGGACCAAAGGTTATGTGCAAGTTCTTATCAGCTAAATGAGGTTACACAAACTGCATTGTAATGTTGCAACCTACCTAGCAGGTTTCTTGCCCAGATGAATAAATACTTTTTTCCCCTTTTTAAATGAAGTGTAACAGCAATTTCAGCTGTTTGAGCAGGCAATTCATTGCCCAGGATTTAGGAGGAAAACTGTTGACCTTTTGTGTTTGAGACCTGATGTGTGATATTCCCTTCGCTGTAAGCTCCCCAATAGAGGGTCAGGGAGGGCAGAGAACACCTAGTTCTTGTGTCCTTGTATCTACTTCAGAGACACAAACGCCCTGTACTTTGTATGTAGTAAGTACTTAATAAATGCACGGTAAATATATGCTTGTAGAATCAACAGAAATGCAGCTTTGGGTTGAATCAAGGGGAAAATTGTATAACAGTTGGAACTACCCCAGGATCTAGTGAGTTCTTAACCACTGGAGGGCTTCCGGTAGTGACTGCAAGAGAAATTCCGAGGGTATTATCAAAGGAATTTTTGGTCAGGTTAAGGGTGTTGGACCAGCCATGTAAACTCTTGAGATCTCAGTTCCCACTTCTATTAAATCACTTTGAAATGTATTCCTTCAGTGATCTGCTGTGTTTAGTACTGTTCTTTGTATATAGTAGGTGCTTAATAAATTCTTATTGATTGATTGACCCACTTGACATCAAATCCAATCTTATTTAATCAATATCACTATTATTTATCTATATGTATATTAATAAATATCTCCAACAATATCTCTGCTTCTCTATCTCTGTTAACAACTATTTCTACCTCTAATAATAATAGTAATGGATACTTATGTAGTGCTTTTTATAAATCAGGTACTGTGCTAAGGCTTTATAATTATTATCTTATTTGACCCCCATAACAACCCTTTGAGGTACGTGCTATTATTATCTCCATTTTACAAAAGAGGAAACTGAGGCAAACAGAGCAGTAGACCACGAGTCCAGAAAGACCTCAGGTCTTCCAGACTTCAAACCCACCACTTAATATGCTGGGTCACCCAGCACTATCTCTATCTCTTGTAAACCTTGAAATTTCTCAGACTTGTGAATGTTAAAAATAAATCTAATACTCTCCATCTCTGTCTTTATCTCTTTATTATCTATTTCTAAATCTCTATCTCTGTCTCTTATATTTGTGTAGTTATTTGCAGATTATCTACCCGTTAAAGTGTAATCTCCTTGAAGGCAGGGGCCATTTTTTTTTTGCATTTCCTTGTACTCCCATTAGTTAGTACATTGCCTAGCCCATAATATGTACTTAAGTTTTTATTGATCATCTACTGATTCAAGGTTCCTTGTTTCTAAATCTTTCATTGTTTGATTCTTCAATTTTTTACTTCACTTCCAACTCTTAGGTTCCATGATTCCAAGTGTCTCTGTAATTATGACAGCACCTATTTAAATAGCATTTAAAGTTTGCAATTTATTTTACAAACTTTATCTCAAATGATTTGTTTTCTTTCCTACAGAGTGGACTAGGACAAAGAGCACATTGGAATTGGAGCCAGAAGGTCTGGGTTCAAATCCTGCCTTTTACACTTCCTTGCTTTCTGACTTTGATTCAATTCATTTATCTTGCTGGGCCTCAATTTTCTTATGTATAAAATGAGGGAATCAAACTAGATACATTTTATTTTTCCTTCTGTGCTTAAGACTATGATTCCATGACCTTGTCCTGATTCTGAAAATAGTTTCTGTTGATACATTGTAGTAAGCACTGACATTTTAGAGAGAAAAGTTTATCAGTTTTCTCAGCCAATTTGTCCTATGTTTACATCTCATTTGATGGTGATCTTCCCTATAAGTCATTTTCTGACTCTTGATGGACAGCTCATCTCAGGAGATTTCAGAGATAAAGAGCAGTCAGTTCTTAGCATGTATATTCTTTCATTTAAAGCCTTTGGAACCTGGCTCTAAAATACCTTTCCAGCCTTTCTCTAGTATATCTGTTTGCTTCATGTGCTCTGTGGTCCAGCCAGTGTGAGGACCATATTGTTGGTGCTCACACAAGACAGTTGAGCTCCCCTCTCTAGATTGTGCCCCATTCCAGTAAACATGCCCGCCTCATCCTCACATCTTAGAATCTCAGGAAATCTCTTCTCAAATGTCACCTCCTCCATGAGGCCATTCCTGATTTTTCTTCAGGTTCTAATGCCTCCCACCACTAATTATTTGTATACATTGTGTTTGTATATTTATATATACTTAGGTATCATTTCCCCTAAGGAGAATGTTAAGTTTGTGGAGGGAAAGAACTTCTTCATTTTTTCCTTCTTCTTTGTGTCTCCAGTGTCTATAATAGAGTCTGAAGCATAGTAGATTTTCACTGAGTACTTTGTTTTATGAGACCCTAGACTGGTTTGTGCTTATTTTCACTGTCCTCAGCAGATTTTGGAAGAGTTCATCCTTTGCTGGTTGGAATGCCATGTCCCAGTAATGTATCATGAACAAGGTTTGGGATAATTTATCTCATTTAGTGAATCTATAGGATTATAGATATAGACCTGGAAGAGACCTTAGCAATAAGCCATTTAATACAATTCTCTTTTAATGGTGTAACTAAGGCCAGGAGTCACCAATTAATTGCTCGTGGACCCCATGATAGTGACAGGGGTAAGATTTGAACCAAGTTGCTGGACTTCAAATCCAGTGTTTTTCTTCCCTTTATCATGAAGCCTACCTTAAATTAAGGGGATCTGATTGAAGAGATCTCCGAAGGCTCATTCAGCTCAAGATCTATGATCCTATGAATTCCAGTAAGGATCTCACCATTCTATTTTTCTATGCTTTCCACATCATCCTCAGTGGTACTTTACCTCCTGAATTAGAGCTGAATTTTGGACTGCCAGCCAGCAAAAGCAGATTCTGCTTCCTGATCTGATCTTTGCTGAAATAGCTGAGATGGAACACTCCTGGTCCTTTTTGTCTTTTGTTCCTGTCCTCTCTCGTTTCTTTTTTTGGAGGTCTCACTTTTATTTTTTTTCTCCTGGCCCTTATCTTCTTTCTTCAGACTTCTTTTCCCAATCCCATTTGCATCAGTGGATCTCAGCTGTCCTTTGTTAGAGTCTAGTTCATTTGAATGGCAAGTGTGGCCTAATGAAAAACACTGGGAAGCTTCAGATGAGATGCTGACAAGTCTGCTGAGTGATCTGATTTGGTTTTAAGCAAACAGAAAACCCTCCTGATTTGTAATTACCTGAGAAAAAAAAACCCCAAGACTAAGAAGAATCTATTAAAATTTAATTTTTACAGAGAACAAATGAAATGGAAAACTGAGGCAGCTATCTAGAAAATGGCTTTAGTTCCCTGCCCCATGTGCTCTGTAAACTGAGTATAGGAAAAGCTATCCTTCTGTGATTGATGCAGGTTTACTGTATACGTTCTTCAAATTCATTAAATGATTGTTTTTGACAGTTAGGTGGTACACTGGATAGAGTGTAGACCTGAAGTCCTGAAGACCTGAGTTTGAATTTCCTCTCCAACACTTATTAACTGTGCAAACCTGGGAAAATCACTAAATCTCTATTATTCTCAGTTTTCTCATTTGTAAAATAATGATAATAGAGGAGAGGAAAAAAGGTATTTTTGAAGCACCTACTACGAGGCAGGCATTGTACTAAGAATAAGAACAGATATCTTATTTGATCCATACAATACCCTGTAAAGTAGTTACTATTGTTATTATTTTCATTTTACATTTGAGGCAACTGAGATGGACTTTAAATAATTTGTCCAAAATCACACAACTAGTAAATGTCTGAGGGTTTTGAATTTATCTTCTTGACTCTAAACCTAATGATCTACCCAGTGTATCACCTAGTTGTCCCTATTTCCCAAGCTGGTTGTGAAGACACACACACATACACACATATACATATGATACTTTGCAAACCTTAAATGCTACATAACTTTTATTATTATTATTTTATTATATATTATCATATTACATATTATATTAATATATATTATTTTAGTTACAAAACATGCATTATCTTAGGAGTATAGATAAAGGGCTAGAAGGGGTTGTTAATCCTCTGGTCCAAGAGTTTTAAATCAGTTTGTATGTCCTGGACCCCTTTGGCAACTGAGTAAAGCCCACAGACCCCTTCTCCGAATGCTGTTTTTAAAATTAATACAATAAGATACATAAGATTACAAAGGAAATGAATTATACTGAAATAAAGATGGATAATCCCATCCAAGTTCATGGACTTCTTTGAAATCTATTGATGGACTCCTAAAGAGTCCGTAGAACCCAAATTAAGGACACATACTCTAGTCCAATCCTTTATTTCTTTTTCTTTTCAGATGAGGAAACACATTTAGAGAGTATAACTTGCCCATCAAACAGTAAGTTTAAAAAAAAGAAAGAATTTCAACTCATGTCTTCTGATTCCATAATACAGTCTTCTTCCCACTGTACCATACCATCTCTTTGACTGTGATGAAAACTTGATCATAAGCCTCTAGAGCAATACTCATAATCATAGGTTAAGAAATGTTCTCTTTTAAATGCACATAATACTGAATCAAAGTATTTTTTTCATTTGCAACTTTTATTTTAGACTATTTTCCTATGTTTCCATGATTCATTTTCTTTCCCTCTCCTCTTCTATCCCCCCTCTCAGAGCCTACAAGCAATTCCACTGGATTGTACAAATGTTACCAGCTGATACCTATTTCCACATTATTCATTTTTCCCATAGAGCAATCTTTTAAAGCCAAAACCCCAAATCATAAACCCATATATACAAGTGATAAGTGATAGGTCAGACATTTTTTTTTTCTTTTGTGTTTCTACTTCCATAGTTCTGAAACAAAGTATTTCGGAGAGTTTGGTAGGGCCTCAGTAGCCAACTAATCCAACCTATCCCCTCCATGACTACATTTAGCACCTCCTAGCTCAGCTTTTGGACTCTGGTGTGGGTCTTGACTGGTTGATGAACTCCAGGTGCTCTTCCACTGATAGAATATTGATAATTAAATTTATTTGGGGAATTCATTGGAAAGAAAGATGAATGTTTGTGGATCTATATGATGGTTTTTGATATCTCAGAAGCTTCTGTGTCTATAAGAAGTAAAGATAACAGCTCATTTCTCAATGATCCTTGAAGAATGAATCTAAGATTGTAGCAACAAAAGGAACCAAAGGGCAAACACTTGAAGGCCAATGAAAACCTTGGAGTCTTTGATGTGGAAAATACAGAATTTCCTCTTCTTTGCAGCATGAACTTGGAAAGATAAAAATGAACAAACCAATTCTATGCTTTTTGAAAAGCATGATTTTATACTTGCCTAAATTGCTGTGCAAATATTCAACTTTTACCCTCCTTCAAGGAATAGCATGGACAGGCCTACTAATGGATACTATTTAATGAATAACCATGAATGCCTAGGGTATTTACAAGGTCGGATTTCTTTTTTGAAAAACTTAGACTTTTTTTACATTAAAATGTATGATTTTTGAAAGTGCTGGAGTCTTGAAGGGTATGGATCCAGAAGGAAATTTCATATAGATCCTAGCAATCAAGGTGTCTAGGGACCAGCCTAGGTAAATTCAGTGGAGTTCCTCTTTAGGTTGGCTACAGGATGATGAATTGCTTAGCCATAGCAAGTCTCAAAGTCAACAAATCATTGTTTTTGTGTCATTTCAGTCATACTCTGGACTGTTTGTGACCCCATTTGGGGATTTTCTTGGCAGAGATACTGGAGTGGTTTGCCATTTCCCTTTCCAGCTCATTTTACAGATGATGAAACTGAGGCAACAGAGTTAAGTGACTTATTCAGGGTCACACATCTAGTGTGTGAAACTGAATTTGAACTCATGAAGATGAGTCTTCCTGATTCTAAGCCCAGTGCTCTATCCATTGTGTCACTTAGCTTCCCTATCAACAAGTGGACAAGTATTTATTAAGTACTCATTATATGCCAGGCATTTTGATAAGTTCTTGGGGCAGCAGAGTAGATATTCAGGGTAAATTGAAGGTGATAGCAGATGAAAGGAATTAGTACAGAGGGGACTAGACAAGACTTCCTGCAGAAGGTTGGATTTGAGCTGAGATTTGAAGGAAATCAGGGAAGCCAGAGGCAAAGGGACAACACTTCAGCCATGAGGTGTAGCCAGTGAAAAAGCATTGAGTAGAGCAGTGATAGAGAACCTTGTAGAGACTGTGTGTCATGCCCTGCTCAGTCCAGCGATCTAGTGCTGTTCCTATCCCCCCTTTCTCAGCCTTACCCTAGATAGAAGAGGGAGAAAGGGAGGGGAGTGATTTGAGTGCTCTGCTCAGGGGAGGGAGTCAGTGCTTCCATTGGGCTGCTGGGAAGAGGGGCATGGAGGTACAGTGGAGAGGGGGAAGGAATCAGCTCAAACTGAGTCCCTCTACCTTTCTAGTAACTAATTCTGGCAGGTGATGGAACACATGCCCACAGAGAGGTCTCTGTGTGCCATCTTTGGCATGTGTTCCATAGGTTCACTATCACAGGAGTAGGTGTATGGGGGATGATATGGCCAAGGGATATAGAGAAGGCTCATGCCACTCAGTCATAGACTATGAGGTCAAGAGTAAAAAGAGAAAATATCTGGAAAGACAGGAAGAGGCCTAGTTTTTAAAAGCCAGAAAGGATTTTATGTTTGATTCTGGAGGGAATTGGAACTGTCTACCAACTCACTGAGTGGTTGATAAGTAGCATTAGAGTGCCCATACTTATAGAACTGTGGATTTTCCTCTTGCTAGGACCTTCCAGAGCTTGTCCTCCACTGGCAAGACCATTCAGAATCTAGGGCTACCTCCATGCCATCATAGGGCATGTTTCTCCACTAATCTTGATAATGATGGTGATTGGTGGTGGTGGTGGAGGTGGTGATAATGATATAGAACCTTTAAGTTTGTAAAATCCTTTACATACATTACATCATTTGATGCTCACAATAAGCCAGGAAAGAAGGTGCTTCTATTTGTCTCATTTTACAGGTGAGGAAACTGAGGTTGAGAACTTTAAGTGACTTTTCATAGTTACCTAGCCTGTGCCTGAGAAAAGATTTGAATTCAGCTCTTCATGCTACCAAGTCAGAGCCCATGTCCACTGCACTATCTGACTGTCCTTATTTCCTTGATTCAGTGTAATCTATGTCATATAACTGAGTAGTCTCTGACCAAGGTGTTTTTACTTAGTGCAAGTCTGTTTCCTGCAGTACTTTAACTCGGGCACCCTCATCTGTAGGAGGACCATCCTGGCCCCTTCCTGTAGATAAAACCCTTCCTGTCTCACTGCCTTATATCAAATGACCTTCAGGCTTATTCCATATAAGTTTATGGTATTGATGGCCATCGGTACACATGTGATATTCCCTGATATTCTAATTCCAAGGTGAAATCTTTGAGGCCAGGCTTGTAATTTTTTGTCTTTATGTCCTAAGCACCTAGCACCATTCCTGACACATAGAGACACATGAAAATGCCAGTTGGTTGATAGATTAAATGGAGAGTGGCCTTATTCCATAGAATAGCCTCAGTCATCCCTTTGTCTTCCCACCACAAGATAGTAGGTAGCCTTGCTACTCGGAGCAAAGTAGATAGGAGAGATTAAGGCTCGGAGGAAATAAGAAAAGTGTATATGAATTTGAGAGGTGAGAAAGGGGGAAAGGACAAGTTCCATAGGACAGTCATCTTCGGAAAGTAGTTAACAGCATAAAAGTCATAAAAAGAGGCCCTTTAGGGACTCTCTTCTCTATTGCAAACACTCTTGCCTCTACAGATTGGTTTTTTCCAAGTATCACTAGGGACTTTTCTGTCTTTTCTAGGTAAGTTTTATTTGTTCATTTCCATAGAGAAATGAAAGGCTTCTGATTGTGATGATACAAATGTTGTTGGGTTTCTGGATTTTGAAAGGTTTATTCAGGTCACCCCCTACCTTGGAAAAGGGAGTGCAAGATGCATCCTAACCACATACTAACTAATAAGCAACCCTGAAAAATCTAAAAAAAAATAAAATCTTTAAATTGTTTTCACTTCAGGAAGGAAGCTATTAGTGGTGTGCACTTCTTTACGGAGCATTCACACAGAGGCATTCTGATTTAAAAATCATTAAAATGGATAAATCTAATGAACTGAAAAAAGAAATAAACTCTAAAATTGTATTTGTGCCTTTAAAATAAATAATAAATGTGGCTTCCCTCCCTGAAAGAAAATGCAGCATTAGGCAATTTTTTTTTTATATATAAATAGAATGAAACTTGGCATCAGATACAAAACTTTGAAAGAAATTATCTTTCTTATCTCTGAAAATATGCAATATGGTTAAAAGTCACTTTGGTGAATTCTACTTCTTGAATTAGAAGTTTAGGATATTTACTAGAATAAATTTTTCATCAATTAGTAATTTATTAAGTTTTATTATTAAAATCCTGAAAATTTGAGGTGGATGTTTAAGGAAATATTTTCTTGTTAAAAAACAACTGATGGCGCCTAGAGATGGGAGGTCCTAGGTTCAAATGTGGCCTCAGACACTTCTCAGCTGTGTGACCCTAGGCAAGTCACTTGACCCCCATTGCCTAGCCCTTACCACTCTTCTGCCTTGGAGCTAATACACAGTATTGACTCCAAGATGGAAGGTAAGGGTTTTAAAAACAAACAAACAAACAAAGAAAAAAAAACAAAAACAACAACAAAAACAACTGATGTATGTATGCAATATAATTAGTAATTATTAAATCCCTGCTATATATAAATTATTTATTAAATACCATCTGTATATAAAATAATATGCAAAGCATTGGGGGGAAGAGGACAAGGATTTTAAAGTATTTACATTCTATTGGGTATGGGAAGGACACAATATATCACCAGATGAGTATACACAGAGGCATTTGTAGAAGGAGTAAACACTAACAATTTGGGGTGGGGTGGGAATCAGGCAAGTCTTCCTGTAGGACAGTGATGGCAAATCTTTTAGAGACAGAGTGCTAGGCTCTGTCTCCCCCAGACCTAGTGCCTGCCATGCACCCCTTGTAACCCCTACCCCCCCTCCTCTGTCCCAGACAGGGGAAGGAGGAAGCACTCTCATTGGGCTGCTGGACAGAGGGGCAGGTGAAGTGAGGAATGTCCTCAGGCCTATGGAAAGGGGGAAGGGAACGGTTCCACCCTGAGTCCCTCTGGCTTTCTAGTAAGAAACTCTGACAGGCAACTGCAGGCATGCCCATAGAGAGGGCTCTGCATGCCCTTTTTGGCACACATGCCATAGGTGTACCATCACAGCTCTAGGAGATAGTATGAACTGAACCTTGAAGAAGCTATAAGATTTTAAATACTAAGTATCATTTCACTTTTATCTTTAATATATCTGGTCTAAAGGTATCTCTTATGATACCTTATTTTGTGGTTGATCTTTCTGCCTTTTGTTACAAAGCAGATAATACACTGGCATTGGAACCCTAAAGACTTAAGTTCAAGAGTCCTTACCTGTCCTCCCCATCTCCACACACTGTATAATCCCAGGCAAGTCATTAATCATTTAGTGTCTGAAGGAAATTTTCTTTTTAAATTTATTTTCTTTTTATTACATTTTATGTTCTGAGCTGTTTCCCTCCTTCCCCATCCTGTACTAGAGAAGGCCACTATTTGAAATACACAAATGTAAAACCATGTTATGCATACTTCAGTTTATCAGTTCTTTCTCTGAAGGCTGATAGTGTCTTCCTTCATAGGTCTTTTACAGTTGTTTTGAATAATTATAATTACTTAGAACAGCTTAGTTGTTTGAAGTTATTTGGACAATGTTGCTGTTACTGTGTACAGTATCGTCTTGTTTCTGCTCATGTCATTCTTCATTATTTCTTGAAAATCTTTCCGTGTTTTTCTAAAATCAACCTGTTCATCATTTCTTGTAGCACCACAGTAATATTCCATCCAATCATATGCCACACTGTGTTTACCTATTCCCCAATTGATGGGCATTTCCTTAATTTTCAGTTCTTTGCCACCACAATGAAAACTGCTATAATTGTTTTAGGTGATATTAGTTCTTTTTCTTTTTCTCTGACCACATTAGGTATTGCTAAGTCAAAGGGTATATACAGTTTTGTAATTCTTTAGGCAAAATCCCATATAGCTCTCCAAAATGGTTGGATCAGTTAACAGTTCTACTAACAATGTATGTGTCCCATTTTTTCCACATCTTCAACATTTGCCATTTCCCCTTCTATCATTTTACCCAATTTGATAGGTGTGAGACTATATCTAAAAGTTGTTTTAATTTGCATTTCTCTAAAATAATTATTTAGAGCATTTTTTTCAGATTACTATATTTGAAGGAACTTCCTAGGACTGTAGTTACAGAGCAGGGTGATGCCCTTCCTTGATGTTGGGAGTTTCCTTATCCAGGAGTTCTCAAGATCAGTTGAAATCACAGGAAAAATCCTCATTTCCATTCCGGTTCATTTTGTTCTTATCATTAGTCTTGAGCCCTTCTTTATAACAAGGAAGAAAGTTTTAAGGATTTCAACTAGACATAACAACCTCTTTTGACAATGTGTACTATATTCTACATCCTTAGTCCACACTCACCACTTGCTCCATGGCTCTGACTTCCTGAAGGTTTTTTCAGTGTAACCTTACTATGCTGGGAAAGACTTCAAACATTGGGCTTAAAAGTAGCATTACTAAATTCAGTGACCTTTCACCACAAGATGTGTCCCCATATGATACTTCTTTCTTTGGCTACCCCAACTTTTAGAGGCTTAGAAGAGTTTCTGTTGGTGGTAGCTGACCATGTGCTCACAATGATGAAATCACAGGTCATTGAAGTTAAAGAAAGAAATTACGGAATTGAATTTCTTATGAAATAAGGGGGAAACATGAACTTTCTTCTCTCACTTGAGAAATCTCAAATAAAGGGCACATTTTTAATTTATATGGCCATGGCATTTCATCAGACTTTGGCATTCGTAACGTATCAATATTCGTTTGCAAAAGGAATAAATGCATTACAGAGTTCCTTTCACTAATTATAGTATTCAGTAGGGCAACAGCACAAATCTATTTGCCTCACTTACTTCAAAGCTTTTCTTCTTTGGGAAAGGATACCTCTCTTGCAACTATGATGGTATAAAAATAAGTCTATAGTCCTAGCTCACAGACTTTGACCAAGTGAGTGGATGTCTGTCAAACACTTATCTAAAGATGATACCTTTAAGAAACTTACAAGAGCTATGGTTTTTATAAATGATGACAGCACAAAAATCCCTGAATCCTTGTTTTATATGTCCATAGCCCAGGAAAGCACCTTAGAGATCACCCAGAGCTCATGTTTCTCATTTTACAAATTAAGAAACTGAGGCCTCAAACTTTTGAGTGACTTGATTTAAAAAGGAATAGATTTGCCATTTTTGGATACTAACTTGGTTTCAGTTATTTGGAGCTATGACAGCACAGGGCTGAAAAAGGTCTTTCCCTCCTTCCCTCTTTCTTTTCTTCCTTCTTTCCTTCCTTCCTTCCTTCCTTCCTTCCTTCCTTCCTTCCTTCCTTCCTTCCTTCCTTCCTTCCTTCCTTCCTTCCTTCCTTCCTTCCTTCCTTCCTTCCTTCCTTCCTTCCTTCCTTCCTTCCTTCCTTCCTTCCTTCCTCCCTCCCTCCCTCCCTTCCTCCCTTCCTTCCTTCTTTCCTTCCATCCATCCATCGTTTCTGCTTTTCTTTCTTCCTTCCATCATTACTGCTTTCCTTTCTTCCTTCTTTCCGTTCTTCATGCCTATTTTCCTTCCTTCCTTCCTTCCTTCCTTCCTTCCTTCCTTCCTTCCTTCCTTCCTTCCTTCCTTCCTTCCTTCCTTCCTTCCTTCCTTCCTTCCTTCCTTCCTTCCTTCCTTCCTTCCTCCCTCCCTCCCTCCCTCCCTCCCTCCCTCCCTCCCTCCCTCCCTCCCTCCCTCCCTCCCTTCCTTCCTTCCTTCCTTCCTTCCTTCCTTCCTTCCTTCCTTCCTTCCTTCCTTCCTTCCTTCCTTCCTTCCTTCTTGCCTGCCTGCCTGCCTGCCTGCCTGCCTGCCTTTCTTTTTCCAATACGGTATAGTGTACCTCAAATCAAATTCCATCTGAGCAATTCTCCCCATGCAATCCCGAGATGATAAATTGTCCGTCAGATGCCAATTTACATTGATAGTGGGATTTTATTACTCTGCAGGTCCCTTTACCACTAAAATCATGGATCTGGTGCACACACACACACACACACACACACACACACACACACACAGATGCACACACATATCTGCCCCACACCCCACACCAGCCCCTTAGATAAATATGGCTTGATCTCTGTCCTAAAAGTGCTTTGATGGGCCCTGCTCAGAGATATGGATCCATGAAAGCCAATAGATGCTTGCTGTTCTTTGCCTCATGTAAACCAGGAGTATAACCCCACCCCCCACCCCCACCTCCTTTAGCAAATAGCACAACCTTTTCTTTAAGAGCTGGGTGAGTTCCCTTTCATCATGCACAATGCCCTCCTCCCCTCCTACCATTCTCATGGTCCCTTGTTCTTTTTTTATTATGAACCTGCAAAACTGATCTCACTCCCAGGTTCTTTATTGTTCATTTATAATCAGTCCTTGATTGCATACTGATTATTCCTAAATCTCAACTTTATCCTCCTAGAGAAAAACAGGACTCAGTGTTATAATTCTGATTAGGAAATCAGCTGGATTTAACAATGTGCTGGATTTCTTCCAAAGCCTGGAACTCGGCATTAACATTTTATTTTCTGATTTAACCTTTGACATTCTGTCAATTAAGACAGTGCAAAAATGAAAGGTTTACCTACAAAGCAGTGAGACTGATTAATGAAAAAAAAAAACACAGGCCATCCAGAACTTCCCCAAAGATATGGGGTTTCCTGGGAAGTGGCTGTCTTGGGAATCTGTCCTCAAGACCACATGATATGGTAAAGAAGACTGGTTTGAGCCAGAGGGCCTGGGTTCCAGCTTCAGCTCTAAAGAATACAAAGCATTTAGCCTTGGGCAAGTCAGTTTCTCAGCTCTCCATTTCCAAGAATGAAATTAAAGTTTTGGACTATATTTTTTCTGGGGGATATTTTATGGGTTTATGTGTGCATGCAGACATGTGTATGTGAATATCATAGTGTTTATTTATGGTACATGTGACTATACATGTATGAATGTATGTTTTTATAACTATATCGACATGTATAAATACAAATACTTATTAGTTCCTTCATGAGACTAGATATAGTAATGATATAGTAATGATAATAATTATAGAGCACTTCAAGATTTGCTAAGCACTTTAAAAGAACATAACATTTGATCCTCATGACAGTCCTGTGAGGCAGATAATATTATTATCCCTACTTTACAAATGAGGTCATTGAGACAGAAGCTGTTTAAGCAATTTGCCCAGGATCACACAGCTGTTAAATGTCTGAGGTAGGATTGGAATGTCGGTCTCTTCTTCGAAGTCCATAAGTCCCTGCCGTGTCCCATATATAAGGGAAAAAAACCTGATTTTCCAGGGAGAGAGCATTAATAACCTTGGTTGGGGTTCCCAGTTGGATGTGGCACCTGGAGTAAACCTTAAAGAAAGGAAGAGATAAAGAGATCATATATTCTAGGCATGGGGAAACGGGACAGTTTTCTTCAACAACCAGTATAGTGTCTGAGATGTAGTAGGCGTTTAATAAATGCTTCTTTATTGGAATGTTTCTTTAAATATGGAAAAGTATAGATGTATGAGATAAAATGTGGGTCTAGAAGCACAGCTCATGGGCTACTTCAGCTAGAATGCATGAGGGTATATACATTAGTGATGATAAACAATCTGTTTACTTTAATGAAAAGCAATTTGGCACAGCAGATAGTGAAAAGTTCTCAGAATTAGGGGGACCTGGATTCAAATCCTTTTTCTTACATATTAGATGTATGACTTTGAACAAGTCACTTAACCTCATAATGCCCGCAGGCAAATATCGAGGTCTAGCAGTCTCAGAGAAAGCTTTGACCTGATTTAGAATGGAAATTTCTGATCTGAGGTTCTTATATCATTGATAACTCTCTGGCTGCCCCTATTCTCTGTTTCTTCAGTTAGTGATTCCTTCTACCCCCAATTTCTTAGCGCCTTAATCATGGAGGGAGAAAAGAGAGGGATAAAGTATACATATGTGTATATATAAACAGATTCCATGTATGCATATACACATATGCATAAACATGTTTGTGTACATGTGCTATGTGTTCCTATAATTTCTCTCTTTGCTTCTCTTGATCTGTTTTTCTTCTCCTCCTTCCCTATGTTGTTCAGATCATTGAATTCATTATCTAATATAGAGCAACACCTATACATATACACACACACACACATTCACACAAACACAGATACACATTCACGCAAACAAATGCTATCTTTTTTAACAAACCCTTACTTTCTGTCTTAGAATGAATACTGTGTGTTGGTTCTAAAGCAGAAGAGCAGAAGAGCTAGGCAAAGAGGTCCAAGTGATTTGCCAAGGTCACATAGCTAAGAAACATCTAAGGCCTGATTTGAACCCAGGACCTCCCATCTCTAGGCCTGGCTCTCAATTCACTGAGCCACCTAGCTATCCCTCATACATTATCTTGAGATTTAATAACAAAGTAAAGGTGCTGAACTTAATAACCTTTAAATCTTTATGTTCTCAAGACCTAATTTGGTAGGCACAATACCCAATCACTGAAATAAGCAGAGTGTGTGTGTGTGATGGCAGGGTGGTGTCTATGTCCTTTGGCTACTTTATCCTTCTGTCTTGACCATTTCATTTGTTATGAGCTGCCTCATGAATCACCTTTCCCAACTTGCTGGGAAAGCTTCTTCCAAACTGACTTTAAAAATAAGAGTAGCCAAAGTTTGAAGCCTGTATGGTCCATGGGTGCCAGCTGGGTGAGCCTTCACTGCCAGGGTCTTTTGAGTGTGGCTGGAGTGTTCATCCTTCCCCCAGCACAATGTGGCATAGAAAGAATCTAAACTAGCTCTTGGGGAATTCAGTGCTTTTCTTCAGACTTTGGGAAAACAGAGGGGTTGGAGTTGACCTCAACAATTCCTTCAAGCTCTAAAATATCAGTGCGATGAAGAGTTGGATTTCCCATCCAGGGACGTGTGTCTGACTGGCTCTTCTACTTACTACCTGTGTGATCTTAGGGATATCTCACTCTCTAAATGGAGAGTCTGGGAAGAATTCTCCACTTCCCAGCAAATCTTGAAGTTGGTGGTCTTCAAGATCATACTGATCCTTGGCAACTGAGGTACACACAATATATGTTCATGGAGTTGTTGACCTAGAAAAACACAAGGTAGACTAGAAGGTTAATTTTATTTTAACACCAAACTTTTAGTTGATTTGCATTTCTCACAGGGACTTTAACTATCTTCCATGATAAACTTTCCTGAAGTTCCTCATCATAGAACATCCTGCAGCTTGCTCACCTCATTGGTAAGTCCCCACCCCAGTTCACTTCTCCATGAAGGCCCTCATTTGTCACACTCAACTCCTGATTTGGATTTCCTCCGTACCTCCTCCTTATAAGCCTTGCCCACATTTGCCCTCATGTTTATACTTCCAGTCTCTTAACCCTAACCAAGTGAAGAGGGGCAACAAGTAGGGGAGATTGGGCTTCAAGTTCCACTTTAGAGATTTACACACTAAGTGACTTCAGGCAAGTTACTTCCCAATACTCTGCATCAACTTCTACAACTATAAAATGGTATTAATAAAAGCTTTCCTTTAGTGCCCTTTTTTTCAGTTACATCACTCTAAGCTCAGTAAAGATTTTCATTTATTTCATTTTGCATCACCTCCATAGAGTGGTTGTGAGAATAAAATGAAGTCGTGTACATGAGATGCTTGTCTAAAACAGCACTAAGACTTTTGGAACATACTGTATATGATATTTGTTAGCACAGTAGTTCTGCATCTGATCTCTATGAAATTGAATGTGTAGATCTTGAAATTAAAGATATATATATATATACTCTATTTTAACATAATGATTTTCCTTTGCAATTCTATGTATTTTGTTTCACGTAATTCAAAACAATTTCTCTGAGAAAGCCCATCGGCTTCGCCACGCTGTCAAAGAGGGGCATTGAATAAAAAAAGAGCAAGAGCCTCTATATCAATTCTTACTATTGTATGAGTCTCTTTCCTCTCATGTTACCATGTCTGTACTCATCTGTTTAAATGCCATAGTCTTTAAGTAGAAAATGAGTTTTTTTTCTTTATGATTTTATATCCTCAACATTCAGTATAATTATACTGAATTATACTTTGCTCATAGTTGGCATTGGTCTGTTGGATTAAATTGATGTGGATCTTGGTTATTGCCAATGGGTATCTAGGGTATTCAGGTGAGTGGAAAGTTAGCACTTGTTATTAAAAACTAATTACTAGTTCATAGAGTTAGAATACAACATTCAGTTGGCCCTAAAATTATACTGAGGTAGTTTAATTTGGAGGGTACTAGAAAACGTGCTGAATTTGAGTCGGAGGACCAGGATTCATGTGCTGACTGTCCCATGTAACCTCTGTGACCTTGTGCAAGCCATTTGATCTCTTTGGAGTGAAATTTTCTCATCTGTAAAGTGGGGGAGTTAACTTAAGTGATCTTTAAGGTCCCTTTCAACTCAAAATGATCCTAAATGTTCATGGCTCAGAAGGTACTGGGGAATCTTACTGTGTTCTCTGTTTGCTAAATGATAATCAGTTCCTTACTCTTCTAGAGCTGTGAAGAATTATATGGGTTAGTAAAAAGTTCTTTTTTTTAAAAAGTTGTAAAGTTTTAAAAAGTAAGTAAAAAGTTGCTTAATAGGATCCTGGATGACAATATTTGCTACACTTGATTAATGAGGAACTTAAAAGTATTCAGGACTTATATGTGTCCCTGAATTGCACCACTGTAGATGGAGAAAAGAATCTTGTTTTATGAAGGCTCCTGCGAATAAATGATGGAAACTTAATTGCAAGAATCATACAGATATTGCTTCTAGCCATTTCCCTCTACACATGGAAAACCAATGATTTCATTCCTTCCCTTAGGAGGTATTTTAGACCATGAGATCCAGAAGAGATTAAAATAGAAAAGACAAGAGTTGGGGGCAGTGAATTGAAAGTTACATTTGCTTCTAGGTTGGGGGCCATGGACTTGGTAATCAGCCTGGAGAGTGATCTTCCTGGGTTGGCTTAGTTGCCTTTTTGTTAGCCCACCTCTTAATATAATAAAATTAATTGTCTTATACATGGCAATATAAAAATAAGCAGAAGCATGGGAGGAACCAATTTTTTGGTTCTGATTCTTAAAAGATGCCTGTTATATGTTGCACCTGAAATTATTTGTCCTAATACTTTTCTCTCCTCTTTTAGCTTTGAATATGGTGTCCAATTATTGAGATTGTTTAAATGAGTTCTCATATTCTCACTGCGGCCAGTTGTCATTTTCACAAAAATTGTCCCCTCCCCCAAAATTCTTCTCAACTTATGTTAACTGCTACAAAGTGAAATAAATGAAAATCTTTACTGAGCTTAGAGTGATGTAACTGAAAAGGGCACTAAAGGAAAGCTTAATATTGAGCAATTATAATGATCAAGCAGAGTAGAGATAGGGCAATGAACCTTCAATCTGTTTGGTAGAGCAGTGGAGGACTATGGGTATAGAATGTTGCCTAGTATCAGAAATCAATGTGTCACCATTTGGTTTAGTGATTTTTCTGTTATGGGGAGGGCTTAATACGTGATTGGGTGATATTTTCAGAAATGTTTGTTATGTAAAAATAAAAGGCACCAATAAAATTATAATTATTAATATTTCTAGTAATTACTTCTCTGCATAATGTATAGCATTTGTGGGACAGATAAAGTGGAAGAGATAAAGACTTTTCTTTCTCTTCAAAAGTATTCCATTTGGGGGAATTAAAACCTCACTCTTCCCAGTAAACACATGACCTGATTTCTCTTACATTGCCGTCATCTTGCTATTTCATGCCAAGATGCCCTATGCTTCTGGCTTTTGTATCTTTACTCTGTTTTGGTTTCTATTAAGCATTTCAAAATAGGTTGTCTTGCAGTTTGACAGGTAGCAATTGGCTTTACAGCAGGGCTCCAGGAGGGAGTCGAGAGAAGGAAGGCTTTTCAATGGATGGCTACAGAAGATTCCGTCATGTTTCCAGTACATATAGTTGCAGACACAAAATCCATGACATGAAACATGTGAAAGAAGATGTAGAACTTAATGCCATCTGCCTAGAGATAAGGAATACTCACACTGGTACCAAAAATCCAGGAGAATTATATGTTAAAATACTTGGTCTGACTGACTTCTCCTTTTGGCCAGCTAGTTTGTTTGGAACCACATTTCTTATTTTAAACCTCAAGAAAACTGATGAAAACAGGATTTTACTTAATTTAAAAGGACCTTAGAGTACAGTTTAATATTGTCTTTTACAATAGTTGAGTAAAATGAAGGGGTACTCCTTACCTGAGATCACACAGATAATAAATATCATTTGTCCAGATCATTTGGCCAATTTTTTTTTTGTCCATTGCAAAAGCTGCCTCAATTTGCTAATCAGTTAAATAAGGAGATCATATCTCATGATCAGTAGCAGGTAGCTGAGGAAAGAGGATTTTGTACTCTTCAGTTTGGATCTAAAGGTTGTTTGGAAATGAGTTATGCCTATTAAATGAGAAGTACATATCTTTTTTTATCGCTGCTTGATTATCCAATCATAGCTTTGGAGTTGGAAAAAATGTAAAATCTACCGCCTAGGAATGTAAGAGCAAATATGTAGAGGTGGAAGGCAATTCAGAGGCCATCTAGTCCAAATTCCTCATTTTACAGATGGAGAAATTGAGACCCAGAGAGATGGAGGGTCTTGCCTCTGGTGATACAGCTAGAAAGTGGGGTAGGATCTGAGACCAGTTTTTTCCTTACCAAGTCCAGGACTTTATCCATTGTGTCACACAGCCTATTTTGGAGGAAGGGAAAGAAATAAGCATTTATTAAATAGCTACTATTTTTCTAGGCACTGTTAAGCACTTTAAAATTATTATCTCATTTGATTCTCATAACAACCAAGGGAGGTAGGTGCTATTATTATCTCTTTTTCTACAAATGAAAATACTGAGGAAGACAGGAGAAGTTAACTGGCTTGGCCCAGTTTCACATAGCTAATAAGAATCTAAGGCTGAATTTGAACTCATCTTCCTGACTCTAATGACAGCACTTTATCCACTGAGCCACTTGAACACTATCTTTATAAGTTATGATTATACAACCTTGACAACACAAAGTGGCATGCTTCACTCAGATTCTGAATAGCTACATTTGTTTTATCCATTTAGCCAATAAATTGTCCTTCCCACTTAGTGGTTAAAATTCCCTAGCACTTGAAGGACTCCCCACTGCAATTTCTCTGAAACAGACTGTTCTTTGGTATTTTAAAATGTACCACTGAGATCTGCACAGGATAATGTGAACCCAAGTGGTTGTTAATTTTTCATTGAAACCTGCAGAATAACTGTTTTCTCTCAGTTGGTTTTAAAATGAGGCCTGTTCAGAAATCCAATTAGAGATAGTTCATATAGTCTTTGTTAAAATTTACATTTCTGAATTTTGCTTGTTGGATATCACTTTAGTAAATTTCATTTAAATGTGAATTGGTATAAACCATATAACCACAGGTAGTAGATACTTAGGAAGTCTTAATGTCAGTGATAAATCTGTGTCTGTCTCTTCTTTCCTCCTACATCTTTGGTTTACATCACAGACTTAGAGATTAGAACTTGAAGGGATTTTGGAAATCTTGACTCATCAAAGAAATGGACAGAGAAGAAAACTGAGGTCAAGAATAGTGAACTGAGATGCCAAGGTCACACAACAGCTAAATGGAAGAGCCAGGTTTGGAACTCAGATCTCCTGACTCCCAGAATTTGAATGGTCTCAGTTGGCAAGTATCAGGTCAACTGCACTCATTTTAGAGAACATTTATGCAGTAAGTCCTTCCATTTCCTCTGAACACATTCTCTTTTTAAAAAAATTTTAGAATATTTTCCATAGTTACATGATTCATGATCCCCACTCCCCACTTTTATCCCCCCCAAAGCTGAGAAGCAGTTCCACTGGGTTTTACATGTATCATTGTTCAAACCCTATTTCCATGTTATTAATATTTATAGTAGAATGATCTTGTAAGATAAAAAACCCTAATCATATCCCCATCGAAGAATATTATCGACCCTATATTTTTCTTCTGCATTTCTGCTCCCACAGCTCTTTCTCTGCATGTCAATAGTGTTTTTTCTCATAAGTTCCTCCAGATTTTCCTGGGTCACTGCATTGCTGCTAGTAGAAAAGTCTATTACATTTGATTGTGCCACAATGATGTTCTCCTGGTTCTGCTCCTTTCACTCTGCATCAATTCCTGGAGTTTGTTCCAGTTCACATGGAATCCCTCCAGTTCATTATTTCTTTGAGCACAATAGTATTCCATCACCCACAGATACCACAATTTTTTCAGCCATTCCACAATCAAAGGGCATCCCCTCATTTTCCAACTTTTTTGCCACCACAAAGAGCGAGGCTATAAATATTTTTGTATATGTCTTTTTCCTTATTATCTCTTTGGGGTACAAATCCAGCAGTGGTATGGCTGGATCAAAGGCCAAACATTCATTTAAAGCCCTTTGGGTTAGTTATAAATTGCCCTCCAGAATGGTTGGACCAATTCACAAGTCCACCAGTAGGAACACATTCTCTTCCCAATCTCTTGCAACTCTTCTTTCCTCTACGCTACTTAAATTCATTGTTGCCTACCCTCTGTTTTTTACACACTGAACTTTATCTAACATTTCTGAACCTTTGGGTTGGCTCTCTTCCATGTCCAAGGGAACTTAAATTCTACTAGTTTGGATGCAACATGTGTAGAATCACAGAATATTAAAATTGGAAGGCTGATTAGTTCAGTCTTTCTCAGATAAAAAGAATTCCTTTTGCCACATAACTGGTGCTTAGTGGGCATCAAGCCTTTGCTTTGAAAACCTTCAATAACAAAACAGTTTATCCTGACATTGCAGAAGAGTATGACTTCATGTCAGCCAGTCATATCTGAAGGAGATGACTAGGTAGAGAAAGAATCCATTCATCCCAAGACCCTCTTAGATATTCCTCTAGATGACTTCAAGTTATTTGTCTAGCTATCCACTAGATAACCTTTAATTCGTGTGCAGAATTGGGCTTGAAATGCTGCCAACATATATCTCTGTCATGAGGACAGGAATGATAAATACAAGTGGAACAGCCATTGAATTCCTGAAGGGGGAAAAAAGAAAGACAAGATGGATTTGCAAGCAAATTCTATCAAACATTTAATTAAAACTTAATTCTGATAATATATAATTGGGAAAAATAGGAAAAGAGGTCTCTTACTGATTTCCTCCTTGATACAATTATCTTCTTGGTACCTAAAATAGTAAGAGTCAAAACAGAAAAAGAAAACTATATGCCAATATTCCTAGTGAATATCATGATGCAAAAGCTGTAATATATCACAAGGTTTATATACTATGAACAAGCTGAATTTATACCAGGAATGAAGACCCATCTCAATATTAGGAAAAAATGTGGACAGAATTGACCACATGAATAAGAAAAAAATGACAAAAATACATAATTATATCAACAGATGTAGAAAAATGTTTGGCAGTAGAAAACACCCATTATTGTTTACAAAAGAAAAACATTTGAAATCATAGGAATAAATGGAGCTTACGTTAAAAATGATAAATATCTATATAAGCTGGCATTCTCTATACTTAGGATAAACTAGAGGACTGTCCATTAAAATTGGTGGTGAAGCAAGGATGTTTATCATCACCATAACTATTTAATATAGTGTTGGAAATTGGAGCTATGACAATAGCGTAAGAAAATGAAATTGAAAGAATAAGAACAGACAAGGAGGAAATAATATTATCACCTTTTTTTTCTGCAAATAGCAAAGTATTTTACTTAGAGAGCCCTAGAAAGTTAACGAAGACTATTGAAGCAATCAGCAACTTCAACAAAGTTGTAGAATATAAAATAAACTTTTTAAAAAATCAATATTTTTGTGTATCCCCAATAAAATCTAGCAGGTCAAGATAGAAAAATAATTCCATTTAAAATATAGGTAATATGAAATACTTTGGAATCTGTCAAAATACACATATTCTGAATTCTGAACAGTTAAAATGCTCTTTACTCAAACAAGATAGGTTTAAATAAATGCAGAAATATTAATTGCTGATGGGTAGGTTAAATTGATACAATAATAATGAAAAAAATTATAGTACTTTCTAATCTTCTTATTCCATACCTTTGGTATTGCCACACTAATCAAACTACCAAAGGATTACTCTGTGGAGATAGAAAAGATAATACCAAAACTTACCTGGAGGGACAGGGGAATCAATGAAAGATGGAAATGAATGGGGTATGGCAGTCCTAGATCTCAAACTATACCATAAATCTGTAGTCATTAAAATAATTTCATATTCAGTAAGAAATAGCAAGGTTGTAGACACAACATACATAAGCAAATAAGCACAGTATTATGGTACCTGATAAACCCAAAGATCCCAGCTACTGGGGCAAGAATTCAAAATTGACAAAAACTTTTGTGGAGATTGAAAAGCAGTCCAGCAAAAACTAGATAAGTTAAACAGTGTTACGGCATGTCCAAGACAAACTCTAAATGGGTACATGATTTAGAAGTAAAAGATGACATCATAAACCTATTAGAGTGACAAGGAAGCAAGTACCTGTCAGGAGAATAATAGCAATTCATGATAAAACAAGAGACAAAGAGGTCCACAGAAGGTAAAATTTTTTTTTGCAAAACAAAACCAAGGCTGTTAAAGATTAAAATATGATTTATTGTGAAATTTTGGGTAAAAAACTTTGCAGGAAGTTTCTTTTAGAAATATTTCATTTCTCAGATATATTGGAAACTGATTCAAATATATGAGAAAGAGTGTTATTCCCCAACTGGTATCAAAGGAAAAAAATCAAGTCTATCAATAGCCATATGAAAAATACTCTAAATCTCTAATAATTAGAGAAATGATAGTGAAAACAATTCAGAGGCACCGCCTCATATCAGTCATATTAATTAATTAAATTGACAAAAATGGAAAATGCCAGATACTAGACAAGCTGTGGGAAAACAGGTACATTAATGCCCTGTTGGCAGATCTGTGAACCTGGTTTTGAAAATAATTTGGAACTATATTCCGAAAGCTATTATATTCTGAATTCTCCTTAATCCAATGATACCACCACTAAATGTGATTGTTGTCCTTTGTCCCAAAAGAGGACTAAAATGATGTCTTTTGACTCATTTAAGTTACATTTAAGTGAGGCAGAGTTTCAAGGAGTTGTCAGTCTTAGTCTCTTATTCCAGTCATGGAAATCCAATGGTCAGACCGGTAAGGATGACTGGTAATGCCTTATGATCCAGTGGATGTCTTTGACTTCTCTGAGATCTAATAACCAAATGCCAAGTGCACCATAGTACCTACTTCTACTGTTTGCATGGCTTTTGCAACAAACTGTTGTCATCTGCCCCTTCCACCAGGGAAAGTCTTGATGTGCCTAAAGCAGACACCCCTCTAGCTTACCATTAGGGTTGAAACCTCTTGGTTAACTTTAACCTATTTAGCCTTCCTGCCAAGATGGTTTACCAGGATGTGACTGTCATGCATGCTGGGAGTCACAGGTGAGAACTGGGTGGCAGGTGTACACTAAAGGAGGAAAGCAGTCCTGAAAAGGGCTTAGCTAGCATTCATAGCAGAGATACTAGTCTTTCCTGAATATCCTGTACACCCCTCTGCCACGTATATATTTTCAGAGAAAGAAGAAAAGGAGAAAAATATATGAAAACATATAGCACATCTTTCATGATGGCGAAGAATTATAAACTGAGAGGATATCCATCAATTGGGGCATGTCTGGACAAATTATGAATATGATGCAATACTCTTATGTCGCAAAACACAAAAAAATAGTATAGGATAGTTTCTGAGCAATCTATTAAGACTTCTTTGAACTGATGCAAAGTGAATTGAGCAGAACCATAGAATAATTTGTATGATGATAAAATATGATAAAAACAATAAGTTTGAAAGACTTGGGAACTCTGAGGAAGGAGGCACCGAGTCAGACCTCAAGTGATACTACAAAACTTTAATTGTTAAAACAATTAATACTTGTTAAGAAACAAAAGAATTGGGTGGAACAGATCAAACATACAATATACAGAAGAAAATTAGCACAGTAGCCAAGTAATCCCAAAGATTTTACTTACTGGGGTAAAAACTCACTATTTGACAAAACCATTTAACAGTGATCAACTACAATGCCAGAGAACTCATCAAGGGGCTGCCACTCTCCCGAAGATGCACTCAGAACACATATTAATGCATATATGTATATATAGGAATGATTCAGATATACAAATGCATGCATGTGTATATATCTGACATATCTACATACAATACATATGTATATGTAATATATGTGTATATATGGGTGTATATACATATATATACATAGAGTATGTATATGTGTGTGTTTGTGTACTGGGACATAGATAAAAGGGATTTTTTTTGCTTGACTATACATATTTGTATGGGTTTTATTTTTCTACCTTTCTTAGGGGGTCAGGAATTGAGAGGGAGAGGGAGAAAACTCAGAACTGAAAATTAAATGAAATTGAATCAAAGTAAATTAAAAAAAAAGAAATGTTGGAAAAAATATTTAGAGTGTGGATATAAGATTTTGCAGGTCCCATAATAGCTTTGTTAATGTCTCCATCCAGGCCATACAACTTGTATGTTGAAAACATCATAAATTGAATATTAAATAATATTATAGAAATATATTAGATTCTAAAATAGTAATAAAAATATTGATAATTGTTTAAAAGGTTTACAACAGTTGCCATTTCTACTTCAAGGCAAGTTTGTTAAAAAGTAATTTTCCAATTCTCCCCATAAACTTCAACATTAGTATTGTAAATATGTTGACTGCAACAACCCTTCTTAAGATGTGGGGTTACTTTATTTATATGTACTGCTTTCTATCTTTTTGTTTAATTCTATATTTACTTTCTATTGTGTTGATTCCAAATACTAAAGATTGCTTCACTTCATAGGTTATAGGGTATAAGTAAATCAAGAATACTCGTGAAGAAATCCAGGAATATCCTAAGCACAGAGATTTTGGTTAGTGCTTGGTTTTGGATAATAACATGTAAAAAGTCATTGGCTTTTCCTGTATTTTAAAGATTTGCCTTCTCACCAAATGACGTTACTTTAAAAAAAATCAAAACAATGGCAGTGTACGATGATGTTTATGAATATTGATACAATTAATATTTAATGCACACACTTTGCCAGTAAGTACTTCATCTATTGTAGATTCAGGACAGTGTGATGAAATGGAAAGATCCCTGGTTTTGGTGCCCAACGATGAGAGCTTGAATCCTAACTCTGTCCTTTACAAGTGTGACTTTGAGCAAATCATTTTAATTAGTCATTCAGCATATAGCAAGTTCTTACTCTGTGCCAGGCATTGGGCTGAGCACTGGTGATACAAAAAGAAGAAAAAAGACAGTTTGTCTCCCCAAGGATTTCACAATCCCATAAACGCATCTCAGCACTGGTTTTCTGGAATCATCGATTTAGGACTGGAAGACATTTAGACTAAGAAGTCATCTAATCCAGGTATAAAGATTTTCTTTTGTAAAGGATAGTTGGATGTGTTCCATTTTCAGTGAAGGCCTAAGGGATAAGGGCAACCAGGGATGAAATTCTGGCATTTCCACTTGGTGAAGCTGCTTGATATGAATTTTTTTTCAGTAATGACATTTACACTAGTAGCAGCCCAGGAAGAAGGTGTTGGGGTCTCTCCTTCTGTGACTTGGAGGAGACGTGGATGGTGGTGAAGTGTAATGGGCGCTGAACTTGAAGTGCAAGGATGTGAGTGCAAAATCTGCCTAGTGTTAAGCTGTATGGCATAATATTCCAATAATTATAATTAAAATACATATTTCATGATTAAAAATGAAAAGAAATGTGGTAAGATGAAAAGAGAAATATTCTGAAGATTCTCAAGACATATTCCAAAGCAAGCTAGCTGCTTTAACTCATTGGACCTCAGTTTCCTTAACTGTAAAATGGGAAGAGAGTGTATATTGACATTTATCAGGACTAGGTTGAAATGTGAGTGGAATATTGTACCATAGATATGATACAGTATAATAGAGGCACAGCCTAGCTTCATTCTGTTCCCTATAATATTGTTTTAGTGACTCGTCTCACGTTTGGGAACTCTAAATCATCACAGTGTAATTTTTAAGAAGGTGACAACCCTTCCATCAAAAGTTTCCTGGAGGTAGGGGAACATCGGCTTGCTCATACTCTGGTGTAAATTCTCTTTGCCTGGATTAATTTTGAAGCCTGAGTTTCATTTTATTCAGCTTGTCTAGAATTTAGTTTCTGTGGGCAAGACATATTGATAAAAACCTGGCTTGGTGATTTTCCCTCCCTTTGGCTAGAGAAACTGGAATGAAAACATAGAAGGGAAAGTCGAGGTATTTCATGAGAAAACATTAACTGAAGTTTTTTGAGGAGGGGAAAGAAGAGGAAAAGTTGAGACGAGATTGGCTCTTTTCTGTGATACAAATTTTCCTCCCGAGTTCAGTTGAATTCCATGAACATTTATTAAGTACCTACTATATGCCCCAGCTCTGTGCTTGGCTGGAAAAGCTAAAATGTTACAGTTTCTCCTCTCAGGAAGCTTCCAATCTGGGGTGGGGGAGGAGTATAATAGCCAATAGAGAAGTAAATTTGAAGTAATTTTAGGGGGGAGACATTGAATCCTATTTCCTTGTCAGGGGTTGGCAATGAGAAGGAAAGAATGTATTACAAGCATGAGGGTCAAAGGCATGGAGATGGGAAATAGCAAGCTGAAAAAAGACCAGCTTCTGAATCATTTTGACTGGAATGAAGAAATGGAGCCTTGTAATCTGAAATAACTGGAGGGGGTGGGATTAGACTATGTTGATCTTTCAGTGTCAGATAGAAGAATTTTGATCTTACTCTCAAGACAATAGAGGGTCACATTTTTGAGTAGGGGAGTCTGATGATTGGTTCTGTTTTTTAAGGACATAAATTTGGTAGCTGCATAAAAGAGGGATTGGAGAAAGAGATTGGAAGCATAGAAACCGATTAACAAGTTGTTGAATGATCTAGGCAAGAATTAATGAGTTGGGCTGATAGATGACCTCAGATGCCTTTTGCTACTTTGAGCATCTGCAAATTCAGAGACTAGAAAACCCTTAAGAGCCTTCCTTCACTGTTAAATCTATGATTCCATGAATTCCTATATGTTGTTACAAAAACAAAAACAAACATCTGTATTATACTCCTGCTTTACTTTTCTTGGGCCCCAGTTACCCTATCTGTAAATAAGGAGCTTGGACTAAACGATATCTCAGGTTTCTTCTATCTCAAAATCTATGATCCTTCTGCTTTGTCCTAGGCTTCATGATATGCATTTTATAATTCATAGATTGAGAGGAAAAAAATATTTGTTCACGACCTATACCTACAGCAGCCCGACTTCAAGAAACTGCATCTTGAATGGATCTGTGTAAAAGAAATATTCTTTGATATTTCAGCATAAAAGCCTAAATCTTGGGGTTTTTTTTGACTCAGAAAATATGATGTTGGATCTGTAGTAGAGGTCATTTTCAGGGTGTTTGAATACAGTGGAAACAATATTGTACTGGAAGGGAAGCGCCTAGACCTTCTCTAGTCAAGAATCTTTAAGAGTTTGTAAACTGAGGAAATGAGTTCAAATCTTAGTTTTGCATCTTACCAGCCAGGTAACTTCAAGGAAGACCTTTCTCCTCTCTGGACCATCAATGCTTCATTATAAAATGTGGGAGTTGGACTAGATCAATTCAAAAGTCTCTCCTATCTTGAAATCTGTGGTCTTGTCATCCCTTGCCCTACCATGGTGGTTTGCCCTAGATCCATACTGGCATGTCGAATGTAAGACTATTGCTGAGCCTGCTCTATGCATTTATTGTTCAGGCATGGTATGGTTATACTATATATGGGTGTGCTACGTTTCCTACATAGCTTCTGATGACCCTTCCAATGCTCAGAATCTGTGATGTCTATGACTCATACAGATTCCATCCATTGCTAAATCTAGAAGCACAAGAAATCTTATTTGCTGTCTCAAAAAAAAAAATCACCCAAATTAAACTCTGGTGATACCTTGGGCAAGACATTTTATGTTATTGAACCTCAGTTTCCTTATTAGTAAAATGAGGGACTTGAATTAGATGATTTTTCAAGGCTTCTTTTAGTTTAAAAAAATACACTTTTGTCTTTAAAATTGGGCAAATTTGGGTTGCACTGTTTACCTTTATGAATTGAAAGGCAGCAGTGGGTGGCAGGCTGGACAGAGTCTGGAAGACCTGGATTTAAATCCTACGTCTGACACTTACTAGCTCTGTGACTAAGTAAGGGCAAAGCTTTTACCGCTCTGCACCTCAGTCTTCTCATTTGAAAAATGATAGAATTGAACTCGGTGATGTGCTATTGACCGTTATGTTGCCTCCGTGACTTGTTGGTCCCTCAGTGTTGAGGGAAGGTCTCATTCTGTCTCCAGTGTCATCTGCTGCCTGTAGGGAGATTGTCTTGACCCTGGCCCAACTGGCCCAATCTCTTTTGCTGAGTGGAAGCTCTCAGAATTATCTTTCTCTCATTACAGTTTGCCAGTATAAGTTGGTCACACCTTGAGACCTTGCTGGTCTCTTGTGATTGATCAGGGAGTCACTGTGTTGCTATCTTGACGTATTTTTCTGAAAGAGCCCTTAACTTAAAATTGATACTAGTATTGGTTCTGAGACAGAAGAATGGTAAGGGCTAGGCAGTGGGGGTTAAGTGACTTGACCAGGATCACACAGCTAGGAAATGTCTGAGGCCACTCTTAAATTCAGGACTTACTCCAAGACTGAATCTCTATCCATTCAGCCACTTAGTTGCCCCCCTAGACATCCTTGTAATAAATGTAATTTGAATAAATTTACATGTTCTTTGCCCTGAGTTATGCCTTGTTCATCTGGGTAAAAGTCCCACCAAAAGACTTTTCCTTCCCCAGTGGAATGTCCCTTCTAGCTCTAAATTTATGACCCTATATTCCTTGGAAAGATTTGGTCTACCATATATTAAATATCATGTTGAAATGACTAATTCATTCCAGGAATCTGCACATCAATTTTATTTCTATTTCTTATTTACATTTCCATTGTTTTAGATTTACTTCTTACTTGTATGACTTCTGCAAGAGGCCAGCCTCCCCCACACCCCCAAAGGAACTCAGGCCACAGGCTTTGCTTTGACTATTACTGTTGTAACCTGTCATTGATCTCCCTTGTGCCCAATGGAATAACACCGTCTGCTAGTGAGACCAAGACAACGCAGGCACACCTGGGCCCCAAGGGCTGCTTGTCGAGGGAGTGCAGGCTGTGAGGCAGCCTCTCCCTTTCCCCAGAACTTGATTTTCTCACCTGTAAAGCAGTGGAGCT
Organism: Monodelphis domestica; assembly: GCF_027887165.1. Classification (NCBI taxonomy): domain Eukaryota; kingdom Metazoa; phylum Chordata; class Mammalia; order Didelphimorphia; family Didelphidae; genus Monodelphis; species Monodelphis domestica. The sequence goes on along the minus strand of NC_077233.1, from coordinate 30,433,560 downwards.
GAAGGGATGATCTTTTAAGATCTCCTCCAGCTGGAAAAAATCCTATGATACTCACATCAAAACAGGCTCCTTTCTGCCTTTCACTTATTAGCTTTACAATCCTATTTTCTTCACTGCATCTTTAATCAAGGGCTGGGCTTTGTGCTCTTTCTTTGGAGAGAAGCTACAGATCTGCAGATGTAGCAGGATGAGGTTGGGAAGCTGGGATGTCTTTTCATGGCCCCCACTGGGAATGACTATTAAATAATAGAAGAAGGATGGAAGATCAAAGGCCTGGCAGCTCTGTTATGCCTGAGTCAGAGAGCAGTGAAAACCTCCCTAATTTGGAATAATTGGTGGAAAGTCCAGTTTGAATGAAAAACTCTATTTCTTTAGAAATAATAAAAAAATGTATTTGACCATTTATGTACACACATACACACATATTCCTAAATTGTATCCTAGTAGAGATTTGTTAACAGATTTTTAAGGAATACATACGAATCAAATACTTATACCCATATGTAATAAGCAGATTGTTTTGTGGAAATGTTTGCTGTCGGGATGCTGAAAATCAAGCCTTTTAAAGTAGGCTATCGTTCTAAATTTTGCCTAGTCTCTTCCTTTGGGTCACTGTGGACTTGCTGCTTTCTTCAGCCTGAGTTTGAATTATCCAAGTATCCTGAACTCTTCATCAATAGCGTTTGAATCACTGAACTTGGAGGGATTGTTTCCTCCTCTGCTCTTATATTTTGGGCTCTTGGAAAAGTGGAAGACATTTTCCAAATGCTCCATGATGGAGCCAGAATGCCATGCTGAAAATGAATCAGAGCTCCAACTTGAGAGGAGGGCACCTGGCTCAAAATGGGTCTTCATAGCTTTTGGGGTATGTTTTGGTCAGCTAAGGCTGTGGGTGGAGGGAAATCTGTGAAAGAGCTCACCTAAGGTGGGGCCTCCAGGAATGCTCTAAATAATTATTGTTGCTGTCCAGGTGCTAAGTTAGCACAGTTGTTTTTAGGTGCCTAAAGGGGGCAAATACTGGCAGAAACCTGTACATTTCTGCCTCAGGGATAAGCCCTGTTTACTTGACACTAGGTAGAACTCTGAGCAGACTGAGAAACATCTAGAAAAGCTGCTGATCTGGATTTTTAGAATGCTGAAGAGGTTTGTTTTAGCTGCCATTGAAATTATGTTAATGTTTACCAAGGTGGCATTTTTTCCCTCCTTTTTTCTTCTGCAGAAAGGGAGTTGGATTCTCCTTTGGGTATTTGTCCTTACTACAAAGTGGCTTACAGTTCCTTGCGCTTTTTGTTGTTAGTTTTTTTTTTAATGTAGAATTTCTGCTGAACTGAGGATAAAAGTGGGTGGCAGAGTCTTTGTGAATCTTAATTCTTTTGACTTTGACTAGCCTATACTGAGGTCTATCTTTCATTCTGATCATGATGAATTTTCCCATTTCATCTCTGTGACAGGGAGTTAGTTGCAGCTCTGCACTTTCTTTGAATTAAATCCTCAAATTGGGATCTTTTGGCATGTGCTTTTTTCCCCTTCCTTTTTAAAAATTTCCTGCCTTGGAAAATAATCCACAATTCCTGATCCTGGATATTCTTACTCTCCTGTACCTTGTAAGGATACAGTCTGGAGTTTTACTCCCATCAGAGCTCATCTAGAGAAATCCTGACCCTTGCCATTATTTTCCCTCATGAGAGTGATATTATAAGACCATTTTGTTGGCAAAAGTGATGGAGATTTCTCTTTCCTTAATCTCCTGTCTCTCTTCTCCTTCCCTTTCCCCACCCATTTTATATATATATATATATATATATATATATATCTTTCTTTATCTTCTATATCTTTCTATATCTTCTTCCTTTCTATATCTTCTCCCCCCAACTCACTTCTCCCCCTTTCATCCCTCAGTATAACTTTTGCCTGTTCTTTGGGTTCTACACCTCTTTACTACATAGGCAATTCCCACTGATTCAGGACAACTCCAATAACCATTGGATGTTGGCAGTGCTGGGAGACTGAACTCATTTATCGACTCCAGGAGTTCATTTATTTCAAGACATTTATTTGTCTGTTGTAGAAAAATCCTGATTGAATGTAGGTCCTATTTGAAATTCAGCATTGCAGAGAAAAAGTTACTGTGCCATTGAGAAAAACTTGATGTGACTTTCCTTCTAACCCATCCTGAAGGTGGAGGAGAGAAAGGACTTTGAGGGTCAGCCTGGGCAACCCAGCCACACCCTGGCTCTGGTGCTACAGCTTCAAGTGCCTTGTGTCATCTTCCTATCTCACACTTCATTCTTTAGCAGTTGGATCACTATGTCTCTGAGGGTGGTCTCCCAGCCTCAGTGAGCTGCCAAAAGGACTTCCCCAGGCACCATCACATCCAAAGGCCATTGTAAGAGCTCTGATGCCTGGTTTGGAAGAGATTCTTGGTCATCTGGTGCTTCTTTTTCCTCTGAGTACTCCTTAGAATTATGTCATATTCTATTTATGTCAGCCTTACTTTTGCTAAAGGGCACCCACCACTGGCTAGTTTTAGAGATTTATATCTTTTTTTTTTTACTTTGTTCATTCATTCACTCATTGAACTTAGTATTTACTCATCCTTCTCATCACTCTTTGACACTAATAATATGCTGCTTTATGTTCTATTTATCTGGGGACACTTTACCTCCCCCTCTCATTTGTAAGTGTGCCAAAATATTCACCACTTATCGATTGTCACTGCACTTCAGTGCCATCGTAATGGTGACAACTGAGACTCTGCTGCTACTACTACTTGTGTCTACCATTTCTACTACTGCTGTTACCACTACTACAACCACTACCACCACCACTAGCTAACATTTATATAACTTTGATTATGTGCCAGGCACTGAAATGAGCACTTTATAGTTTTATCTAATTTGACTTTCACAAAACCTCTCCCTGTAGTTCTTATTGTTATCCTATTTTATAGATGAGGAAAAAGAGGTTAAGTGCTTTACCCAGAGTCACACAGTCATTGTCCAAGACAGGATTTGAACTCAGTTCTTACTGACTTCAGTCCTAATGATCTATCATCCCCTATTCCCCCTAGCTATCCCCTCTCCACTACTACTAACTCCTACTATTTTTTAAAAAGTTGTCATTACTGGTAATAAATTCTACAATAATTTATTGGTTTTGTTATTATTATTACTAGTAACTGCTTATTATTATTATTACTAATATTTTATTATTACCAGTAAGTTACTATTATTACTAATATTATTATTACTATACTAGTAACTATTATTATTATTATTATTATTACTAGTAGTAATAGTGGGGGCATTGATAGTAGTAATTACTACTGATAATAAAAGAATTGGGAGTGTCCTTCCTGGAGATGATTTAGGGGTACGTGATAACTATTTCAGGTATTTAAAGGGCTGCCATGTGAATGATGCTAGCAGATAACAGATTATCCACATTTATTTTGCATTTAACTAAATTCTAGGAACTTTTGCTGAGCTTCAGGGCTACTTTCTGCTATCAACTTACATTCTAGTGCTGAAAAATGAGGTGAGAGATGCTCTAGGGCAAGAAGATGCCAGGCACTAAGGAAAATTCCAGATTGAGAAGGCATCTAAGTCCTGGTGACCTAGTCCAGAGTCCGAAGCACAATGGAGGGGTAGTCATGGTGAGGGGGGAGACATGCTCAACTGAGTCTATCCCCAAAATGGAGACCCCTGCAAGAAACTCAACAGTGGTAAACAGGGCCAGCAGGATGGAGGGAGAGGACATTCCATTTGATCCCAGAGCACAGATAATATGAGAAATAGATAAAGTGTCAAAGAGAAAAATTTAGCCTTGAGTTAAGGGCGGGAAAAAGACTTATCATTAAAGCTAGCAATGTTTTTACTGACTTATGAAATCATAATATGTTGCCTTTTATGATACCTCATGGTATGAGTTGGTAAATTATATTTTATTGTTAATTATACTTTTTAAATGTAAAAATCATTCATAGCTGGCATGATGTACAGAAAGATCCTCAGACAATAGTTTGCATATCTTTCCATTAAGGTTGGAAAAATATTCTATTCTCATTTGAGCAACCTGTGAGGTAGATACTATTATTATCCCTATTTTACAGATGAAGTAAGTGAGGCTGAAAGGAATTAAAATATTGTTCAAGTCATAGAGCTGGTAAGTGTCTGATGCAGGATTCTAAGCCAGCCATCTATCACCTAATATGCCACCAACTACAATTAATGGATTTCCCTAAAGTGGTGGCTTTCAAAGGCTTGTCAGGTATATTATGGAGTGGAGAGGATTCAATTAAAGGGCTGCCATATGAAAGATGACAGCAGATAACAGATTATCAACATTTATTTTGTGCATAGTTAGAGATTCAGTAATTGTATTCTATTCCCGGGGGCAATAGGGAGCTACTGAAGTTTATTGAATAGGGGAATAGCTTGGTTGGAACTGAGCTTTAAGAAAATCCCCTCGGTGACCACATGGAAGATGACTTGCGGTAGAAAAACATTTGAGTTACACTAACTCCCCAGTGGTGTCAGAGGAGAGAGAAGGACGTATCTGAGCGATTTTGGAATGGTAAAATTCATGAATTTGGGCAATAGATTGGATATATGGGATGAGAGATAGTGAGAATGCCTCCTATGTGGCAAGCATAGGGGACTGGGAGGATGATGTTGGCCTCTGTGGTAATAAAGAAAACAGGAGCAGAGTTTGAGGGATAGATACTAAGTTCTGTTTTAGACATAGTAAGGTAAAGATATTCATTGAATATACTGTTTGAAATGTTTGAAAGATGGTAGGAGATGTGGGTTAGAAAACAGCAGAGAGGTTGGGGTGGGATAGGTAGATAAGAGAATCATCACCATGGAGATGATAATCAAAATCATGGGAGCTCACAAGATCACTACAAGAAGTAGTACAAAGGGAGAAGAGAAGACCCAGGACAGAACCTGGTAGGACACCTTCAGTTAGAGTGTGTGATTTAAATTAGAGTCCTGAAAAAGAGACTTAGGAGTGTTAGAAAGGTAGGAGGAAGACAGATAGTAGTTTCCTAAATACCTAGAGGAGTCAGTGAACAGCAAAGTCAAAGGGTGCCAGGTTACGGTTAGGGTTGGAAATGGAGGAGAATGAGGACTGAGAAAAAAAGTCTTTGGGTTTGGCAACTAAAGAGATCATTGGGAATTCTGGAAGGATTGGTTTTGGTGGAAGAATAATGCCATTTTGATTGCCTAATGAGGTGATTTCTAGTGAAAAGACCCATAGATTTGTCCTTATGCTGTTTAATGTTTATTTTTTATTTTTAATTTGTTTATTTTTTCAATGACTTGGTTGAAGACATAGATGACATCCCTACTGGATTTGTATATAATATGAAGTTGAGGACAATGAACGTATTAGGTGATGAGTCGGAATCTCTCTCTGTTTTTGTCTGTCTCTGAATCTCTCTCTCACTCTCTCTCTGCCTCTCTCTCTTTCTTTCTCTCTTTGTTTCACACACACACACACACACACACACACACACACACACACACACACAGAGCTGTTTGAACAACTTTTCCTAGACTCTGAGACAATTAAGTCTACTACCTTTCCCTTTCCATATTCATTTTTGGAACAGGAAATGACAAAACGTTCTAGCATCTTTGTCAGGAGAACACCAAATGGGATCGTGAAGAGTCAGATTTTACTGAGAACAGCAAATATCCAAGCTGCCCCATCCCAGTAATTTCATCACCTGCCTGACTGTACAAATTGCATAATCCCTCTGGACTCAGTATATTCGTCTGTTAAATGAGAGGATCGAGTTAGGTGATATCTAAGATTCTCTCTTATTTGTCTCTTCTGTCTTCTGTTCCTTTGGCTCTTTGGCTTTATTTTTAGCTTGTTGAGTATTCTTAAAAAAAAGACTGTGGTCTCCCTAATTTGCCCAGGATGGGAGTACAGGGGATACTTAAAGTTAGATCCAAGTATTGATTGGCTGTGAAGCTTTGACCTGCTTTATTCCAACCTAGGTAGGTTGGCCCCATTTTAGGCATATTGAAGATTCCTTGCTCCTGAAAACACACTGTACTGATGCTGCTAACCTAAGTTTGAATGACTAATCTAATCTTAACCCATTGCAACTCAGAACTCCCAGGCTCAAGAGATCTGCCAGCATCATCTGGTAGCTGGAGAAAGTATATTGATAGCCCATGGGACCACATCTATTTATAAGTGTTCATTTGGACAATTCATTGGAGATGGAGCCATGTGCTTGCAATCTTGTGGTCATTTGGCATAGATTTCAAGACCACCTACATAGTACAGAAGGATCCTTCCAACTCTCAAACAATTGCCTATCAGCCTATCCCCTGAACACAAAAGTCCATCTCCCATTTCTATGGCTTCCTATAGGCTAATCCCTTCCCTAGACTCCACCCTGTCTGAAATTTACTCATGCCTCCTTACTTACTAGGTACTTTTAGCTGTAAGAGGCCTCAGATCAGGTGCCACCCTTTGGTACCAGGTCTTTCCTGATTCCTCTGATTGTTAGTGATGCTTCCCAAAAACCTTTTTTCTTTACTTTACATAACTTTTCCACTTACTTTATCTGTGTACATGTTCTTCCCCTACCATGTAAGTGGGACATAATGGTAAAGACTGCTTTGTTTTTGTCTCTGTACCCCTCTGTTCCTGGCTCAGAATAGCTGCTTCACAAATTCTTACTGAATTCATTTGAATGAGAAAACCCTTTGCAAAAACTGTTTGCTGAGCCATGGGTTTAAAATTCTGGAGTTGTCCTTTCTCAGTGAAATCTCAACAGAAAATGTTTGTCAGTGAGCTATTTTGACTGAATAATGGTGTATAGTTTACTCTGTGGGAATAGCTCAGTTAATATATTAAAAGTAAGGTTAGTCATTTTTGCTAGGTTTACTTTTCTATTTTCTCCAATGCTGGTGCTCTCTCTCTCTCTGTCTCTGTCTCCATCTCTCTGTCTCTGTCTCTGTCTCTCTCTGTGTCTCTCCCTCCCTCCCTCCCTCTCTCTCTCTCTCTCTCTCTCTCTCTCTCTCTCTCTCTCTCTCTCTCTCTCTCTCTCTGTGTCTCTCCCTCCCTCCCTCTCTCTCTCTCTCTCTTTCTCTCTCTCTCTCTCTCTCTCTCTCTCTCTCTCTCTCTCTCTCTCTCTCTCTCTCTGTGTCTCTCCCTCCCTCTCCCTCCCTCTCTCTCTCTCTCTCCTCTCTCTCTCTCTCTCTCTCTCTCTCTCTCTCTCTCTCTGTGTCTCTCTCTCCTCTGTGTCTCTCCCTCCCTCCCTCTCCCTCCCTCTCTCTCTCTCTCTCTCTCTCTCTCTCTCTCTCTCTCTCTCTCTCTCTCTCGTCTCTCTCTCTCCTCTCTCTCTCTCTCTCTCTCTCTCTCTCATTTAGATCATTGGATCTAAGATCCAGGGCTGGAAAGGACCTCAAGGCAATCTAGTCCAACTTCTTCATTTACAGATGAAGAAAATGTGCCCCAGAGAGCTTAAGAGATTTGCTTGGGGTCACACAGCTAGTTAGAGTGTATAGGATCAGAGATTTGATGGCCAGAAGGCCTTTAGAAGCTGTGGAATGAAAACATCTTGATTTGTAGATAAGGAGAAAGAACCCCAGAGAGGATAAGAAACTCGCCCAGGGTCACACAGCTAGCTAAGGTCATACATTCAGAGATGTGATAGCCAGAAGGACCTTTAGAAGTCGGGGACTCCAGCCACCTCATTTTTCCAGGTGAGGAAGCTTCAACCCAATAAAGAAAATGGCTTTTCCAAGGCCACATAAGTGACTCCTTTGTATATCATTTGTATTTCCTTTTACTATATTGCATTCCTCCCTTCCTTCCATTCCACAGTTGATATATTAGCTTCTTGAGGGCAAGACTTGTTTTGGTCTTGGTCTCTGGGGCCCCAGCATCTAGCAAAGTTCCTGGCATGTTTATTGAATAGAATCAATACCTTCTGCCCTTCCACTTCCTACAGTTCCTTTTCCTTAAAATGACTAGGTAGCATCCATAACAGCCTTTGTCTTGGTGTAACAAATCCAGAATTCAGGGGCTCATTTAAAGCATTTGTCTTGGCAGTAGAAACCTGAGGCATAGCAGGGATCTGGTAAGAGCTGGGGCATCTGAGGGGGTCCTGACTCTGCTTACAAGCACTGCATGCTTTTTGTTTGGAAAATCCTTTGCCAGTGAAGTTTCTCAGTTATTGTGAGAGCATATTTATCCCCACGGAAATATATAGCCTGTGACGATCTGTCACCTGACAGTGTTTGCATTTGAAATAAACAGAATAATAAAACCAGAGTGAGAACACGCTTATTTCCCCATGACTTAGGCTGCTCAAATCTAACTGTCACCCGTTTTTGCAGGGTAAATGATGTTTCTTCGGAGCATATTCTTTAGCTGACAGAAGCAACTAGGAAGAGGTAAACACTCAGGCTGAAAAGGAAGGAATAAAGGTTCTTCTTGTTTCCCAGGGTGGTAAGAAAAGAGTTAACCACGAAAAAAAAGAATCTGTCAGGCTTTCATTTTTGTGGAACCCGAGAGCTGAATTTATAGTTCCCTCCAGATACAGCATTTGTCCTGTCATTGGCCCAGCTGCTGAAAGCCTGAGACCCAGAGGTGCAGTCATTCTTCCAGAGATTGTGGTCAGCTAGAACGAGTCAGCAAAATGGCCTTAGGCCACCAGATCTAGTGAACAGAGCACCAGACATGCACTTAGGAAGACCCGAGTTCAAATCAAGTCCCTTGGAGTCAGGAAAGCCTGAGTTCAAATTTGGCCTCAAACTCTTATTGGCAGTGTGACCCTGGGCAAGTTACTTAACCTGAATCAGCCACCTAAATAATAGATATTAGTTATTTTTAATATAACATTTTATTATTTACAAAGCTATTTACCTACAATATTTCATTTGATACGTATAATAGCCATGAGTTCAGGATGGCCACCATCCTTATTTTACAGATGGGGAAACTGAGACTGAGAGATTAAATGACTTGTCCAAGGTCATATGACTACTTACTCTGGTAAGATTTGAACTCATGTCATCTTGATTCCAGATCTAGTCCTCTCTTGGATTTACTAGTTACTTGAGTCTACAGTCTAGTTTACATATGAGTAAAATTTGAAACAGTTTACCTCTTACTAAACTCATTAATTGATTATGTCTGTCTATCCTGGGTAGAAGCTCTTAGAAGGTTTTCTTTCCTAAATCTTTGGGGGTTTACTTTATGTAGCATAGTGGGTCTTCCTGTGAGTCATTGCTGGATAATGTAGTTAGAAAGTAGATCCTACCCGTCATTGCATGGCACCCTTCTGTGTCTGACTGTTCATTGACATGAGGACTGGATAACTAAGCACCGTTTATGGCCCCCAAGATAGATAGTTTGAATGGAGAGCTAAGGCAACCAAGGTTCTGGGTTCAGTCTCCACTGCCTGTATGCAACACAAGGTAAAGTGCTTTGATTTTTGGAATCAGAAGACCTGGGCACAGTTCCTGCCTCCATTATTACTTTCCTCTGCCCACCTGTCAGTTAATAAGCATGAATTTTGTGTCAGGCACTGGGCTACATCCTTGGGATTAGAAGAAAACAAAAGACAAATATCCTCCCCATTAGGAGCTCAAAGGCTAATATGGGTAACCATGTACAAGAAAGAGGCAGAATAAAGAAGGTCTAAACCAGAGAGGACAGCAGTGGCACTAAGGGGATATCACAAAAGTCATTGATAGAAGTTAGGATTTCAGCTGGTACTTGGAGGGAAGAAGCCAGAGAAACCAGGAGGCTGCATAAAAGGAGATATTGTTTCATTCTTTATACTTGTACTTTGTACTTAAATGCCCAGTGCCTAGGTCAGCATTGGCAAAACATTGGCACGTGTGCCAGGCCAGCACCAGTGGAGGAGGGGAACTACTCTCTTCCCCCTCTTCCCAGCACCTGAGGACATTTTTTGCATGTCCTGCCCCTCTGTCTAGCCACCTAAAGCAAGGACTTTTTCCCTCTGCTCTTTGGGGTAATGCAGGGGGCTCACAGACAGCTTGAAGTTGTAGTTTGGGCACATGAACTTGAAAATATTTGCCAGTGCTGTCATAGGTGCCTAAGAAATGCATGGTGATTGTCTATTGAATCCTGGGTAATCTTTGAGCTCCCTTCCAGTTTTAGATCTGATCCTGATGTGTCTGTAAATGCTTGCCATTGATGCCAAAGGGGAACCATATGCCACTTCTTAGATGGATCACTTTAATTCATTATAGATTAGAGCCAGAAAAAAACTGTAGATGTCATCTAGCTTACTTCCTTATTTTAAAGAAGAGGAGACTGACGTCCAGAGAAATTCATTCATGTAGATAGTAAGTGGCAGTCTCAATTTGAACCAAGGTGCTCTGAATAATTCTCTACTGAATAATTCAGAAAATAGAGGCAATTCAAAATGATTCATCCTACTCAAAAGGTATAATGATGTAGATAATGGAAAAGTACTGAACGGCTTTAAAAATATTTATATTTTTAGCCTTGGAAATCATTAACTACTGACTGAGAACATTATATGCAAGAGATTGATTTAAGCATTCAAATAATAACATAACTTTTTAATAAAAACTTCAATTGATAGATTTTATTTTAAAATCATCTTCATTATTTCTATAATATTATTCTCCCTTCTCTCTTCAGAGTCATATCTTAGAGCAGGGACAGAATAAAGGCAGTTCAACAAATTTACCCAATATGTCAACCAAGGCTTACAGTAAATGCGATGTTCTATACCCATGGTCCCCCACCTATCTCCAGAGCACTTTACATTTTTCCAAATGCTTTCTCATATATTTTCTCATATGGACGTCATAATAGCTCTGTGACATAGGCAGGGCAGGGAGAATTTTCCCTGTTTTAATTGAAGGTATCTGCTCTTTTGAAATGTTTAGGGTCTCAGAGACAATGAAGTGATGTAGCAAGTAGAGTCAGGAAAATCTGAGTACAAATCCTGCCTCGGACACGGGTTAACTTTGTGACCCTGGGCATTTAACCTGTCTCAGCCTCAGGTTCCTTATCTGTAAAATAAATATAATAATAAATCTATTGAACTTCCTTAAGGATCAGATGAGATAGCATGTCTCATATGTCTGTATAAATGCTAGCTATTATTACCTAATACCAGCTATGTTAGTCACAAAGTTTACAGTGGTACATTGGAAGGATCATTGACTTCAAACACAAAGGATCTGCTTTCAAGCCCAGTCTCTGTCTCTTACTACCTGGACAAATCCCTCTATGAACAAGGGTCTTATCTGTCAGAAGAAGGGGTTTAACTAGATTGCCTTTGAGATCCATTTCTGCTCCAAATCTATGATCTTATGAGGGAATATCCCATGTCCCTCATTGTCAATTGCAGCCTTTCTTCTTCACGATTTTTGTGTTATGTCTTGCCTTCCCTTTTTAAAATGTAAGCTTTGGCTCCTCATTCTTCTCCTTCTCAAAAATTGATCTTTTGATCATTGAAAGAAATAATTAAAAATAAAAGAATAAAAGCCCTTCGAGGGCCAGAACATTCCTTTTTTTTCTTGGCCTTTTATATACAGAGCCACCAAAGCTACCTTTATAAGGTGACAAGATACATTGAAAGGGACTTCTTTAATAGGACTCCTTTAGACATATATCTATCCCTATTACTGGGAAGAGAAATAGTTACTCCATTCTAAGATGGTCTGCTCTTTTTCAAGCCAAGTACTTCCAAAGTAATCAGACCAAGGTGGCTGAATTGTGTGCCTGCTTGCATACAGAACAACACTTCCAAAAACTAAACCATAACAAATAGGGGCTGACTTTTGCCTGCTACAGCCCACTGAGCAGATGCCTTCTCTGAGATTGCCGGTAATGATAGGGAAATATATTTTCCTCAGAGTTTACAGCTAAGTTCTTATTGGCATTCAGTTGTCAATCACCATAGCCACAGATGAGGTTGAAGTAGCTCTCCATATTGAGCAGCCGGAACGTATATTAGTGTATGATAAGTCTGTGCAACCAGGAACTCTTCTCTAGTTCTTCCCCTCCCCTCTCAGCTCCATTTTCTGATTTGTTGCAAACATTTGCACTTGATCCCACTTTTTTATGGGAGCCACACGTTTGCAGGTGAATCATCACATTAGCAAAGTCATATATATATATCTTTAAGATCTGCAAAGTGCCTTACAAGTTTTTTTTCCCCCATTTGATCCTCATGACAACCCTTTGAGACAGAGTATGCTGTCATCCTCCTTTATCAAATGAGGTCACCAAGGATGAAGGACTCTTAAGGGATTTGTCCAGGGTCACAGAGCTAGTATGTACCAGAGGTAAGATTTGAACTCAAGTCTTCTTGACTCCAAGTGGAGTGCTAGATCCACTAAAATCTTGTCACTTCCCCCTCAATTATCATGAGGCAGTTTAATATATATATGTTATATTGATACTTGTAATATATAATATATATGTTATATAAATATTATATATAGACATTATATATAGAGACTATATCTATATCTATATCTATATCTATATCTATATCTATATCTATATATATATATATACACACGTGTCCTCGATTAGGGAATCTTGGTTCATGAGCTACGATTACTAATCCCACATTCTCTTACTACATAATTCAGAAAATATCATCAAATCTAAAGTATTTGTACTACCTGGGTAATATTGGGCAAGTCACTTAAACTTGAGGGATCCCAGGTTCCTCGTGTGTTAAATGAGGGGATTGAACAAGATGTCCTGCCAGGTCCCTTCCTGGTCAAAATCAATGTTCTGTCTATTTCAAGGTAATTGATGAAAGGGTGACATCATGACATTGGGGAAAGAACACTGCCTTTGGAATGAGAGGAGCCAAGTTCAAATCCTGTCTCTGATGGTAACTTTTGTTACCATGGCCAAGTCACTTATCCTCCCTAGGCTTCTGTTTCCTCATCTGTAAAATGAAGACATTGGACTAATTGGCCCCTGAGATATAGAGGAAGGAAAGGGAGTAAACTTTTATTAAGTATCTACCATGTGCTGGGGCTGTGCTAAATGCTTTACAAATATTATTTCATTTAATCCTGGGAGACAGGTGCTCTTTTCATCCTTCCCATCTTAGACATCTCAAAACTCAGTGTCATTCTTTCCATTCCCCCCTTGAATTGTCTCTAGATATCTTATAGATCCTCTTCTTCCTCTCTCTCTCTCTCTCTCTCTCTCTCTCTCTCTCTCTCTCTCTCTCTCTCTCTCTCTCTCTCCTCTCTCTCCTCTCTCTCTCTCTCTCTCTTTCTCTGAAATAGAAAATATTTCATGATCATGTCAACTTTTCCTCTTTCCTGTCTAATACTCTTCCTTGATTTTTCTAGGGGTGTATTTTGTCTGTTTAGTCATTATCTTTTCATCTCTGGCCTCCCTTTTGTCCCCTCCCTCATTTTCCATTCTTTTTCTTCTGGTTCCTCTCTTATCTGGATGCCTTTTTCCTCGTCCCCATGGGCCCTGAAAACTTCATGCATTGTTTCTCTTTCTCTTTCAAGTTTTTCCAAGCCTAGAATCAGAGAATAATAGATTGTCAAAGCCTGGTAGGAGCTTAGAAAGGTCATCTAGTCCAACTGCTTCATTTTGTACTTGAGAAAACTGAATCCTAGAGGGTCCAGTGACTTGCCCAAGGTCACACAGGTGATAAGAAGTAGAGATAGGTCCTCCAGTACCCAAACCAATATTCTTTCTTTTACATAATGCCCTCTGAAGGACTTTTTTAATTCAGTAGACTATGGGGCTGTCTAGAGCTGCCCAGATATGAAAGGAAAATATGTCCTTTATTTTAAAATTATTTAGTATAACTTCAATACAGCTGATTAGATTTGACTTTCTATTAAGTACATTTAACTAAGATCATTTCAGTGCATAAAATGGAAACAAGTTAATTTTTTTTTGTTGTTTCTTGCCATATCCATCTTAATTTTTTGTTTTTCCATTGATCCCCATTCGCTTAGCATGGCCATAGTTCTGATTTTTCTCTTTGAATCATTTCACAAAGGCCTTTAAATATTTTATTAGAAACTTAATGTCAACTATTGATATAAAAATAAATACAAAAGAAATTAATAGAAAAAGACCAAGTATCCTAATATTCCTTTTGTCCATCTCTGACTTTTAGCATGATACATTGTGGATATATTTTTCATTCACTTTTCTTTATATTTTCACAGTTAAAATATACTCCATTCTTCAGAGTTTTTAAAGCATCCTATATTTCACAAAAACTTTCCCAGAATTTACTATTTATTCATACCTCTAGTTGTTTGTTGTATTATAATATTTCATTAAATGAATATACCATAATGAATTTAAATAGTGCCTGGCATATAGTGTTTACTAAATAAATATTTGGTAAGTAGCTGAATCAATTAGACATTGGGGTTCTTTCCAGTGTTTTGTCACTGAAGAGAGAGTTCTTTTGATCTCTTTTTGATAACCCTTTCAGGCTATATTTTCCAAAAGAGAATTATGGGGTAGAGGGGCTCAATTATTTTTGTTGCTTTTTTGTTACTATATGTAGTGTGTGTGTGTGTGTGTGTGTGTGTGTGTGTGAGTGTGTGAATTTATAAATTTTGTTAAACCCTTCCCTTATGTCTTGGAATAAATTCCAAAACAGAAGATCAGTAATGGCTAGGCGATTGGGGTTAAGTGACTTGACCAAGGTTACACAACTAGGAAGTATCTGAGGCTAGATTTGAACCCAGGTTCTCCATTTCTAGGTTGTCTCTTTATCCATTAAGCCATTTAAATGCCTTGACTTTGACAATTTCTGAGTCCTCTATATTACCTTTACTTTTCTTTATTCAACTCAGACCTTTCTTCCATACAAACTTCTTTTTAGAAACCAGAAGTAGAAAGTCCATAGAGATAAATATAATATAAGATTATTAGGTTTATCAATAATTTAGCAAGGACAAAATAGTCATTGATAGAGATATGAGGACTTTATGAGATTGAACACCTAGTAAGAATTACCAGTGTGATCATGTGATCTTGCGGTTACACTGAGAGATGCAGCTTTCAGGGAGAAGGCAGCTCGTAGTCCATGCTTTCTTCCTGTGTCAGATCATATCTGGAATCTGATGTCTAGTTCTGAAGAGCATAGTTTACAAAAGACAGTAGACTGGGGAATGGCAACCAGAGGAAGCACAAGAAAGCCCTGCAGCTCATGATCATGAAGTTTGGCTGAAGGATCGTAGAATAAGATATTCAGAGCAAGAAGAGAACTATGGGGCCATCTAGTTCAGTCCCCTCATTTTATAAATGAAGAAACTGAGACCCAGAGAATTTAAATGACTTTCCCAAGGTCACATATACAATAAAATGCAGAGACTTTAATCCAAAATGAGTTCTGATACTTTTATTCCCAAAGAATTGCTTTGTTCAAATATTGGAATGAGTATCATGAAGAAGACAATTTAGACTTGTTCTGTTTGGATCCAGAAGATAGAAATAGGTACAATTTGCACAGTACTAAATTGAGACTTGAAGTCAGAAAAAATTTTTTTCCTTAAAGTTACAACTATCCCAAAATGGAATGAGATGCCATGGGAAGTGGTGAGTCACTTCTCAATGAAGATCTTCAAGGTTCGAGAAACTAACTTCTTGTTATGTCTGTTGTGATGAAAATATTTGTTTAGGGATAGGTTTTACTGGATGACCTCAGAGGTCCTTGCTGGTTCTAAAAGATTCTTTAACTTTTCAATTCCACCAGTAATAAATTAGAATATTTTTCTCTCTTAAAAGTCCACTAGCTTTGTATTTAATCTATTTTTTTCAGATTTGATGAACTTGAGTAGTTTTAATTTGTTGATCTTTAGTGGGAAGCTAAAGCATTTTTCAAAGTAATTATGTATAATTTGTATTTCATCATGTAAAGTGGCTTTTCTTATTTTTGAACAGTTTTATTCACTAGGAACTACAAGTTGCCTTTGTTTATTTTAAAAGACAAATAATGAAAAATTACATTAAATTTTTAAAGAGAAAATGATAATGATAATGCCACATTTAAAAATCATAAAAAAGCAGTCCATGGAGATATGTTTACATTTTTCAAATCCTGAGTTAAAGAATGGAAGGGTGGAAATAAATACCTTGTTTTATAGTGCTTTATATTTTGCAAAGCACTTTAAACACATGACCTCATTTGAGCCTCACAAAAAAAAATGACAGTATAGGTAATATAGGAATTATTATCCCCAGATTGTCAAACAGCCTCAGCGAGTCTTTGACTTCTCTACGGCCAAGAAGTTTAAAATAGAAATCATTTTTTTTTGTTCTCTAACCCAACTCTCTTCCAGATTTCCCTATTTCTGGCAAGGATAATCCCCTCCATCTGGTTACCCAGGTTTAGAGATTCATTGTTATCTTCAATTGGTCATTCTCTTTTACCCCCTATATTCAATAAGTTGACAAGTCTCATTTCTACCTCCATGACATTTCTTGCTCCTGTCCCATTCTCTGTCCTCACATGGCGACAACTCTAATATAGGCTTTTTTCATCACCTTCTTCCTAGATTCATGTAATAAATTTCTAATTGGCCCCCCTGTCTCAAATCTCTTCCCACTCCAATCCTTCATTCGAATACTTCAAAAAATAATTTTCTCAAAGATAAATTATACTGTGACACTCCCTTATGCAATAAACTCCAATGGCTTCTCTATGGCCTTTCTGATCAAATAAAGCTCTTCTGTTTGGATTATAAAGTCTTATACAACTGGCCCTCATATTGCCTTCCCAGCTTGTTTTGCATTCTTGCCTTCCCCACATTCTTCAGTATAGAAAAACCAATCTTCTTGGTATGTCTCAAATGCGGCACTCTTATCTCCTGTCTACCACTGGCTCTTTTTCAGGGGGATAGTGACATGGTTGATCAAATCTAGACCAGAGAGAAATCCTGAAAGTCCTGTTGATAGTAGATTTGAAAGGGAAGAATCTAGAGGGTAGGGAACCCAATTAGGATGCCATTGCAGTAGCCCAGGTGAGAGGTGATTGAATGCCTGGATTGACGTAGCTATACGAATGACTTGAATGGAGAGAAAGGGACAAATGTAATGCAGAATTAGCAAGCCTTGGGAACTGATTGGGTGTGAGGAATGAGGGAGAATCAAGAGCTCTGCTAAGAAAATAGTAAAAAGAAGTAATTACAATGATAGGAACAATGATTAGCAACAAATATAAGGTGTCTCAAAAGTTTCAAGATTTGTACTTTTGAAGCAATTTACCTAGAAACTTAAATGATCATTATAAGGATTTCTACAAAATTATGTTTGAAATAAAGGAAAATGTTAAAAGATAATATATAATCTATATTTAAAATGTAGTGCCAATCCAAATTATAAGTGATAATTTCATAGATCTAAATAAAGTCATGACAAAATTTATATGCAGAGAAAAATGGACAAGAATATGAAAGTGTATGCTTGAATTCAAGGTATACTTCTTCCCTCAGACTCTAAAACATGTGTCCAAAGGACATATCATTAAAACCAAATAGTATTGATCAAAATATAAAAGTAGATTAATGTCATTGAATAGAGATGCAGCCAAGTATATAAAAAATATTGGTTTTTATAAACCAAGAGTTAACAAAAATTGGGAAAATTTTATTCTTTATCAAATATGCTTGGAAAAAATGAGGGGAGGCTCAATCTCTTCCCTCCTTTTCTTTAACACTTTCACACCTCTCTCTCTCTAGTTCCCCAGTGTGAATATAAATGACCTCATTCTGGTCCTATATTACAACTCCAATATTGAACAAAAAAAGAATTTTAAAAAGGATGGGAGAAAATGGGATGGATGATGTGTTGATTTCGATTGTTACTGGGAGAAGCTTAAAGAAATTTTTGAGGACATCTTTGGGATGTACAGTTATTACAAAATGTAAAAAAATATGAAATAAAGCCTACATAATCTAAAGAAAAAGAAAATATTGGCATTTGGGGGCAAAAATTTGATTTCATTTCAATTAGGAATTTTTATTTGGGAAAATTCCCTCAATGATATGATTTTGCACCTACTATGAATTTACTATCTTACACAGAAGCCTGGGCCACTCACTTTAGAATCATTCCTGATAAACTATTGAAAGGTGAAGGAAGTTTCTCCAGGGATGTGCCATCCTGTAGTATGTCACAAAAACGGGATATGACTCAGACCTTCCTGATCCCAAAGGTTGGTTCTCTATCCATGACACCATGGCTATCTCTAATGGCAAATACTAAACAAAATTTTTAAAAAGTAATACCTAACAAGTCACTTGACCCCCATTGCCTAGCCCTTACTACTCTTCTGCATTAGAACCAATACACAATATTGATTCTAAGATAGAAGGTAAGATTTTTAAAAATAAATAAATAAGCAAATAAATAAATAAATTAAAAAGTAATGCCCCAAATAGATAAAGGTTTATTAAAAGTTAGAAAGGCAATCTATTTACCAGTCAATTTGATCCATCACTGTTAGAAATAGCTGGTACCTCAGAGGAGAGAGCTCTTGGCCCCAGTGAAGTCAGGAAGTCTATTCTGTGACCCTAGATAAGTCACTTGACTCTGTTTGCCTCAGTTTCCTCAGCTGGGGATAAATGGGCATAATAAGAGCACTTACCTTGCTGAGTTGTTACGAGAATCAAATGAAATAATCTTTACAAATAAAATACTACTCATAAGAATTTGGCACAGTGCCTGGCACTTAGTAGGTATTACAAAAACTTATTCTCTCCTCTCCCTCCCTTTATCTATGCACTATAGTCATCCCTCATTAGAATGTAAAACTTCTTGAGGGCACGTGATTCCTACTTTAATTTTTTTTGCTTCACCCCTGACCTTTCTTTCTCTCCCAGGATGCCACATAGTGATGCCTATGTAAGCTTAATTATTGCTTGTCGAATGAATGAATTTCCAAATAAATCACTCTACCTGGAATTTAATTCAACATTTCCTCTGATGAAAGAGAGTAGACATTTTGAAAACCCAGGAATTGTAGCAGCTGATACTGCTGATGGAACCACCACACAAAATGTCTAGCAGAACAAGGCTCTGTTTTGTGAAAGTATATATATATATATTTTTAGTCAGATTAAACCAGAATTCTGCTTTTGCTTAGAACAAATGCCTGTGTTGTCAGTGGTCTTGATTTTTAGTTCAGGCTTCCTGGGGGAGGGGAGAGAAAGTTATTTATGATGAACTTCAAAAGCCTGCCCTTGACCAAGCAGCTTGTGTGCAAGGATGTAGCTTCAGCAGGTGGTGGCTGCTCTCGGATCTGGGGTATCCGCTCTTGGGGGCCTCACCTTCTGTTTGTATGCTTCTAGTCTCAGTGGGGAGGAAAAAACAATTCAGCAGAGTCTGGTGGAAAGAGCCCTTGATTGAAGGATAGGAGATGGCTTCCAGTTCCATCTTTTCCTCCAGCAGGTGATAGCCTGTTTTGTTTCCCACCAAAATGAGACTGAGTGGATGCTTAATAAGTGTTTATTGACTCCTTTGTATGACACAAAAGTCATTTCATTTTTCTGGTTTTTAGCTTCTGCATTTATATAAAGACTGGGTTGTTTTAGTTGTGCAAGGTCTGAGGTGTGTGAAAGAAAGGAGAGAGAGAGGCAGAGACAGAGAGAGGGGGAAGGGAGGGAAGGAAGGTGTTCTCATGCTGATCTTAGAATCTCAAAATGCTAATGTTTGTCACCTTGAGGTAGTAGGGGGATCCGTAAGTTTCACTGTACTGCCAAATGGGTCCATGTTCAGAAAAAATTAAGACCCCTGAACCATGAGATACAAAGGGACCTCTTGAACATCACCCAGTAAGCCCTGGGTAGAGTTTGCTCTGCAGTCTGGGTCTTTGCATCAGAGTCCATAATATCATCCAGGATCTTTCTTCTTTGTATTCAGTGATACCACTGTCTTCACCTTCATGAGAGGAAA
Organism: Monodelphis domestica; assembly: GCF_027887165.1. NCBI lineage: Eukaryota > Metazoa > Chordata > Mammalia > Didelphimorphia > Didelphidae > Monodelphis > Monodelphis domestica. The sequence continues at coordinate 30,413,610 of NC_077233.1, read as the reverse complement.
ATAGTGTTTGTGCACAATAGGGAAGGATATTGGCAGAAAGTGTCTTCAGATAGAGAATGAATGGTGTCTATCTATTCCAACTAGATTTGTTCACAAATAGGTTCTTGATATCAGGGCTTTAAGAATTAATCCTTGTTTGTTTCTTTCTGACATTTCACCTGTCTCTTTGACAGGTCACATGCTACTAAGGCTTTTGGACTTGTCTAAATTCTTCTTTCACTGGAAAAGATTAATGCTACTTAAAATTCATCACACTTTTCTTGGGTAAAGTTTGTCCATTTAGAACTAGTCACAATGGCATTGATTAGTGGGTGGCTCTACACCCTGAGAAAAGATTGCGGTCTGTAATCAAACATTATATTGGGAAGGATTAAAGAAAAAAAAAAAACTAGAGTGTCAGATTTCTTTTTTCTTTCTTTAGAGTTTCCTTATCTCACCTAGGTTGATAGTACAGTAGCTACTCATTGGCTGACCCCAAAACTGAATCACTCATCAAAGGTAGGGAGTTTTGCCATGCTCCATTCCTGACCTGAGCGGCTTCACCTTTGCTTAGGAAGTCTGGTCCCCTTCTCACTCCCAGGGATTCAGCATATTGGTACTGGACATAGAATAGACACCTCCTTGCTTCTAGCCCTTTGCAAACCAGACAGCCTAAGTTTGGGTGACCTACTAGCCAGAATATCTTCAGTAACCAGAAATATAGGCAAACACCTTCATTCTTTCTATTATCTGTGTATCTATCTTCCTTCCTTCTTTCCCTCTTTCCCTCTTTCCCTCTTTCCCTCTTTCCCTCTTTCCCTCTTTCCCTCTTTCTTTCTTTCCCTCTTTCCCTCTTTCTTTCTTTCTTTCTTTCTTTCTTTCTTTCTTTCTTTCTTTCTTTCTTTCTTTCTTTCTTTCTTTCTTTCTTTCTTTCTTTCTTTCTTTCTTTCTTTCTTTCTTTCTTTCTTTCTTTCTTTCTTTCTCTCTCTCTTTCTTTCTTTCTCTCTTTCTTTTCTTCTCTCTTTCTTTCTTTCTTCCTTCCTTTCTTTCTTTCTTTCTTTCTTTCTTTCTTTCTTTCTTTCTTTCTTTCTTTCTTTCATATATCACTAATCTATCATTTTCCTTCTCTATCATCTATCATTTCTGGTATTAAAATTTATTTTTTCCTTTTTATATAAAATATAATATGTAACATAACACTAATATAATACATGTGATTTGTTACTAATATATAATAAATTGTAGTAAATCTGCTTACCCAAGAGAAACACATTCTTATATAAGCTATAGCTATGTCAAAAAATCAATGTATCATTCTTTCTTCCACCATTCTCCCCTCCCTAAAAAGGCAGGTAAAATATGATAGAGATTGTATATACATTATCATATAATACATATCTATCATCTATCCTTAAAGAAAATCAATTTGTTTACTTTCAAATACAAATGTAACTAGAACTAAATTCATCAAGTATTGCCTACTAAAGATCCTTCTTATGAGACCTGTTTTCTCCAGGGCATCTATGGTCCCTTAACTGTGGGGGTGCTTCCTGGACTCAGATCTTAGCTCTCTGGCATGGCTTGAGATTTTTTCCATCACTGAGTTCATGCATTCATTTTTTATTTGGATAGTAAGGAAAACCATTTATTTAAGTAAAATGGTAAATAGGTATTGGAAAATTTCCATAAATTAAATATACCAGAAAACACACCTTAGTGAATGAATTTAACATTATAAGCAGCTGTTATGAAAACCATTTGGTAAGAGTGACCAAAAAACTGAATAATTCAATGAATCAGTCTAGACAAGGGAGAATCAGAAATAATAGAGCTCAATAACCCATTGTTTTATAAACCAGAAAACATAAATTACTTAGGAAAAAGCAACCTATTTGATAAAGAATACTGCTGGGAAAACTAGAAGACAACCTGGTATAAATTAGACTGAAACTACTATCATACCATTCTGTAATATGTCCCAAATAGATATATAATCTTAATAGTAAAAAATATAAAATAAAAAATAGAAGACAAAGAGATGATATACCTCTTCTAAATTATGGGTAGGCAATGGATTCTTCACAAAAACAAAGGAAGGAAAAATTACAAAATATAAAATAGATAACCTGAATTACATGAAACTGCAAAAGCTTATCTAAAACACAATTAGTGCAATTAGAATAAGAAGGGAAGCAGTTGATTAGGAAAAATCTTCAAATCAGATTTCTCAGAAGAGATTGGTATCCAAAATATGTAAACAATTAACATATACATTATACATATATATACACATATACATAAACATATAATAACATATATGCACACTGATGAATGCTGCTGGAGCTATGAACAAAAAATTTAGAATTATGCAAATAAAACTACTTTCCACACCCTTTGACCCAGATATTCTATTATTTGGCTTATACTTCAAGGAGAATTCATAAAATAAAAGGAAGTTTCTACATATACCAAAGTATTTATAACATTTTTTGTGGTAGCAAAGAATTGGAAACAAGCCCATCAATTAGAGACTATCTAATTTTGATACATGAATATAATGAAATAGTAATGTGTTATAATGAATGACAAATGTGGTAAATATAACGAGGCAAGGGAAATTTATCAGATTTGATGAAGAAGGAAGTAGATCAAAGAAAACAGTATACATATTTACAAAAATGTCAATGGAAAGTACAACTTTGAAATAATCAAAAGTGAATGCTGCAAAATGATTAAAAACAAATGTAGCCTGAAAGAAGAGACACGAGAAGTCTTTGCCCTACTCTTTTGCTAAGGTGAAAGGTCAGATGTACATTTGTTTTAACTTTTTTGGCATATTGATTAGTTTTTGCTGTTTTTTCTCCTTTTTTTAAAAATAGTTTTAGTTATATGGAATAACTGTTTATGAGGACGGTGTACTGAGGAAAATTGATCTTATGCCTTTAAATATTAACTCTCTATTGATGACTCTGAAACTCTTTTTTTGAGTATTATATTTATTCAGATTATTGTCCTGTGTCCCAAAATGTCTGTGGGACATTCTTATTTAGACAGCCTCTTCTGTATGTATATGTGTTCTCATGTATATGTGTCTCAAGGTTCAGTTCAAGTCCCACACTTTCGTCTTAGACCTCATTAACTAAACTTCCTGAAGAGCAAGTACTAGGCACAGTGTAGGTACTTAATGGAATTTTTTTCCCATTTGAATTAGTTTATTTAGTCAATTTAGAACATTATTCCTTGGTTACAATAATCACATTATTTCCCTCCCTCCCCTCCACCCACTCTTCCAGCAGCCGAGACACAATTTCATTGGGTATTACATGTGTCCTTGATCAGAATCTATTTCCATGTTGTTGTTTACACTAGGATATTCATTTAGAGTCTACATCCCCAACCATATCCCTTTGACACCTGTATTCAAGAAGTTGTTTTTCTTCCATGGTTTTACTCCCACTGTGTTTCCTCCAGATGTGGATGGTGGTTTTTCTTGTAGATCCCTCCAAGTTGCTCAGGATCACTGCATTGCCACTAATGGAGAAGTCCATTACATTTAACTGTACTATAGTGTATCGGTCTCTGTGTACAATGTTCTCCTGGTTCTGCTCCTCTCGCTCTGCATCAATTCCTGGAGGTTGTTCCAGTCTCCATGGAATTCCTCCACTTTATTATTCCTTTGAGCACAATAGTATTCCATCACCAACATATACCACAATTTGCTCAGCCATTCCCCAATTGAAGGGCATCCCCTCATTTTCCAATTTTTGCCACCACAAAGAGCTCAGCTATGAATATTCTTGTACAAGCCTTTTTCCTTATTATCTCTTTGGGGTACAAACCCAGCAGTTCTGTGGCTGGATCAAAGGGCAGACAGTCTTTTAGCGTCCTTTGGGCATGGTTCCAAATTGCCCTCCAGAATGGTTGGATCAATTCACAACTCCACCAGCAATGAATTAATGTCCAACTTTGCCACATCCCCTCCAGCATTCATTACTTTCCTTTGCTGTCATATTAGCCAATCTGCTAGGTGTGAGGGGATACCTCAGAATTGTTTTGATTTGCATTTCTCTGATTATAAGAGATTTAGAATGCTTTTTGCATGTGCTTATTAATAGTTTTGATTTCTTTAACTGAAAACTGCCTATTCATGTTCCTTGCCCATTTTTCAATTGGAGAATGACTTGATTTTTTGTACAACTGGTTTAGCTCTTTATAAATTTGAGTAATTAGGCCTTTGTCAGAGGTTTTTGTAATGAAGAGTGTTTCCCACTTTGTTGCTTCCCTTCTAATTTTGGATGCATTAGTTTTGTTTGTACAAAAACTTTTTAACTTGATGTTATCAAAATTATTGATTTTACATTTTGTATTTTTTTTCTAGCTCTTGCTTGGATTTAAAGTCTTTACTTTCCCAAAGATCTGACAAGTATACTATTCTGTGTTTGCCTAATTTGCTTACAGTTTCCTTCGTTATATTTAGGTCATTCACCCATTCTGAGTATCTTGGTGTAGGATGTGAGATGTTGATCCAAACCTAAACTCTCCCATACTGTCTTCCAATTTTCCCAGAAGTTTTTATCAAATACTGGGTTTTTGTCCCCAAAACTGGTATCCTTGATTTATCATAGACTGTCTTGCTGAGGTCATTAACCCCAAGTCTATTGAACTGATCCTAATTTCTGTCTCTTAGTCAGTACCAAATTGTCTTGATGACCGCTACTTTATAGTATAATTTGAGATCTGGTACTTCAAGTCCTCCTTCCTCGACATTTTTTTATTCATGATTTCCCTGGATATCCTTGATGATTTGTTCTTCCAAATGAACTTCATTATGGTTTTTTCTAATTCAGTAAAAATTTTTTTGGTAGTTCAATGGGTATGGTACTAAATAAGTAAATTAATTTGGGTAGGATTGTCATTTTTATTATGTTAGCTCATCCCACCCATGAGCAATCAATGTTTTTCCAATTGTTTAGATCTAGTTTTAACTGCGTGGAGAGTGTTTTGTAGTTGTGTTCATGTAGTTCCTGTGTTTGTCTCAGCAGATAGATTCCTAAATATTTTATTTTGGCTAGGGTGATTTTAAATGGAATTTCTCTTTCTAATTCTTGCTGCTGAAATGGGTTGGAGATATATAGAAATGTTGATGACTTATGTGGGTTCATTTTGTATCCTGTAACTTTGCTAAAATTGTTGATTGTTTCAACTTGCTTTTTGGTTGATTCTCTAGGATTCTTTAAGTAAACCATCATATCATCTGCAAAGAGTGATAGTTTGGTCTCCTCATTGCCAATTTTAATACCTTCAATTTCTTTTTCTTCTCTAATTGCTACTGCTAGTGTTTCTAATACAATGTCAAATAGTAGAGGTGATAATGGGCATCCTTATTTCACTCCTGATTTTATTGGGAAGGCTTCTAGTTTATCCCCATTGCAGATGATTTTTGCTGATGGTTTAAGATATATACTGTTTATTATTTTTAGGAAAAACCCTTCTATTCCTATACCTTCTAGTGATTTCAATAGGAATGGGTGTTGTATTTTATCAAAGGCTTTTTTGCATCTATTGAGATATTTATGTGATTTTTGTCAGTTTGCTTGTTAATATGGTAAATTATGTGGATGGTTTTCCTAATATTGAACCATCCTTGCATTCCTGGTATGAATCCTAACTGATCATAGTGAATAATCCTTGTGATGACTTGCTGGAATCTTTTTGCTAGTATCCTTTTTAAGATTTTTGTATCTATATTCATTAAGGAGATTGGTCTATAGTTTTCTTTCTAGGTTTTTGACCTACCTGGCTTTGGGATCAGTACAAGTTTGTGTTGTAAAATGAATTTGGTAGAACTCCATCTTTGCTCATTCTGTCAGATAGTTTGTATAATACTGAAATTAGTTGTCTTTGAATGTTTGATAGAATTCATTTTTGAATCCATCTGGACCTGGGGACTTTTTTCTTAGGGAGTTCTTTAATGCCTTGTTCAATTTCTTTTTCTGATATGGGATTATTTAAGTAATTTATTTCTTACTCTGTTAGTCTAGGCAATTTATATTTTTGTAGGTATTCATCCATATCACCTAGATTGCCATATTTGTTGCCATGTAATTGGGCATAGTGGTTTTTAATGATTGCCTTAATTTCCTCTTCATTAGAGGTGAGATCTCCCTTTTCATCTTGGAAACTGTCAATTTGGTTTTCTTCTTTCATTTTTTTAATTAGACTGACCAGTATTTTGTCTATTTTATTTGTTTTTTCAAAGTACCAGGTCCTAGTCTTATTTATTAAATCAATAGTTCTTTGACTTTTAATTTTATTAATTTCTCCTTTGATTTTCAGGATCTCTAATTTAGTCTCCATCTGAGGATTTTTAATTTGTTCACTTTCTCGTTTTTTAATATTTATGCCCATATCATTGACCTCTGCCCTTCTTAATTTGTTAATATATGAACTCAAGTACTTAAATTTCCCCCTGAGACATGCTTTGGCTGCATCCCATAGGTTTTGAAAAGGTGTGTCATCATTGTCATTTTCTTCAATGAAGTTATAAATTGTTACTATGATTTGTTCTTTAACCAGTTTTGGAGAATCCTATTGTTTAATATTCAATTAATTTTTTATTTACCTCTCCATGTACCATTACTAATTATTATTTTCATTGCATTGTGATCTGAGAAGGTTGCCTTTATTATTTCTGCTCTTTTGCACTTGTTTTCATTGTTTTCATGCCCTAATACATGGTCAATTTTTGTGAATGTACCATGTGCTGCTGAAAAGAAGGTATATTCCTTTTTGTCCCTATTTATTTTTCTCCACATGTTTACTAACTCTAATTTTTCTAAGATTTCATTCACTTCTCTTACCTCTTTCTTATTTATTTTTTGGTTTGATTTATCTAGTTCAGATAAAGGAAGGTTCAGGTCTCCCACTAGTATAGTTTTTCTATCTATTTCATCTTTGAGCTCCACTAGTTTCTTTTTTAGCAATTTGAATGCTATGCCATTTGGTTCATATATATTGAGTACTGATATTTCCTCATATTCTATACTGCCTTTTATCAGGATGTAATTACTTTCCCTATGTCTTATAACTAGATTTATTTTAACTTTGGCTTTGTCAGATATCATGATTGTGGCTCCTACCTTCTTTTCATCAGTTGATGCCCAATAGATTTTGCTCCATCCTCTTACTTTCACCCTATGCATACCTACCTTCCTTATGTGTGTTTCTTGTAGACAGCATATGGTAGGGTTTTGGATTCTAATCCACTCAGCTATTCACTTGCGTTTCATGGGTGAGTTCATTCCATTCTCATTCAGAGTTATGAATACTAGCTGCATATTTCCCAGCATTTTGATTTCTACTCCTGGTCCTGCCTTTTCGTCTTTCAATATTTCCTTCTACACCAATGTTTGTTTTTAATCAGTCCCCCTAGTTCCCAGTCTTATTTTACTTCCCTTTCTACCCCCTCTCTTCTTATTCCCCCCGTATTTTCCCTGTAGTCTTCCTAAAATTACCCCCTACCCTATCCCTCCCTTGTGCTGCTTCCCTCCCCACCAGTCCATTTGTTAGCCTTCTACTCCCCTATAGGGTGCAAATCTATTCTCTGCCCCAATGGATTGGATTGTTCTTACCACTTTGGATCAATTTTAAATCACCCTAAGGGTTGAGTATTTCCTATCTCCAACCTCTTTACTCTTCCAGTGTAATGATCTTCTCCCCCTCCCTCCATGAGCTTCTTTGTGACATATAAATTTACCCCCTTTTGTTTCTTTTCCCATTTCTTTTAGTATTAACCTCTTTTTAGCCCTAGTTGTATATACATATATATATATACATATATGTATATATATATATATATATATATACCTATTTATGTGTTATCCTTTTATCCTATACAGTTTGTCACTGTTCCCTCTAAGTGTAATTCTTCTAGCTGCCCAGGTGATAACAGTTTTTAAGAGTTACCAATGACCTCTTTTCTTATAGGGATACATGACATTTTAATTCATTGAGTCTCTTAAAAAGAAGGGATTTTTGTTTATTTGTTTTCCCTCTTTTTGATTACCTTTTGATGATTCTCTTGAGTTCTGTGCTTGGGTATCGAATTTTCTGTTTAGGTTTGGTCTTTTCTTTACAAATTCTTGGAATTCTTCTATTTTGTTGAATGACCATACTTTCCCCTGCAAGAATATAGTTAGTTTTGCTGGGTAGTTGATTCTTGGTTGCAGACCTAGTTTCCTTGCTTACCAGAATATCATATTCCATGCCTTTTGGTCCTTCAGTATGGATGCAGCCAGATCCTGCATTATCCTCACTGTGTTTCCATGGTATCTGAATGACTTCTTCTTGGAAGATTTTAATATCTTTTCTTTGGTCTGAAAGTTCTTGAATTTGGCTATAACATTTCTGGTTGTTGTCATTTAGTGATTAAGTACAGGAGGTGATCTGTGTATTCTTTCAATTTCTACTTTTCCCTCTTGATCTAGAATATCGGGGAAGCTTTCTTGAATAATTTCCTGTCATATTATGTCCAGTCTTTTTCTTTTGTCATGGTCTTCTGGTAGACCAATGATTCTTAAACTGTCTCTCCTTGAATGATTTTCTAAATTCTCTGTTTTGTGAATGAGATGCTTCATATTTTCCCCAATTTTTTCATTCTTTTGGTTTTGTTTTATAGTGTCCTGCTGCCTTGTGAGGTCACTTGATTCTAGTTGTTGTATTCTGGTTCTTAAAGACAGGATTTCATCCCTAGCTTTTTGGTAATCCTTCTCCTTCTGGTCTGATTTTCTTTGAGGTCATTTTTCATCGTTTTTACCTCATTTTTGTCTCCTTTGCCTCATTTTCCAGCTGGTTGAATTTGGCTTTCACGACACTTTTTTCTCATTTTAGTTCAAGTGCCTCTGTTTCCAGATGACTTATCTTAGTTTTTAAGTTCTTTTCCCAGTTGTCTTCAGTCTCTCTTAATTCTGTTTTGAATTGCATTTTTAGTTCTTCCAAGGCCTGTGTCCAATTCGCTGGGATTTCTAATTCTTCGTTTGCTGATCCCTCCCCCTCTGTTCCATTCACTGTATAGAAGCTGTCTATTGTAATTTCTTTCTTCTTTTTCTGTTGTTTGCTCATATTCACCACTTCTTTGCTCCCCATGTTTGTCTGTGCCCTTGCTCCTCTCATTTTTTTGGTTTTTGAGGTTTCTGTCTGTCTCCCCTTTTGGAGCTTTGACAGAAGATCTCTTGGTTCAGTCAGTGGGGTAGGGTTGTTGGGGTTTGAGCTTCTCTGTCCTCTGGAGGCTCTTGATTGGATGAAAGTACAGCAGTCAATGAGGCAGGTATGTTGGAGTCTGGGCTTTCCTGAGCTCTAAAGACTTTTGATGGGATTAAGTTCAGCTGGGTTGGGCTGGGTGTGGTCTGAGGCCAAACCTTCCTGGAAGGCTGGAGCAATATGGAGGACCTCCACAGCTCTTACCAGGCTGCCAGCTCTATGCTCCCACTCCAGCTCCTTCACTGCTAGCTGTGTTCAATGCTTTGAGCTTGGCATAGTCCTGCCCACAAGGTACACCCTCCAGACCAACATTTTTGTCCTCCCAGAGGTTCCCGCTGCTGCTGTAGGCTTAGCGCTCTAGGTAGGGGAAGGGTCCTGGGCCCTTCCTTCTGTCTTCCCCTTGAACCTGAGTCTTCTCAGATTCTGGCTTTTGTTGGGACATACCTTTTTAATTGAGTCCAGCATAAGTGTTCCTTGGCTCTGTCTTGTTACTAGGTTTCATTTTCAGTCCCCTAGTGTGAACCTTAAAAATTCTCAGATCCTACTTCATAAGGTTTAGTTAAGACCATTCCCCATTTTAAACAATGAAGGAACTTAGATCAGGAATGTGAGACCTCTACTCCACCCCTACTTAAGCCTGCTTTAGGGGAAGAAACTCCTTGATGAACAATGAAAAATACTTTAACCCATACTTATAGTAAGGAAAAAGTTTTTAAATCTAATACAAAAGGGTGCTAAGGGGACAGTTGGGTGGCTCAGTGAATTGAGAGCCAGGCCTAGAGACGGGAGGTCCTAGGTTCAAATCTGGCTTCAGACACTTCCCAGCTGTGTGACCCTGGGCAAGTCACTTGACCCCCATTGCCTAGCCCTTACCACTATACTGCCTTGGAGCCAATACACAATATTGACTTCAAGATGGAAGGTAAGGGTTTAAAGTAAAGGGTGCTAAGTACCTATAAAGGTCAGGCAACTTGTGCATTTACAAGGAGCAAAGAGGTGAGAACTTACTCAGAGATTTTTTTTCAGGCATGAACTTAATCAAAAGTTCAAGCCTTCTTAGGTGTGAATTAAGAATGGTCTATCCTTTGGAAAACGTCTACTGTGATTGGTAGATATGATAACTTAGGGGAGGAGACATAGGAGAAAATTCCCTTTAAAAGGAGAGGAGACACTGAGAACAGGGGACTCTGGCTGGACCTCCCTCTGAGGAGATTCTGAGTCTCAGAGGAACTTTCTCTCTCAGAACTCTCACTGGAACTCCCTCTGAGGAGACTCTGTCTCTCTTGGGTCTCTCTCAGGAGAGTCAGCTAGGAAAGCTGAATTGGAGGAGGCAGCTGGTGTCTCTCTGAACACTAGAATCCTTGCTTGGATGAATCTTGTGGTGAGTGGATAAAAGACTGACTGATCTTTCTGTTAGGACTTGGGCCTGGGTTGGCCAGGGCTGGCCTGGGCCGGTCTATCCTTTTTTCATTATTTCCTTTTTTTCTCTCTCTCCCTTTTTTTAATTCCTCATTTGTATTAATTAAAATCTCTATAAACCATGCTGACTTGGGTATATTTAATAATTGGAAATTTTTCCCTGGCGACAACCTTATATATTTGATTTAAAACAAGACACTGTCTTGAAACCATATTTTCTGCAGTCACAATTTAAGGCTAAGGTTTAATTCTATGATCCTATAAAATATAGACTATTGGGGGCAGCTGGGTAGCTCAGATCTGACCTCAGATACTAACTAGCTGTGTGACCCTGGGCAAGTCACGTGACTCCCATTGCCTAGCCCTTACCACTCTTCTGCCTTGGAACCAATACACAATATTGATTCCAAGATGGAAGGTAAGGGTTTAAAAAAATAGAGTATTTAAAAAATCAAGACTATGGAAGGAGTTATAAAGTCTAATTCCATTTGTGAAGTTTACCAGTCAACTTCAGTCCAGTCTTGACTGGAGTTCCACAGATTTTACATGGGGGAAGGGAAAGAGAGAGAAGAAATTCTTATTAATTGAAGAAACAATTTTAAAATAAGGCAACCAAAACATGTGATTAAAAGCATATAGCCTCCCATAAATGCTATACTTGTATGCACATATATCTTCAAATATGTACATATGCATATATACCTATGCAATATGTATATTGCACATGTATATATGTAGCTATTTGTTTATAAATACGTGTATGTTAATGTGTGTGTGTGAATTACTGGTTTTGAACAATACAGGAAATTACTGTCCCAAGGGATAGATTGGCATGGTAGTCAATAACTCCTTCCACCTCTCTGCTAAATATTGATCTCTTGCCATCTGCTGGTGGCTTTGGGTCTGCAACCAATGCCTCATTTTACAGCTCACAACCGGTAGCTTTTATATCTACTTTCCATTACAACTAATATGTATATTCAATATCTATTATATATCTATGACACAGGACTGTGGATCAATGGCAATTAGTGTGCAGCAGGTTTCATGAACGTTTTTAAAATTAATACGGTGAGCACGCTAATGAAAAGGAATTGATCCTGACCATGTTGTATCTATTACTTAGTGTCTCTCAAATGCCCTCTTCAAACTGTTTTTTTAGTTAATAAGTTTAAAATTGGTATTTTGATGTAGACTTACTCTATTGACTCATGTTTTACTTTTGAGGGATGGCTAGTGGGTGCTAAACATGTCTGATCTCCTCTTTTCTTAGGGAGCACCTTTTGCTATAGTCTTAAGTTTTTCAGGAATGATTATACTCTTACAATAAAATTTTCTAGTTTTCTCTTTCTTGAGCCAGTGGACAAGAGATTAACCATTGATTTAAGTAACTTCATCTCTTTGAGTCTTTAAAACGAGGAGCTTGGAATTTAAAACATATTTGTGGTGATGATTTGGAGAACATCTTTTTAAGATAATATCACTTTGGGTTTCCAGTTTTTAACTGAGATTCTGTTCTTTAACATGACTAAGAACCTCTGCTTTCACTGATTTCAACCAGAAACACTCAAAGTTGTGGGCCCTCCCATTCTCATGCCAGTAGCAATTTAAGAAGAGAATTGCTTGACTCTTGGACACCCTGCAGAGTGCAGTTGATATAGCATTCTAATATATGAAATAGAGGTCAGACAGAGTAATATATCAGATAGAAATGAACGATAAATGACTTAATAGCCAGAGTTTGGAAAACAAGGCAGCATTAAGGTTCACCTTAGGAAATGATCTATTAAAGCAAACAGTGATTAGGATCCACTTTTGTGATAAGAATCCATGTCAGGGAATCCATGGGTGGTTTACAGTGTTCAAGCTTTCAGCAGAACCCATAAAATTTATAAACCATTTGGCTCTTTCTTTGCCACCATGTAAGCTACTGCCAAGTTATCATTTATTCATCCTTTCTCCAACGAATAAATAAAGGAAAAGAAATAAAGCTAAATTTAGTCCTTTTTGGCTTTCTTTTCTAGGAAAGAAAGTATGCTATTTTAATCAACATGAAAATTTGAGTTCTTCATCTGAAAATTGTCTGTTCATATATTTTTCCCATTTATCATTTGGGAGATGGCTCTTATTCTTATAAATTTGACAAAATTCTTGATAGGTTTTACATATAAGACCTCTATCTGAGATGCTGTCTATAAACATACCCCCCCATTTTCTATTTTCCTTCTAATCTTGGCAACATGTTTTATCTGTACAGAAACTTTTTACACATACAGTTTTAAAGTTTATGTTAGATTTAACATCACAATATCACTCCATATATTTTCTTCTGACATTTTAATTTTTTGTGTATTTTATGTTTATACTCTATTCTTTCTTTTTTTTTTGAATCTTTATCACAATTCATTAACTTCTCCTTCACTAGAAGTCCTATCTTGTAGCAAATATGTTTATTTAACCAAAAAAAGACCAATATATTGGCCTTGACTGAAAATCCATGTCTCATTTTGCAACAGTAGTTGTAGCCATGTGCACCAACAGTAGTAAAGTCTTTATAATTCATTTATCCATGTCATTCTCCTGGTCCCTTCCCCACCTTCTAACATTCAGAGTTAACGTATCTCTTCATTTGATGTTTGAATAGCCACATTATTTCACTATCAAAATGGCAGCCCAAGAGCTGAGTGTTTGCCCTTTCAGGACAATAGGGTCCATTTTAATGTGCTGAAGAAAAAATGTACTTAATAATTAGTTGTCCAGAAGAAAAACAACTGCTTGATCACATGGGTATATGGGGATATGACTGGGGATGTAGACTCTAAATGATCACCCTAGTACCAATAGAAATAGTATGGAAATAAGTCTTGATCAATGACAAAAGTACAACTCAGTGGAATGGCACGTTAGCTATGGGAGGGAGGATGGGGAGGAAAAGAGCATGACTCATGTAATCATGGAAAAATATCCTAAATTAATTAATTAAATAAACTTTAAAAAATAAATGATTAGTTGACTAGTCTTGTATATCATTGAAAAGCAGTTCCACTTGAGGGCAGGCACAGTGTCACATCCATTCATGAAACCCCTACAACACTGAACACAGGTTCAGCACATATCCAATATTTAACACATATTTATTTGGTTAAATTGTGTGTAGTATGTCTATTTTAGTGATTGGTAACCAAGTTGGTCAAATTCGAACCAGGTGCTTCCTGTTCCCCCAGACTTATAGTATTTATAACTGATGTGTTTGTCAGATAAAGCAGAATGTCTTTTTTTTTCTTTTTCAACTGGTAGCCAGAGTGACACTTAGGAAGCTATGTGGGCCGGTGAAAATACTATTGGCTGTGGAGTTAAAAGCCTTGGTTCAAATCCCATCCTTAATACTACCTGTAAGACCTCATGTAAGAAATTTAACTTCCCTGATCCTCAGTTTCCACAACTATAAAATAATAACTTTGAATTAAATGGCCTCTATGGCCCTTTTGCAGCTCTGTACAATGGCCTGAGGAATTGTCCAGCTTACTTAACTTTTATGGGAACCGTTCTTAATGAGGTTTGCTTGTTTCTCCTTATTTCCACAGGGCATTCAGGTAACCTCCAGAAGATGGCTGAACCTGCAGGAATACCAGAGCAAAAAGTTGATGTCAGAACACGGAGTGAAGGTGCAGAGATTCTTTGTGGCAGACACAGCCAATGATGCTCTCAATGCTGCTAAGAGATTGAGTAAGTTTAGCTCATTTGCCAGGACGGAATGCCCATCGCTTCATCGCATTGCATTTTGTTGTTTGAGATATTTATATCAGTATTCTAGGGAGAGTTTTTTTATTCTAGGATTCAAATTTAATATCTGATTAGCCAAATTGATTTTTTCCCATGTGAAGGAAGCTACAGGTAATCATTTTTAATTGAATTAAATTCATTAAGTACCTACTTAGATGGAAGGGACTCTGCTAATTTCTGGAAAACAATGAAAATCATGGCAAAAATCAGGTCCTTTAGAAGACTTTGAGGAGCTTACATCCCAGTGGAGGCAAACAACATGGACATGGATGATTACATAGAAGGAGTACAGAAAGTCACCTATGAGTAATTTTGAGGAGCTTTTCATCTGAGTCTTGAAGGAAGTCAGAAATGTGGACGAGGTCCAGTTTATGCAAAGGCACAGACATGGCTGATAGAATGTCATATATTCGGAAACAAAAGTAGGACATACTCTTACAATATAAAAAAGTATTTGAGGAAAAATGACATGATTTAATTCTGCCAAGAGTTAGAGCCAGATTGTAAAGGCACCAAACAGGATTTTCTCAGAGTTTGTTCATTGGTTTGAAGCCATGTGGTCCAGTGGGAAGAGCCCTGTTTTGAGTGAGTCTCTAAGTTCCAATGGTGCCTCTGATGTCTTTTATCTCTATGACCTTGGTTAAGTCCATTCATTTTCCTCAGCATCATTTTCCTCATCTGTAAAATGATGGTTTAGAGCAGATCCCTTCGAAATATGTGATTCTATTTACACATCAAAGGGCAGCTGGGTAGCATAAATTGATAAAGGGCTTCATGAGTTCAAATCCAGTCTCAGTAGCTGTATGAATCTGGGCAAATCACTTCGCTCTCTTTGCCTCAGTTTCCTCAACTTTAAAATGAATTGGAAAAGGAAATGGCAAACTATTCCAATGTCTTTGAAAAAAAAAGTTACACATGGGATCACAGAGTCAGACACAACTGAAATGGCAAAACAACAAAATTCAGTGTTTTTCCAAACATATCCATGGGGATCTTTGTAATGGAACACAATGGATTGATGGAACCTCTAAACTGAGCGCTGGTTGGAGGGTAACCAATTATCCTTCAGGATAAAGGAGAATTTGAGGAAATGTCAGAGCAAATGGGAAGAAGTTAATGTTGCTTTTATACTGAATGTTTAATGTTTGTGCAGAAGTCTTCTAGTCCCATGGCCTTATGGGATCTGTGAGCACTTACTCAAGTCAGGTCTCCCAGAAGGCTGAATCAAAGTGGAGTAAAATTCTCCCTTTCCTGAATCTGTCAGGTGTTTCTCCTTTTTTCAGAGCATCCAGTCTCCTACCACTTCCTTCTTTTCTGCAAGTCTTTCCTAATTTTGCCTAAAGATGCATCTTGAACTTATGTCTAGACCCCTGTTTGACTAGCAATTATTATTCTACATTCCTACTTCCATCTCATTTATGCCAGGCCCTTCGGTGCTCCTCAGAAACCCTGGCTGACCCATATGATACTCTTAAGTAACTCCTGCCTGTGGCTTTATAAGTGTGAGGAAGGGAGGGCAGAGAAGCCTCCCTCCATCCTCTTTCTAGTCCCCAGATCATGACTGCTAGCATCAGCCTTTCCCTAACAAGGGTTGTTTAGAATACTTGCTAAAACACTGATCTGTTTCCTTGATCTCCAGAGGCTGTCAGAGAAATAAAATGCTGTTTTCTTGACTTAAAGTATATGGCAGCAGACTCTTTCATTCGACCTAGAACATGGAGTTGGGATCAAAGAACATAGGTTAGGATCAAGCCTCTCCTAGAAAGAGTAAATGCAAACCCTTCTCCCTCCTCTCTCCTCCTCTGAGAATCCTAGAGAATAAAATGAAATAATGTTGGGAAATTATTTTTAAAAAATTTAAAATATTATATATATTTGAGTGATTATGATGATAGCGGTGGTTGCTTATGCTGAGCTGTTGTTGTTATCTATCCATGAACTGAATTTATCCTAATCTTTAAGAAGAAAATGACTCCCTAATAGAGCAGGTTCCAGTTAT
Organism: Monodelphis domestica; assembly: GCF_027887165.1. Taxonomy (NCBI): domain Eukaryota; kingdom Metazoa; phylum Chordata; class Mammalia; order Didelphimorphia; family Didelphidae; genus Monodelphis; species Monodelphis domestica. Next base: position 30,397,172 of record NC_077233.1, on the reverse strand, counting down.
TAGAAACCATTCCTGTAGCATATTTAGTCATGGCAATAGAATTGGAAATTGTAGTCCATAGGGGCAATGGAGGGAAAGTATAGGGAGAGGCCTTAGGGGAGAGATTGATTGAAATCATCGGTAATGCAAACAAATGTATTCTAGAAGATAACACAAAATAGGGTCCTGCCAACTTCTTAGCAGTGTGACTGGCCAGGACACTGATCCCCTCTCCCAGGGATAATTTCCAGAGGGGCAAAAGAAGGACAATAACAACCACAAACACCATATCACAGCATCTGGTGCATAACAGGTGCTTAATAAATACTTGGTGGTGATTGATGAATTATTCTATGGAAAGCACTCTGCAAAGCTGTAAGTCCCATATATGTTTCAGGTTTTTTTTTATAATTCCTGGTTTTTTATTGATCTTACCCTGAGTCAAGTTTCTCATATTCTTAAGAGAATGAACAAATGAATGAATGAATGAAAAAACATTTATTGAGCAATTTCTGTATACCAGGATGCAGAAGGAAATGGCAGACCACTGGAGGATCTTTTGCCAAGAAAGTCTGTGGATGGGATAGGCATGCTTTGGGTCACAAAGAGCTGAGCACAACTGAACAATTCAATGACAACAACATCATGTGCCAAGAAACTTATTAGGCTCAGGGAATACAAATATAAAAGTGAGATCATCTTTGTCCTAAAGGAATTTACAGTCTAGTCCAGTGATCCTATACATTTAGAGAAGGGGAAGCCAAGAAAGGGTGTTTTGGTCTGAAGAACCACAAGGAGGGTAAATATAAATTTCATTTTTATTTTTTTAGAAAAAAATTTCATTTAATTAATTAATTTAGAATATTTTTCATTGGTTACTTGACTCATGTTCTTTCTCTCCCTTCCTCTCACCCCCCTCCCATAGCCAATGAGCAATTCCACTGGGTTTTACATGTGTCATTGATCAAGACTGATTTCCCTCCTTCCTGGAATTCCCCCAGCACTTTAACCTCCTAGTTTCACTTTTCCTTTTCACACATGCAAAAAAAAAGTACTTCCTATTGAAGCACTTGTGTCTCTCTGCTCTGCTCCTAAGTATCTTAGGTAGGATTTGAACCTAATTTACTTGAGTCCAAGCCCTGTCCTCTGCCAGTGGACCATGACTCTTCAACAGCACACTTTTACCTGTTAGATGGTCTTTGGGTCCTGGACCTTAAGGGCTCTATTGAAACAGGGTTCTAATCAAAGATAAATTAGGTAAGTAATTTAAGTAATTAGGTTAGGTAAATTCAGGCTTTCACTGTGAAGGCTCACCTCTTCCTAAAATCTTCTGGCATGAGATGGTGCATCTCTCCCACTTCATCAAGTTGAGGCATCTTTTATACAAACAATTTTTATTACAAACATTTCCAAGAGAAGTTTCAAAGAAGCATTTCTCCTCCTTTTCATTGAGTTACATGCCCTCTTACATGATGCCAGATGTCCGACATCTTGATTTTATATAAAATATTCTAAGTACAATTTCAATCATATGATTCTGGGGAAGATTTACTTGGAAATTGGTTGTGAAGGTGGCTTTAAAAAACACAACTTGTTTCAAAGCACAGATGTTTTCTTATAGATTTCATCTCCTCACTCATTACTTTCCTGACTTCTTTAACTCAATGATGTTCTTGGGAGAGTCTCCATCCTGTCAGCATTTTTATGATAAGGAATGCATGTTAATAAAATTAGGGGAAGATGCAGCAGGTTCTGAGGCTGTCATTGGATAATTTGAGTAATCTACCAACATTGTCTTGATGGTTCATTTTATTGCCTCTCGAATAGCAAGGGAAGATTTGTGGGGCCATTATGGTTTAGAGGGAGAGGTTGATGGAAATTGGTAATGCAAACAACCTTTGGATTTTAACAAAATTTGTTATGACCGGCATCTTAGATGAGACTCATTTTCTCATAGGGGATGGATTTTAGCAATTCACTGACTTGACTAAAAAGTGTGCACAGTGTACCCACCTTTGACAGCAAATAAGTGATCCTTTGAGTGATTAGTTCCTTAGGAAGGATTGCTTCCTTTACTAGCCATTGGCGATGGGACGTCCCCATTACCAGAGTGAGTGAATGGGGATTTAATTCAAGGTGAGGGAGCCACAGGGGTTTCTTCTTTGCTCCAAGGTTCAGGGACCAAGTTGTACAATTGTCCAGGCTCCCTTCTCCCTGCCCTCTCCTCATTCCCTGCTTTCTCCTTGCCATGGTCCTGCTGCTACTGTAGCCCTTCCTGGCCATTGCCTGCCTCCCACTCCCAGGCTGATCTCTGTGCCGCTGTCATAGCCACAGCACCTACTCTGGAACTTGTCTTTGGGGCCTCCCTCTGTACTTTCCCTGCCGTTGCCCCTATGGACTACAGTCTCCAATTCTACTGCTGTGACTAAATTTGCTCTAGTAGTTTCTGATAACTGGAGCTTTGTCTATTAGGTAATCATTTTCTCCTTAAAGATTAAGATAAATTCATTTAAAGGATAGATAATAACAATATCATCAAAACCTACCACTGTCATCGTAATCACTAAAATGTATATAGTAATTTAAATTTTATTAAACAACTTTAAAAATTCATTCGATCCTCAAAGCAACTCGGGTGGTAGGGTTTATTATTATTGCCATTTTACAGCTAAAAAACTGAGGCAGAACCACAAAATGGTTATGTCTAAGGCAGGATTCAAACTCAAGTCTTTGTGCCACCTCTGTGAACAAATATTTATTTATTGATTGCTCATGATGTGTGAAGCACATCAGTATTATAACCATGATCATTAGGCACAGGGACTGGAAATACCATTTCACTGATATTGGAGATGACCCCTACCATTGTTGGTCAGTGCTTTCCTGGCATCTTGTAGATCCAGAGCTTGGAGAGATCAAATCACTTGCCTAGGGTCACAGGGAGAATATGTACTATAGGAGGGGCTTGAACTTGGGTCTTTCTGACTCAGAGGCCGGTTTTCTCTTCACTATGCCAAGCTGTTTCTCATGAATAATCATTAGAGGAGAGAGAATCAAATGAGTGTAGCTTTTAGCTAAGAAAAGAAGTCTACTGAGAAACAGCTTTTGCATATGAAAATGGACTGAATTAGACAAGAATTTTTTTCCTTTTTGACTTAGAAGTTTGACAATTGATTTTGCCATTCATGTTGACAAGAAAATCTTAGTGTATGATTAAAGGAAAAAGATTGTGTTTTAAATAGTTACATTTTTGTTGTTGCTGCTTTTTCATTAGGAAATGATACTGAAGTAGGAAAGCAGACATTCATTCTCTCTGTGCTAATGACACAGCATCATCCGATGGAGATAAGAAGCTTTTATTGAACTTGACTTGCTTATGAAGGATTTCAGCTCTGGCATATTTCTAGTCATCAATATACCTTCCTCTTTCGTTTTATATAATCACATCCTAAAGCCAGATGAGTTATGACACCATTAAGGAACTGTATGCGAAGTATAAAGGCCATGGTTACACATTAAGATGATTGGCAGCCTTCATTAATTGTTTAGGTAATTAACTGTGTCTCTAACTGTTCTACTCGTCAGGGCTTTGTTCTGGCTCTGCTTATGAAGCTTAGAAATCTTGTATCAGAATCCTAAGTTCTGGAATGGAGGGTCCTCATCATTAACCAGACTCTGGTGGGCAACTCTGTGTCCTCGATGCTCAGAATTTTCATTCCAGAACAGAAAATACAATGTTGTTCTCCTGTCATTGCTAGTCTGTTACAAAAACACTCAATTAAACGAATAGATTTTAAGAAGGGAGCCAGATGTACCAGTTTTGACTAAATCAAAGACACCAGTGGGCTAATACCCAGGACAAGGAGGAGCAACTAGCTGAATGTGGATTCCATTTAATCATTTCTTGGCCTAAATAAGATGCTTTCTATGACTTGTCTGTAGATAGTAGTCAACAGGAACATTGAATTCTCCCCTTGTGAAATATTCATTGACTTGAGTTTGGGTCATTCAAATACACTCCCATTGGTTCAGGGGCATTCCTGCTTCCAGCATGCATCTCAATTAAAACAAGTGAATGAATAGTCTTAACAGTTGTGTAATTAGGAACCTAATGAGGGATTTGTTCATTATTCTTCCCTGCTGTGGCTCTTCAAAAATATTTCTCTTTCCCCACTTGCATCAACTCTTCTCCTACTTTATAAGGTAATTTGTTTCAGTTTTTTTTTTTGATAGCTTTCATGTGATTGTTTTAATCTATTTAACATGGTTGGGGGATTGATCTGTAGGGATCCACCTTATGGATGTCAATTCTTCATGCTATCTTGGCATAAGCAAGGCATCTTAGGAGGGGATGTGTTGTAGATCAGGTAGAGGACTGAGAATAAAAGGTCAATCAATCTTTTTTTTTTTTCCAAAGGCTAGATAATGCCTATCTTTTTAGACTCCTCAGAAGTGAAAAAAGAACTTACTAGATAAACTCAGTGTGTTTGATAATGGGAGCCAATATTTTTTTTTCCTCTTCACTTTTTAGTAACTAAAAATTTTAAGCCTAAGAAAAGAAAAAAGAATAGGACAGAATGTTATAAAACCTTAGTGAGAGCCTGATGTCGTTTTTATCTGGAAAGATAATTTATGGCAGTGTGACTGCTTTTATGCTCTCTCTAATTCAAGGGTTTCTAATATGGGGTCTGGGAACTTGTTTTTTAAAAAAATTCAGAATAATTTAGTGAGTCTTTAATAAGCTCCTAATATAGGACAAATGACATAAATGTCATATATCATAAGTTATTATTTGACTGGATTCATGGGGAAGTTCAAGCAGAATGAATGACCAGAGATTTTTGAGTCACCAGTCATTTGTAGTTAAGCAGATCAAGGAAACCATCTAATCAGATGGAGATCAAAGAAGGTCAGTCAATCAGCAGGCATACATGAAGTGCCTACTGTATATTGGGGACTGTGATCGTTACTGGGGATCCAGTGATGAAATGCATGACATGGAGAGAAATCTTTCTCAATATGGATAGGCATGATGTTTATACTACACAGAGTCAGAGAAAGCATGTTGGAATAGGGGAGTGACTCATCACATAGTCTAGAGGCATTAGGACATATTATGTAAAAGAGAATAACATGATATGTGGAAATCTTCCTTCCCGCCCATCTCCCTGCACCACAAGCACCTGTTTGAATTGGTGAGTTTCTCTGGGTACCCACTATATCTTGCCAGGCTCCAGCCCTCTTCACTTTACTCCCCAGACATTTCCTCACCTGCCACTTGGATAATGAGTACAACCTTCTGTACTTCATTGTCCCCCTTCCCCCAAACCTCTCTAGTTTTGGATCTATGATCAGATCAACATTGCCATTGCCAATGGAAAGAGCCAATAAATCTGCTCCCCTCTGACTCCACTCACCACTTCTTAGTCAGTCAACATTAATTAAGTACTTCCTGTGCTAAACTCTCTATTTGTACTACAACTCTAACCGAAATTAGTACCAGTGGCCACCACTCCCCCATTTGTCTTGTGTTCCCACCTCTACCCAGTAGCCCATTAGAATGGGAGTCCCTGGACAGCAAGGATTATTTTTATTTTTGTATGGATCTCCATTGATTAGCATGGTGACTGGGGCATAGTGACTACTTAATTGCTTATTAACTTGATTCTTTGAAGGTAAGAACTGTGTTCCCTTTTGTATTTGTATCACTAAAATTTATCAGAGAGCATGGTATGTGGAGAGTGCTTATAAAGGACTCTTCATTCATTCATTCATCCCATGAATTCATTCATTCATGCATGTTGGCATGTATCCATATATGAATCTGTCCATAGATCTAGTTTCTCATTTATTCAGTAATCCTGAGAAAGAGAGAGGTTGGCATTAGATTTTGGAGTCCTTTGAATGCCATTCTACACAGCGGCAGTTTATTTTTCAGCCATAGGTAAAACCACTGAAGATTTTTGAGTAGGGGAATCACATATTCCCATCTGTGCATTAGGAAGATCATTTGTTTGTCAAGTGAAAGAAAGTCTCAGAATAGAGACAGAATGCAAAGAGGAGCCATTGTATTAACTTAGGTAAGAGGTTCAAAAAAGTATGCCTGACCTAGTAAAAAGGAACAAGAATCAATTAACTATTGATCAACAAACATTGATTAAAAACTTACTTCATGTTAGGAACTGTGGGAAATTTTGGGGGTACAATGACAGAAACGGTTCCTGTCCCTAAGTAACGTATTCTAGCAGGTGAAGGTTTCCCCTGAACTAACACTGATGAAATTTGGCAGCTAATTCGATGTGGGAGGTGAAGGCTAAATAAGAGGCAAAGACAACTTAGATGAAAGGAACCTGGATTCCTGAGAGGAGGGAATGGTGCTTCTATTAACAGAAAAAAGTGAGCTGAAAGAGGGAGGATTTGGGGCATAGGGGTGGGGTGAAATGACAAGTTCAGTTTTGGATATGTTGGGTTTAAGGTATCTTTCTGAAATCTAGATAGAGATGTCCGGGGGGGTGGGGGGGGACAAATGTAAATTGGAAAATAGAGCTCAGTGAAAAACCAACTTGGGGACAGTAAATAAAGTTCTGGAAGACCTCCATTTGAACCCTGCCTCAGATATCGCCAAGTGGTGTGACTCCAGGTCTCTTACTTAACTTCTTTGTGCCTCATTTTCCCCATATGTCAAAGGAGAAGGTGGGACACAAGGGCTTCTAAGGTCCTTCTAGACTTAAACATAGAGGGGATATAGATTTGGGAGTGATAGGCACAGTGGTGATCCTTGTCACCATACAAGTAGTCCTTATATCATCCTGTGCAGACACAAACAAATCATCATTGCCTGTGGGCTATCAGAAATATGGGAGATTCTTTGGAGACCTTGCCTGTGGTATAGAGGGAAAAAATCACCAGCTCTAGAGTCAGAGACCCTGGGTTCAAATCCTTCTTCTGAATTGAATTACCTGTATGACCTTTGGGAAGTCACTTAAACTCAGTGGATCTCAGTTTCCTCATCTATAAAATGAAGAGCTTGAATGAGATTACTCTTTAGGTCCTTTTCATCCCCAGATCTATGATCTTCTGGCCAAAGTGACTTAGAATACTCCTCAGTGTTCTGAATATTATTTCTAGAGATTCAGTTGGTCCCTTTTCCCATTTGGGGAATTCATAGTCCTCTGAAAATATTTGAAATCTTAATTATGTCTAGGGTTAATATGTTAACTAATGAGCTCTCATTCATTCATAATTATTACTGAACAAAGTCAATTTTCATTTTTCTTCTGGTGGATAATTGTTTTTTTTCTGCCACTGGCACATTCCAATGGTTGCCCAGTCAGTTTGTGCTTGGGGAATACAAACTCATTTTGTTATTATCTTAAGCAAATTAAAAAGACAAAGTTGGGAGTGGAATGTAAAGCCCATCATGTAAGAAACATTGTACTCCCGGGTCACAAGACCTGAATTCTAGTCCCATCTTTTGCCTGAAAAATAATATGGGACTCAGTGAGAAGAGAGAAGTAGTGGTTTGACTTCAGAGGCTGCACAGAAATGAAAATGTAGGTTATCTCCCATGATTGGCCATTATAAGGTGAGTGCCTGCCCCATATCTGGATCAGAAATAATGAAGAGCTAATATTTGAATCAAGAGTATATTTTATTTTGGTTCAGGGAAATGCTTCCTCATGAGAAGAGCTTAGGAAGAGTGAGTTGAGAATTAAATTGAGCATTTATAAAGCACCTACTGGTTACTTTTCAGAATGTAAAAGCTTCAATGCATGCATTTGGGAGAGGAGTATAGAATCTTAGTGGTCCAGAAGACCAGTCAGAGGTTGCCTAGTCAGTCCAACTTGTACATCAGTCAGTGGACCAGCATATATTAAGCTCCTGATGTTCGTTAGGCAAAGCTAGCCTGGATGTATAAATACAGAAGGAAAAATAATTTCTTATCTCAAGGAGTTTGTCTCTACAAAGATCTCCTCTCCAATGTGTCCCTGGAGACCCAAACCTCTGCTCAAAGGCCTTCATTTAGAGGGAGCTCAGTATCCCTCGAGGTAGCCCAGTCCATTGGGAGACTTTTGGTTGTTGGAGAGCTTTTCTTGGCATCAAGCCCTGGTTTTCCTCTTTGTAGCTCCTGGTTTTATCCTTTATTCCTCTTACTACCATCTGAATTCAGGAAAAACAAATCTAGTCTTTTTTCCATGTGACAAATCCCTGAAGACTAAATTCTCTATTCTCTAGGTTAGACAGTGACTGAATAAGTACTAAACAATTGTGTGATCCTGATCACTAAACCTTTCCTCGCCTCAATTTCCTCACATGAAAATTGGAGAGAGTTACTCCAGCCCTACTCTTCTCAGGTTGTTAGTGTAAAGTTCCAGAGAGACTAGGTAGGTTAGTGGCATCGCAGACAGAGTGCTGGACTAGAAGTCAGATCCCAGTTTGAATCCTGCCTTAGACTCTTCTAAACTGTGTCACCTTGGGGCAGTCACTTAGCATTCTTCCTCAGTCTCAGTGTCTCCATAGGTAAGTGGTAATAGAACCTACCTAACAGGTGTGTGAGGGTCCAGGAAGATAATGTATGTAAGCTCTGTGGGAATTATAAAGCTCATACAAATGCTTGCTATTATTAATAGATGTATGGGAAAGCATTTTGAAAATGCTATGCAAATAGCTACTATTGTAACTTGAATACCTCATTTGATGCCTTATATGTATACAATTCATTCAATCAATATATAAAAATACTCTCCAAGGACAAATATCAAAATGCTTTTGGAGCAATTTGTTATTTTTTTTATTATATCCATCACTAAACTTCTTGAATAGATGGATATTTGGAAGTTGGCTATACTTTCCAAAGGGTACAGTGGGAATCGAAATCAGGGGACCTGGCTTCAAATTTGATTCCTAATCCTTATTACCTGTGGGACCATAGAAAATTAATTTTCTTATAAAATTATTGTTATTTTATATTATTATTATTATTATTATTATTTTATAGAACCTGGATGCCAGCTTCTCATCTGTAAAAGGGGGGAGGGGTTATCCTGGATGATCTCTAAGGTCCTTTTCTGATCAAAATCTTGAATTCGGTGACTCTGTATGTACATTTAGTCTCAGTAGATAGGGTAAGTGTCTCTTAAGGATTTGAAATTAAAATTTCTTGGATGACTTAGTTTAATTCCCACCAAACTAAGGAAGTGTTATATCGAAAGTGTCTGAGCTTCCAGCAGAATCTGGATTGACAGCAAGATGTTTTGACATCATTCATGGTAGTATTTTAGGAAAATGGAGTCTGGGGCATTGAGGAGGGTTAAAGAGTGAGAATTCTGTGGAATACATTGTCAACTCACCAGAGTATTTTTCTTACAGACTAAAAACTGTATGGTGAGATACAGGAATGGCCCCAGGCAAAATTCTTTAGTAGAAGCAGTTCCATTATATATGCTCTTTCCTACTTTTCCACTCTTTCTCTCCTTCCTTCAGTTTCCTGTTTGCCTCAGGCCTTTGGCTTGCCCTCTCTGGTCTGGCACCTTTCTGCCTTTCCTCTTTCTCATAAAACAATATCTTATCTGGATAAAAAGACAGTTATGTTTTCTTGAATTTTATTTCATACCTTATTGCCCCACAATGAGCTAATCTCATAGACTTGCACATAGTAGGTATTCAGGAAATATTTAATGAATAAATGAAGCAAAAATGTGGCCTCTCAAGGAACAGCTGTACATTTAAACTATACCTTTCTGGAGAGAATGCTAGACTTTTCCTATGTAATCCTTTAGTTGGCTTTCCTTGGACTGTTAATGTTAATAGGAAGGGAAGTAGAATGGGAGCCTGGAGGGGGGATATTCCTGGGATTATAGAATTTAAACTGAAATCAATCATTCAACAAGAATTTGTTTAGCATCTAATATATGACCAGCATGTGCACGGTCTCAGTAACAGGGGGACAAAGAATAAGAATATTTTGACTCAGAGGGAGCTTATATTCTAGTAGGGAGACCAGAAGGACACGTAGAAGCACCCAGAATATAAATACTAGTAACATAGTTGAAAGCAGCTGGAGTGGTAGGATTTGGGCTTCTTGAGCTCTATCTTGAAAGAAGAGGGATTCCTTCAGTTGGAGGTGAGAAAAGATTGCATTCTAAGTTAGAGGAACAAGAGCTGATCCAAAGCCCAGGGATAGTTAATGTCCTATCCCATGTGAGGAACAGAGAGAGCCTAATTTAACTGAATCACAGAATGCAGAAGGGGAAGTAATGTTTAATACCTCTGGAAAGAGAGGCTAGTGATTGTGAATAGCTTTAAAACTGGATTGGTTGCAGAGCAGCTATGTGGTTCATTGGATTGAGAGTCAAGCTTAGAGATTGGAGGTCCTGCATTCAAATCTGGGCTCAGACATTTACTTTCTAATCGTGTGATCCTGGGCAAATCACTTAATCCCCATTTCCTAGCCCTTACCGCTCTTCTGCCTTGGAACCAATGCAGAATATTGATTGTAAGACTGAAGATAAGAGCTTTAAAATTGGTTGATTGGGGTTGTGTCATTTTTGACCCTTTGTGATCCCTTGAAATTTTCTTTGCAAAGATACTGCTATTTCTTTCTGCAGACCATTTTATAGATGAGGAAACTGAGACAAACGAGGTTAAATGACTTGTCCAAGGTCACACATGTAGTAAGGGTCTGAAACTGAATTTGAATTCTCAAGTCTTCTTGATTTGAGGCTCAGTGATTTCTACCCACCCTGAATCCTCCTTCATGATTTACATTATCACATGGAAATGAATTCATTTTTGGAGAAGAATATTGAGTTTTTACTACATCCTTGCTAAAATCCATGAACTTCTATTGACATAAGAGTACTTGAACAGTTAGGAATTGAAGGTATGAAATATATTTTATGCTTCTTCACACTAATGTAAATGATTACTTGATCAATATAAATGTAGCATTTAAATAATGAGACTTCATCCAGAGAAGCAATGACTTAGTGGGAAAGTGCGATGGATGTGGAAACAGTGCCTGGGTTCGAATGTTGACTCTTTCATATACTCTCTGGGTGACTTTGGGAGAGCCAAACTTTATCCTTATGGTGCTTGGTTTCCCCACCTGCAAAACGAGGAAGTTGGACCCGATGACCAATATATGGTTTTACCCATGGAACATAGGTTTCATAACCCATAAAGTCTGCCCTTAGAGCACCAGTTTCATGACCTATAATGCCTTATCCATAAAGCATAGATTTAATGACCTATAAGATCTTGCCCTTAGAGAACAGCTCCCTTTAGGTTGAAATCCATGCTCTAAGGGTAAGGCTCACAACTTTATGTTCTTGAAACCTTTTACCTTCTTGACTGAAAGTTCTCAAAAGCTTCATGTATAAGCTGTCACCACACCTAGCAGCTGCTGTCTAAGAAAATAGCTTGTTGGATGCTTCACAATGACATTTGAGTGACATGCCTGATTTAGTATGCTGCTTGAATGGTTACTTTATATTAATGAGCATGCTATTGGTTGATGGGCCTTTTGTGCGGTAGAAATTTGCCGAATAAAAAGCCAGGACAGTTGTACTACTGTGAGGAAAATGAAAAATTTATTTTATTCTCATGGCAACGTAATAAATATTAACAGTGGGATTGTGCTTTAAGACACAAGACTATTCCCTAAGGAAATTGTTACAGAGTAGGCACTGTTTACTTAGAATTCTTGATAAATCGAGCTGAGGCTCCATTTTGAGCTTTCTGGGTTATCTCCAAAAAGGGGGAGAAAATGATGTAAAAAAAAATTACCTATGTATGGCTTGATCCAAGATCGGGAAAGAAGAAACAGGGTGAGTCAACAAGCTCCTTCAATTAGAATTCCGTTTTTTGTTTGTTTGTTTGTTTGTTTCTGTTCAACATAGAATGAGCTAAGGGATTTGGGACTCTTGTCTCTCTCAAATTTAATACAAGCCAAGTATTAGAATACTGTTTTTTTTTTTACATCGTTGGGCTTTATTCACCAGTTCCTTCCCTATTAGAGAAAGAAGGCAGATGGAACAAGGATAATAGGAGGAGAAATAGCCCCACTTACAGTATTTGATATGCAAAAAATAAAACTTGTTCCAAGGCTTCGGGTATTCCATCTTTCACATAAGAACAGCTTTGTATAAATAAAGGAATAGGAGCTCAAACTGTGTCCTTGTCATCAATGACAATGATGCTTTTGAAAGGAGGAACTCCCAGGTGAGGAAACTCCTACCATTACAAGTCAGTAACTTCTTTTTAACTTCTTAGAGTAGTAAGATGTTAAGTGATTTGCCCTGGTTGACAATTGTTGTGAAGATCCAGTGAGGTGACTTTTAATGACTTATCCAGGGTCATATGCCAATATATGTCAGGGGCAGGACTGGAAGTCAGGATTGCCTGATGGGCTTCCTATCTGCTATGCTGCATTGCCTCATATTGTTCTGACTATATGGATGCCATCAAGCCTTCTGGCAGGGATGGTTTGGGACAATAGCATCTCCTACCTTGTAAACAATATATTGCAAATGGTATATCATATGCATGCAGTATATTATGATTTAACTCATGGGACAAAAATGTATTTTGATGTAGTTGTGCTACTTTTAGTAACTAAGGGATAGGAAGCACTCTGTGGTGATGACATCATAACCTATGTGCCTGATTGGTTGACCATTCACATAATGTTTCTTGGACATACCTGAGTAGATATTATTTATTTCATGTTTTGTTCCTTGCCCGCCATATTTCTGTTCACAAGGGAACCATCTATACATACTCAACCCTAGTAAACTCTATGACAGGGATTCTTTTGTTTTTGTTTTAGTTTTTTTATTTTAATTACTAGTAACTGTCACTGGTTATGGAACATAGTAGGTGCTTAATGAACTTATTGAGTGAATTGAATGGAATCATGGAATCCCTGATTTGGAAGAGATCTTAGAAACTATGTAGCTCAAGTCTGCTTCATCTGTAAAAATGAGGAAATTACTTGCTTAAGATTATATCATATCTCATTTTTTGTTAGATTGAGGTCAATAGGAGTTCTAAAAAAATGGTTACCAAGAAGGAAATGGAATCTAATCTTTCCTTTTAAGGATGATAAATCATTGAATAATAAAGATGATTATGGCTACATGTTGTTTATCAGATTTGATATTTTCCTACATTATCCAATTCATTCACAAAAAAGAGGCTCTTATCTTTGAAACATTATAGGAAAAAAACTTAGGGTATTTTAAATGGAAGTTGGTTAAAATATAAATCCACTAAAATATTCCAATTTCTCCTTTTCACTCTTATCAGAATCCACAAAACTTGTTTCTTTGCTCACAATGAATGCTGGCTTTTCCTTTCTGTATTCTTAAAGATTTAGATCTTCAATTGTTTGGCCTGAGTTGGTCCTCCACTTCAAGTCTGTGAGTTCATCCTCATCTCTTTGATTTGGAAGGAAGGGGTGTATCCAGACAGCCTTGGCAAGCTAGAATATTCCCAGGAGACTACTTCTTGCCCATTTCTTCCAGCAAGTGATTGGAGATCAATAAATGCACAGCAGACGAATATTTTATGCATCTTTCCAGGAATGTGTGACCATATTCAACTGGCTAAATAGTAGAAAAGACATTTTTTTCAGTTGACCTATCACTTCTAATATAAATGGTCTGGAAGAGTTTTGAGAAAGTTTTATGTTTTTAAATTTTTAAACTGCTTTGAGTAGATGACTTCTTTTCAGTGGAAAGCAAGACAATTTTTTATTATTTTTTTAGGGTTTAGGACTCACCTTATAGATCATCTTTGTAGGGAACCCCTGGATGATAAAATTCCCCCTGCCAATGTAGTTGGCATCTTCTTTGAAACTTGTAGTCTTAAAGAGTAATAAGGATATAAGAGATGTACCTGGGCTTATAAAGCTAGTATGTCAACAGGAGGAACCATATTTTCCTGATATCAGGGCTAGCTTTCTTCTTTCCATTATAACACATCACCTTTCTTACTACCTCTGATAATCTATGTGTAACCCTGTAAGTCTCACTAAACTTCCTGAGGCTCAGTTTCCATATCTATAAAAGTCTTTAGACATTTTTTATAATCAACATTTCATGAGTATAGAAGTCTCTCAAAAAAAAAAAAAGAATCATACACCATGAAATCTCAGGAGACTTGAAAGAAAAATTAAGGTTAAATGAAAATGATTGATCTGGAATAAAGCATTACATTTGTTTGGAAGAAGGGAAAAAGTATACATAACAAGATAATAAAGCAACATGGTTTTAATAAGAAGGTTTTAGAATTATAAACCTTAGAAGCTTTTTGATATTGGCCCATTGATAGTGAATGACTAATCAACAAATTGGAGGTGGCTAGGTGGCTCAGTGGATTGAGACCCAGACCTAGAGATGGGAGGTCTGGGTTCAAATCTGGCCTCAGATAATTCCTAGCTATGTGACTCTGGGCAAGTCACTTAACCCTCATTGTCTATCACTTACTCCTCTTCTGCATTAAAACCAACATACAGAATTGATTCAAGGATGGAAGGTAAAGGTTTAAAAAATAACCAGTAATTTATTAAATCAATCAGTCTGGATATAAATATTTGCCATGTGATAGACAGCATGGTAGGCCCAACAGAAAAATGGACAAAATAAGACAGCCTCTACACATAAAAGATTACTTTTCTTTGGGATGATTCTAAGTATATACTAAATATGAAAGTGGCTAGAATGCCTACAAATAATGGTTGGCACCTTCTCAGCAACTTAGACAATTACCTAGAGCAGATGTGTCAAACTGATTGGCTTCTTTTATTTATTCATTGTTTGTTGTCCTCCCTTGTGTTTATACCATCTTAAAAACAATGGGTTCTCATTTGGTTAATTGAATCATGTAACTTTTTGGTTCAGTCAAAAATAAATCTAAGTAAATTCTTTAAGACACAATGATTGAATAGACTTGTCAATTAAGTTGACAATCAAATAATCAGTTGAATCAAAAGGATGGCCAGTAAGCTTGTAGACTTATGTTAGTATGGCCTCATGGAGGGCTGAATTAGAAATTCTGATAATTTTACCCTTATTCTACTAAAACCCAACAATTTATTACCTTAGCTACTTGTTTCGTAATTCTACTTTTTGGAAAACTTGAGAAAACCTATGTATTAGTGCTCGTGGAGAATAATGTACTCAAAAATGTCTATATATTTGATATCAATTTCCACAGACACAATATGCCATAGTTGAAAGGATGTTGAGCCTATCTTCAGTAAGGGTTACCTTCAGATTCTCTCTCTGAATGTTACCAAGTGTAAGCATGGCCCTGAGATCAGCCTTTTACCCCAAATCTGGTTATAAGATAGGAGAAGATCCCAACCTGGGAATGTCCTAGACAGATGGCATCACAATGCCTTTGGGGAATCATTTATCACCAAATCAACTGCCATATTACGGGCCAAAGAAGTTGAATTGGGACAACTCAGAGCATTGTTCTTTGCATACATTGGGCATTGCTTATTTTGAAACTATTCTTCTATATGAAATGTCTTCAAATTCAGTCGATTTATAGTAATCTGAGTAATGCGTAGGAACCTAACAAATCAAAATCTCATTTCAGATGTTTGACACTAATGTTGTGTTGACTTATTATTTTATGTGTGAGGTTTCTGATAAAATTACCAAAATACTTCTTCGGAAGTAGTGACAGGAAAAGAGAGAAATGAAGAATCCACTGCTGAGCTGACTTTGATTTCCCATCTATAAAGGGTCACTTGCAACTTTCTAATTGTATTTAAGCATATTAAATATTCAGTTATTTACAGTTCAAGGAGTGTAATTTACAATATTTTCTAGTGGAATGAATGCTTGACAATTGTAAGTCATTTACTCAGATATAACATAAAAACAACAGAACAATTTTATTATTTATTATGATGGTATTTTCCCTGAGCATTAAGGATATGTAAGCAGCTGCAACAATAACCAGATGTGTAATTTAGAAGCAGCTGCATGAAACTTTCATTTTTATACATAAAATCACAAGTATTGGACACGGATTGTAACTAAGATATGGAAAATGAAATGATTTTTTCCCCAGCTTTAACAGCTGTGTAAAGGAGAAAAAATCATTCCTTATTCAGTTTCTAAGTGGCCATCTGTTTGGGGGCCCTTTAAAAAAAGAAAAAAAATGGAAAGTGACTTATTCATTTTTGGATTTTTTGAGTGATTATGAAAGCAGAGTAGTGTAGTAGACTGAGATCTAACCTCACATTTGTGAAGACCAGGTTTCAAGTTTCCTCTATGATATATATCAGTACTATGACCCTGTACAATCACATATTACTTTTCTCCTTTTCTTCTTGATAGGATGTGTAGAGTGGGTGCCAGCCTCTATTTGGTGAGATAGTTATTTCAATTTGGAATCCCCTATGCCAGTATAATAACTAATCTACTGCCCCTAAATTAATATTTGTTGCATTAGAAACTGAGGCAGGCGATAAAAAAAATGTCAAGTGTGGTCAGGAATTCAAATTTTCCTGAGTTCAAATCTGACTTCAGATACTAGCAGACCCTGGGCAGGTCACAACCCCTTTTGCCTCCATTTTCTTATCTGTAAAATGAGCTGGAGAAGGAAATGGCAAAGCACTCCAGTATCTTTGCCAAGAAAACCCCAAATGACGTAATGAAGAGTTAGACATGACTGAACAAATGAACAAACAGCATTAGAAAGTATGTATATCATAACTTGATATTAAATATGTAAAGCTTTTATGCTTCTTTGAACTCTGGGCTTTATAACCAATAATTGTTCAATTGAATTAAATTTAATTATGGAACTTGTAGAATTGTAGTGTAGCCTTGTGGATAAGGAGCTATTTTTGAAGTTAAGGAGATGTATCTGAGTCATACTTCTGGCTCATGTTAGCTAATGGCAAGTAGTTTAACATCTCAGGCTTTCAGACAATTAACAAGTCTCTAAGTTACAGGTGAGTTGTGCTTTTGCACCAGTGGAGGGAATTTCCACACCAGGTGTCCCCAAGCTGATAAGTAACAGCTCCATCACAGACATACATATGTTTTACATGGAATTCATGGTCTACCGTTAATACAAATGTAGATCTTTTTAAAAATTGTCTTTTTCTTATGAACTTCATAAACATGAACATTTCAATATACAAATAAAGAGGGTATTCTACTTGAAAATGTGATCTGTTGGTTACCAAACACAATTTTTTGGTTCTCATTAGATACAACTTGGTGCACTGAAATAAAAAAAAAATCAGACTTAACATGACACTTCCAATAAAAGTAGATTTAGTTGATTGTTCCTTGACTTAAAAAGGCACACTACATAGGAAAGCCTGGGACAATGAAATATAAATTAGTCAAAGGACATAGGTTCAAATCATACTTTGGTTACCTGCTACTAGTGTGATCTTGAGCAAGTCACTTAACTCTGTAGGTCTCAGTTTCCCCACCAGTAAAATGAAGAGGTCAGACTAGATGTTCTTAAATATCTCTTCCGACTGATTTTCCATAAAATGAGCACCTGCTGCACAGATTGCTTTGTCATATTTCTCAAACCATAAGATTTTTATTCATAGCAATGTAACACCAGATACCTCATTATTATGCTAATGATTATGGTCAGTAAAGAGGTTCTCATTTTAAGGAATTACTGGAAAGTTAGTGCTACTATTTGCTACCAGTAGTTTGCTGTTCTCATGCTTCTAAGGTAAGTATTTTGGTAAGAATGGGCAATAGAAGACTTCTTCAAAGTTCCAAAGTATTGTCTTCCTTAAATAGTGGGGATCAACAGCTTTTCACCAATGTTCCTTGCATTTATTTACCACCTAATGGCATTCCAATGAGTTAGGGCTAATTTAGGTTTGCTGTGAAAAGTTAAGCTGATGCTTGCTTGTTATTTGATTTCTCTAAAATGTTAAGGAAAATTGATCAAGGAAATAATAGGAATAAACACTGACTTATACTGGACTTTGAACAAGAGTGGCAAGTAGTGTAAAAGGATTCCATTCTGACAGTGATTTGTAGATTCTTAGTCCAGTAAGCTATTTATGTTCGAGTCCTTTATTGACATCTACTGAAGCAGCAAGCACCCAGTAGAGACACATGATGAAGTGGTGCTGTCTGGAGGAATATTCCTAGCCTGTTCCCCAGGTACCAAAGTGTTCAACTTGTACTTATTTTTACAATGTGATCATTTTTCATTAAACACCCTGGTCCCTATGGGAATGGAGAAAGAAGTGCTGTGTGCCTTTTCTGTCTTCACAGACTCCCAAGTGTCCCTTCTATAGATTCAACAGTGGCAATAAGGCATAGAATCCTCAAGTAAAGTAGTCCAGGAGAACTAGAACCCAAATGGTAGTTAAATTGACCAAACAAGCATGCCAGGAAAGATAAGACACTCTCATACTTTTTATTCATGGGATGAGGCAGTTAATTTGCCAGTACTTTTGTGTGGTCATAGGTTTATATTTGAAAAGAACTTCTAAAGTTATCTAACCCAATCTCCTCTTTTCTATGGATGAGAAAACTTGGGCCCCCAGAGGTAAAATGATGTACCCAAGTCAATATAGAGTATGTGTCAGAGGCAGGATGCAAATCGAGGTGCTTAGATCTTCAATCCCTTTGTGCATCTCATTTAAATTGATTCAATGTAAGCTCTTTCAGACTTAGGTTTGTTTGGTTTTTACCCTTGTTTTTCTTTGTATAGCCAGCATTTAACACACAGACTGAAATATTCATTGTTTTTAAAAAAAAAAAAAGATAGTGCCTATTCATTCATTCCTTACTCTTCCAAATCAGGTAGCATGACATTTTAGTTTTGTGTCTTATTGATTTCGCTGTCTTTGGAGTCAAGTATTCAGAAAACATTAAAGGTACATGTTGTTTGGCACAAGTGTTTCCATAATTCTTTCCTATTGAAACACAGTACTTTACCATTTGGTTGGGATGACTAGCTTTGCTTAGAAAATTGGCAAGATATCTATATTGTTAAGCCATCTGATTCATTTCAACGAAAAGGTACCATTGATTCTCATCCAGAATATTGCTGAGTAGAAGACTAGGTCAATAGACAAAAACTCAACCAAACATAAAGGATCATATTTTCCAAGGGTCTTGCCCATGCTTTCCTCTTGCATGCCCATAAGCTTGTGTGCACAATTCAATTGTATTTGACATTTATTGGGTTGCGCTTGACATTTCCAAGTGTGGTGGCTATTTTTTCCCCTGATAACTCAGTTGTGAAATTGTGAGTGACACTCTTACATTCCAATTCAATTGCCCTCAAAATTGACCATTGGCAACCTATGGAAGGTGAAATAGCTCAAATTTTGTGACCTAGTAGATACCCTCACCCTCAACCATGAAATGGGGTATTATTAACGGTTACTTAAAAAAATAAAACATAATTATCTTGTTGCTCTGATTTTCCTATTTTGAGTACTTTTTCTAGACCAACTAGAAGTATGTGACCTACTTCCCAAACATCATTGCATTTGGTGGACTTTTAGAAACGCTAATATTTGATATCAGGTAGCAAGTAAGCTAAGCAGTAATATTCATAGTCTGGTTCGAATCTTTTTGTTCTATAGTATTTTCAGGTCAGTTCATGTATGCAATATTCATCATCTAAATAAGATTTTAGGGTGCTTAAAGCTAAATACTACGAGAAGATGGCCCAAAACTGAAAGGGAAACCTGATGTGCTAGATGCCAGAGTAAGAATCCAGTAAGAACTTCATGGGTTAAAACATTGGCTTAAGTTGAACAAGATAACATGCAAAGATCATAAGTGCAAAGTTATGTATATTTTCAAGAAAATCAGTAATATAAATACGATATGGAGTAGAAAGCACTTCATCTGGAGAAAGATCAGAGACTTTTAGTAGACTTGGTAACACAATTTAAATCCATAATGATATAGACACATAGGATAGGGACTAGGCATGAGATTTAATAGGTAAACCCCAGGTGACATAACTCTTACCACCAACTGAAGTTGACCTCTTCTCTCCAGCTTGTAGTCTTAAAGAATTTCTGGAGATACTAAAATTTTATGCTCATTTTCCAGGATAACAGAGCCAGTATGTGTCAGGTGGGACTTAAACCTATTTCTTCCTAGTTTCAAAGCAAACTTTGCATTCCCTTCACCCTGCTGTTATATGACTGATAAAAAAGTTAATGGGACCTGAGATAGAAATAAAAGAATTAAATTATCTATGGGAAGGAGATGAGAATTCCACTGACCTCTGCCCTTGTTGGATCACTTTCAGACTACTGGATTCTCTTTCAGAAGGGTCTTGGTGCACTGGAGAACTGCCAGATGAGTAGTAATAGTAATAATAATAATAACTAGAATTATGAAGGGCTCCAAGGTTTGCAATATGCTACTTGGAAGACTAGATAGTTTTGATGTTGGGGTTACTCATTAGATATGTATGTTATAAGTCAATAGAGAAATTATTTTTTTAATTAGGAAAGGGTTATTCTGGGTCATGATTGATATATAGGGTGTGTCAAGACTAGAGAGCCCTCTGGCTTGTGGACTAAGGCAAATATCAGGCATCAGGGCAAGATCATGTGTCACAATCAGGTGAGTGGTTGGAATGAAGCCATGCAATGAAAAATTGAGGATACACTGTAATTCCATGCTTTGTAGATTCTTTTGTTACATCTAACAAAGAACAATTGACCAATTTTCAGTTAATCTTTCACCTCCAGCCTCAATTGAATTAATTCCTATTGACCTTGATTTTTTTAATCTTCTAATAGTCTACTCTTTTCTATAACAAATATTTCCTCTGATTCCTAACCAAAAGTTGTGGATCTAACCTTTGAAGACCTCAAATGAGAGGAAATCCATTACTCCCCAACGCAATCCATTTCATGTTAAAGTAGCTGAAATGTTTATCAAACATTCCCCCCTCCCTTAAACTAAGCCTAAACTAGGTTTGAAACATCCAGGAACTTTATGAGGTCAAAGGTGTGGACCAAGAAACAATGATTGATAGTGAAATCCTTTATGTCCTAAGTGGAGCAGAATGTGTAGCTTGATTATCATAATACTATTCTTGGAAAACTCTTTTCCTTACAAGTGGGAGGAGAAGGTACAGATGATGGATTTGGAGGGTTTCCTAAGCTACAAGTGACTTGCTGAATTCAACCTAAAGTCATCTGAAACCAGATGGATCATTTGGTTTGGGTTTAGCCTATCTCTTATTCTTTTTATCCCTTATAAGGTCTCAATATGTGATCTGATGTATGTAAAACTGTAAGGGAAAGCAAAGTGTGAAATCCAGAGGAACTGAGAGAGTACAGTTATAATGTTCATTCAACTCTATGTTTCAAGTTTTATATTAAGAAAAAAGACTTGTTAGGAGGACTAGGCATTACCTTAGATATTTGTCATTGAAATTAGTGCTACTTAACACCCGATATTCCTCATCTCTGATTTCACTAATTGCCTCATTTTATGGTAATTCATAAATTGAAAACTTGGGCTCTCTAGCCTACCATATTTTTAAGACTAAAAGGATCTTTTATTGGGCAAGATTCATCCCATAGAGATACCAAAACTTATTTATCATAGCCTCAATTTTACTTTTACTTTTTTAATTTATATGACATTTTTGATACTTAAACTAATGTAAGTACTATTAAAAACTTTTCTTTTTATATCACAGTCATTTAAAAATACCCATTGCCATACCCTATCCAATGAGTCTTCACTTATAACAGTTGTTCTCAACCTTTCTAATGCCGTGACCCCGCAATACAGTTCCTCATGTTGCAGTGACCCCAAACCAAAAAATTATTTTGGTGGCTACTTCAAAATTGTAATTTTTCTACAGTTATGATTTGTAATGTAAATACTTGATATGCATTATGTATTCTCATTGCTACAAATTGAGAGGTTGAGAACTGCTGACTTATAACAAAGAAACACTGCTCAACAGAAGCAATTAACAATTATTTAGCTGAATATCTAATATTCCTTTTCCAAAGACTCCTATTTCCCCACAAAAAAGAGATGGGCCATTTTCTTATTTTCTCCAAGGTCAACTTCCATTAATAGAAGTTGACATCTCTCTGTAGCTTATGATTTTAGAGAATTGAAAGAAGATGTAATCATAGTAAAAACAATCCAGAGAAAGCATTGTTAGAATATTGTTTCCCACTTGGTATGTGAGACTTTTGAATAAGAATGATGTGATCTAGGCTATATTTATGTTTATAATGAGAAATATCTTTTCTCAAGCTTTCGTCATTATGGAGACCAAATGACTTATCTAGGGTCAAACAGTTTGTATATCAGGTCAATGGAAATATTTGAACCCTGGGCTTTCCCATGCTAAGGCTGTCTGTCTATCTACTTTGTTAAAGTGATTATCACTCAAAATACTTTCTGATACTACTTTTCTACATCATAAATTTTATCACAACAAAGCAGAGTCAGACCTTCCAGTGGCAAATGCCAAGTCAGCTAGCATTTATTAAGCACCTACAATGTGCTATGCACTGTGCCCCATGCTAGGATTACAAAGTAAAGGGAAAAATCAGAACAGTTTTCTATTCATGATGAGCTCACAGTCTACAGGGCGAAATGACATACAATGATGTGTAAGATCATTAGGATGATTTAGAGGTCATCTCAGAGGGAAGGTGCTAAGATTAAGAACTGGGAAAGGCTTCCTGCAGAAGTTCTTTAACTTTAGTTGAGACTCGTGGTAAATAAGGAAGTCAAGAGGCAGAGTTGAAGGATCATTCTAGGTACAAGAGACAACCAGTGAAATATGATTGGTAATGTATAGGGAACAGGTTGGCCATTGACATCATAGCTGAAGAATAATTAGAGGAAAGTATAAGTAGATTGGAGAATGTAAGACAGAATCAGGTTATGAAGGGCTTTAAAAACCACAAGAGATTTTATATTTGATCCTAGAGGTAATAGGGAGACACTAGGTTTTATTGAATGGTGTGGAGAAGGTGATATGGTCAGACTTATCCCTTAGAAAGACTATTTTGACAGCTGAATGGAAGATGGATTGGAATGCATAGAGGCTTCAGGTAGGTAGAAAAATGAGCTGGCTGTTGTGGTAGTGTATTTGAAAGCTTATGAGAATCTACACTGGGATGGTTGCAGTGTCAGAGGCATATATGAGAGATATTACAAATGCAAAAATGACAGAACTTGACTTAGTGGATGTGGAAATGGGGTGAGAGAGAGAGAGTTGTGATTTGAGTATGAGCCCTAGATTTTGAGCCTGGGAAATTGGGAGGATGGGAATCCCCTCAATAGTAAGGATTTAATTTGAAAGAGGAAAGGCTCAAGGAAAAATGCAGTGGGTTTAGTTTTGGACATGTTGAGTTTAAAGATAGATATCCACTTTGAGATACTTAATAAATAGTTGGAGATGCATGACTGGAGGTCAGGTGAGAGTTTTGGTCTTCAGAAGCAGTTTGTCTTTCATAGAGATGACATTCAAATTGGGGAACCTGAGACTGGCTTCCTCCCCTTCAAAATGTAGTTATAAAGGCAAAATATAGTGTAGATGTTCAAAATGAACAACCAGTAAAATATAGAATGCTAACTTTGAGAACAATAGATTACTTCTAAAAAAAAAAAGAAATTTTGAGGAAGAATGGAAAATGATAAAAGAGGATACTGGAAATTGGTTTCAAGTAGGCAACCCGAGTGCTGTCCATGGTACCTGGATGTGTTTTTTCTTTGTTTTGTTTTGTTTTGTTTTGTTTTGTTTTGTTTGTTTTTGTATCTCTCTTTCATGATAACCAGGAGTTTGGGTGTTGATGGTGAGAAGAATCAATTCTTAATTAGAGGGATCTCATTCCTAGATATTCATTCATTCTGGGATCCATGTAAGTTATAGGTTTGTTGAAAGAAAGCCCAAAGTTTCATAAACTTTCATGTCATCACAAAGCACTTAGGCTATTCACATCATTCAAGGAGGAAAATGGAAAAACTGAAAAGGAGAAAGTGTTGTTTAATGGAAGTCAACTAAAGGTTACAAAGAGAAGAGAGGGAAGTGCTGGGTATAATGTTTCAGAGATAGCTAACATCAGATGCACTGCTGTATAACAGCTCAGTATAACAAAGTAAGCTTGTACTTTTCCTTCTCCTGACTTTTCATCCTCAGATGTGATTTCAAAACCAATATCTAAGCAAGATGAGAAACTGTTGTGGCTATTCTTCTGATTAGAGTTTTCTTTTGCCTTTCTTTCTCTCAATCTCTTGACATTGGGGGCAGTGATTAAAAATTCTAGCTTCTGAAATAAAGACCTTATGCATAACGAAGTAGAAAGTACACTGACTTTGGATTCAGGAGAACTGAATTTGAATTCTTCTTCTGAGTCATAACAGTTGTGTAGTCCTATGCAAGGCAAAGTCACGTAAGCTCTCAGAGTCTCATTTTGCTCATTTGTAAAATGGAGAAATTATGGTTGCTATATTTACTGTTTGGGTTCATTTTGAGGAAAGTTTTTTTTAGTAAGCCATAAAGTGAAACAGATAGGTAAGTTTTATTATCATGTTCTCTTCATTTTGTATCTTTTCTTGATGATTATGGCATCCTCCTGGAGGTCAGAGAATTTGTCTTATGAACCTTTTATCTAGCAATATATGTAATATAAAATTATTGTGTTTTGTACCTTGTGTGTTTTAGATACTAAATGAATGCTTGTTTTCAATACTTGTGGAAGTGAGAAGTAGTTCTAATCTAAAGGAAAATTTTCCTAACCATTAGAGATATTGAAAAATATAATTGATTTCATGGTAAGTCATGAATTTCATGTCATTGGAAATCTTATATAGTAGAGACTAAATGATAGAGCATATTTTGGACTATGTGTGGATTACTTCTGAGGACTTTTTCAAATCTAAGAATCTATGATTCAGTGAGGCAGAAGTAAAATATTATATCTAGAAAAGGAATGGAATATTAGACTATTTTAAATAAAAGTATTATGTTCAGAACAAATGAGGTGATAATTCCCATTGTAAATGTCTAGAATCAGATCACACAAAAGTGCAGTAGATCATATTTGACCATTGAATCTCTCTCTGGGTGTTAGACTTTGGGAAGAAGTTTGGCAAGTTGAAGGATATCCATATGCATGTAATCATGATGAGGAGTCCTTGAAATATTTTGTATGAGGATGGGAAGAATTCGAGATATTTAGGCCAGAGAAAAGAAGGGTCAATGCTGTATGGACAGAGCAAGATAATTATCTTCAAATAATTGTGGGACTGTGACTAGAAGAAAATTAGACTTTTTCTGCTTAACTCCACAAGCCTTCCAAGGGTAAATTGGTATATGGCTACGTTCAGGTTAGGATAAGTAGGCAGAGTTTTCTGGCAGCAAAAAAGAGTTTAGATGACCACCTGTTGGGAATGTTAGGCAGACTCTTGCTTTGAGTATGGGTTATTCTAACATCTAGACTAGATGACCTCCTGAAACTCTTTCTACTTTATTCCATCACTATTTTGTCATTTATGCCTAAATTTGTTTTGAAAAATGAATGCAGTTACCCTTCTGAAATGAAGATTTGAAATTTTAGACTCATGAATTAAGTGAGCCATTAGAGTTATATTCTCTCTTCCTGACAATACTTGAATAGAGGGTATTCTAACATGAATCCCTTTTCTGACTTTCAAAGGTTTAAAGTCTTAGCTGTTTATATTTAGTTGGCAAAATGAAAACAACACCCAGCCTGATTTTCTCTAAAATCAACAGTTGGGAAGTGTGACCAGCAATAGGATATGGTGGGTAGGTTTCTTATTTTCTTTGTGATAATCCATACCTAAGAGGGTAGAACAGTTTTCTGAAACAGAAGGTATTTCTTGGCATTTACATAAATCATTGCAGCTTCATGGGAGAGTACAGTGAATTTAAATATTTATCTGAATTCCTTTATTTGCTATTTAAAATGTAAAATGTTTCAGTACATGTTTGTGAATGAGAAATATCTATTTAAAACCCCCTTTTATTTAATTAGGTAATAAGCAACTGTCCTAGTCTAGTTTTCCAAATAAACTCAGAAAACTTCCCAGTTCCCTTAATGTTTATTTTATGGACTTCTTACAAAACAAGATACAAAAATACCCTCCATGCTCGCTTTTCATTCCACTATATAGTCTAGTGATTCCTGTGATATAGTCTTATACTGTTTACAGTGATGACATGTGTGGGAGTTGTGATTTGGGTCCACAGCAATGGATGAAAAGGCCAGAATATAACTCTCAGTTCTGTTGACACTACACCTGCCCGTGCTTATGCTTTGGAATGAAAGAAAAACCTTTTACATGCTTTTGGGGAGGGGAAGGGTATCAGATAATACTATAAAGGGGAAGGAATGATGGTTTTGAAATTAGAGACCCTGCTGTTGGATCTTGGGTGGCCATTTACTACCTCTGTGACCTAAGACTTACTTACTCTCTCTTTTTCTGAGTGTGTTTTCTTGTCAGCAAAATTAAGAAAGCTGGGATGGATGACCTCTAACCCCTTTCAGCTCTGAATTTTTAATTCTAAAATTTCTATTCACTTGTAGTTTTAAAACCCAAGTTGCAAAAGAGCAGTAGCTGGTTTATCAGTTTGTACTATCACACAAATTTATTCTGGTTTACAAGTTCAAATTCAGTTCTGGGTAATTCTTTTAAATAAAAGAAATTTTTAATTCTCTGTATTTATTGCTTGACCACATGTAGGAGAGTTAAGTTGAGAGCTAATAGGATTGATTTTAATATTATTATATCTAGATAGACATATATATACATCATATATAATATATAATAATATTATGAAGAACATATTATATTAATAAAATTATAACAATAACATTTAAGGAGTAGAGTATAAGGCATCCTGGTATGAATTTCTAGACTGTTGAAGAATTGATGACAGATTTAAAAATAAATTTGGGGTGTTTGCAGAGTATTAAACTATGTTATTAATAAAGGTTGAGAGTTTATATTTTTCCATACCCAGAGCATGTTTTAATATGGTGTTCGGAAATTTGTTCCTATCTCTCCTGTGAAAGCCCTTGCTTTTGGATAGGGATAATATCATTTGTATCTTATTTGCATCTTTTGGGGGAGCTCAATTTGAAAGAGAACTTTTGGGATACTGCAAGCTGATTTTCAGCACATTCAGCATTCATTGATTTTCTTTAGTATTAGTCTTTATCCTCTTTCTTGCTATTGGCCCTTTACCTTCTGCCTACAAATATGACTCCCTGGATCCTATGACATCCTACCCTATACAACATTCCCCTCTTTCCCTTTACTTCTAAAATTCTTCCCCCTCCTTTTTTATTTAGAATATTTTTCCATAGTTACATGATTCATGATTCCCCCCTTCACTCTTTCCTCCCCTCTCCTGAAGCTGATAAGCAGTTCCCCTGGCTTATACATATATCATTGTTTAATACCTATTTCTGTTATTCATATTTGCAATAGAGTGATCATTTAACATCAAAACCCTAATCACATCTATATCAAACTACTTGATCAATCATATATATTTCTTCTGCATTTCTGCTCCCACCGTTCTTTCTCTGGATGTGGATAGAATTCTTTCTCATAAATTCCTCTGGATTGT
Organism: Monodelphis domestica; assembly: GCF_027887165.1. Taxonomy (NCBI): domain Eukaryota; kingdom Metazoa; phylum Chordata; class Mammalia; order Didelphimorphia; family Didelphidae; genus Monodelphis; species Monodelphis domestica. The sequence goes on along the minus strand of NC_077233.1, from coordinate 30,369,563 downwards.
CCTGGATCATTGCATTGCTGCTAGCAGAAAAGTCTTATTACATTCAATTGTGCTATAATGTATCCATCTCTGTGTACAATGTTCTCCTGGTTCTGTTCATTACATTCTACATCAATTCCTGGAGGTCTTTCCAGTTCACATGGAATTCCTCCAGTTCATCATCCCTTTCAGTACAATAATATTCCATCTCCACCAGATACCACAATTTATTCAGCCATTCCCCAATCAATAGGCACCCCCTCAGTTTCCAATTTTTTTTCCACCACAGTGATCACAGCTATAAATATTTTTGTACAAGTCTTTTTTCTTATCATCTCTTTGGGGTAGAAATCTAACAGTGATATGACTGGGTCAAAGGTTAGACTACTTCTAAAATTCTTGAAAAAATATCGACACCTGATTCCTTACTTCTTCACTTTTACCAGCCTCTTATGGTCTCATTTCAGTTCTCAACATTGGATCCCATTCTACTGCTATTGTCAGGGATGCTAAACCAGTGAAAAATGGGGCTTTTTTTCTTATTCCAAGCCAAAGTGTTCTTTCCACTAAATATTAACATTTCTAATTTTTTAAATTAAAGCAAAGCTACTTTAATGGCCCCACACTCTTCCCAGAAACAAAAGACCATTAAAAATATTAGCATTCTGATTTGGATTTCTTCTGAGTCAATGGAATACAACAGTCTTTGAAGAATTGAAATTGAATATTATACAGAGGATGATGGAGACACAGCATGAGCAGGCTACAGCATCTAAACAATGAGAAACAGCAAAAAAAGAACATGAATCAAAGAATCAAAAAATTTTAGGGAAATGTTTGGTAAGAAGAGAAGATAGACTTATCATGTTAAATGTGATGGATGACAGGTTCATAAAGAAAAAGCAATAACTCCTCCCACTGCCACCCAGTACATTGGGTGGCTGACTTGTGGGAATCTCCCAGACCATGTTGATTTGTTATTTGTTAGAATGTTTCTAATTTAGTTTTGGCTCACAGGACTGCCTTATATGACTACATTCAGAATTTTCCAAATGGGTTTGAAAGCATCGTACATCTTGTTCCTATTTTAAGAAATAGGGATTGTGTGTGTGTGTGTGTGTGTGTGTGTGTTTACAGTGAAGTAGAGGGAACAGTGATGGTTTTATTAACTGAAAGTTTACTTTTTAGACAGTATTTATTTGATACATTTATCTGTATTTGATCTCTTTTGATATTATTTGGCCTTTGACCCCACTGGAGTTTAGAGAAGCATTGTTTCTATAGATGTGATAATTTAAAAAAAAAGGGGGAGGTTTAAACTAAAGCAAGGATGGGAATGGATAATTCTTCATTTTCCTTGCCTAACTGTTATGCTTATGCTCTCATGGAATTAAAGGAATTTTCCAAACTGAAGGGAGTGATGTACTATTTTCTTCAGCCTTTCCTTCTTTTCTTTTGTTATTTGCTGATGACATATTTGTTTAGATCATTGTCATTGTTCAAGACTAACTTATCATTATCCAAAACCCAGCCCATGTCATCATTTTCCCTATTTTGCATCCTTTTGGAAGTTCTTTATTCTGTCTTCTTTTGTGTCACCATGTCCTACTTAAAAAACTATTCTTCTTTACATATATATAGACTTCACAGCGTAGCTTCTTAAATTGTACCAAATTCAATGCCTCTTAAACCTCAGATCCTTTCCTGTCACGGTTCCTCTCTCAAGGACAACAAAATGCACAAACGACTTATCTCCATGGTCCTTATTTTACATTTTGGTGGAATTTAATTTGTGCTCCTATTCTTGAGAGAGCTGATCAGCACACATCTTCATTCTGTGCCGAGATGGTTAATAGGGTTTCCAGCACCATCTTTTCTCTTCTCCCTTTCTCTTTTTGGTGTTCTGTACAATTGAATTAACTTTGGAGAACAGTCCTTTCTGAAAACATTTTCAGAAGAACAAAAAGGCAGATTTTCTTTGTATATAAATAAAGGAGTAGGCTTATGCTAGGGGACTGAAACATCTTTAATAAAACATTGTCCCTTTTCTACATTAGTTCAAGTGGGAAAAATCAATTTTGGGTTCTTCAAGTGCAAAGAATGATCAAAGGGAAAAACTGACAATCTAAACAGAGGGCAAGGTGTGATGCTCCTCTTGTGCTCCTATTCCCTATCGCCTTTTAAATCGGTGCCTTTCCAAGCAGAATACATTTAGAAATGAATAAAGTTTTCCTCAGAATCGTTGGCATGGAAAATAAAGGCACTAGAAAGTATGTCAGCAAATAACTTTGAGATCAATATTGATGATATTAATGCAGTATTGAAATGTGTGGTATTTACATAGTATTGAAATAGGCAGAACCGATATTTTATGGAGTAAATGCCTGTGTGTCAGACTTCTGTAATTTATGTCAGAGCATGACCCATGTACCACCTACTACATGGCTTTAATGATATCTCTCATGGATACTATTTCCTCTCTCTTGAAACAATTTCACATTGACTTACCTGACTACATGTTATCTTAACTCAGATGGCTTTCTTAAAGGCAAAGATTATTTGAATTTGAATTTTTGACTTTATCTCCATGCTTAGTACAGTGCTATGAACAAAGAAGGTGGATAGGGATCTGGGGCTCATATTCCTGAGTTCAAATCTAGTCTCTGACAATTTCTAGCTGTATAATCCTAGTCAAGTCATTTCACCCTCTTTGCTTCTGTTTCCTCATTTATAAAATGATCCAGAAAAGGAAATGACCGATCACTCCAGAATCTTAGCCAGGAAAACTACAAATGTGGTCACAAAGAGTCAGAAACAACTGAAAATGATTGAATAACGACAACAAAAATATTGATGCCTGTTTATTGTCATCTATACATTTATAATGTGGTAAATATATGCTAGATGTCCATATAATAAATTAGAGCTCTTTGGTTGGAGGGGGAAGGACTCCAATATTTTAAGCATAGATATTTATTTTTATTATTTATATATAACAATATAACGTATAATATATGTTATTTTATAATACTTTAATATAATATGTGATAACATACTGAATTATAATAAATATACTTATTCAAGAGAAACAAATTCTCACATTAGTTATGTCTCATTCTTTTTTCTCCTCCCTCCCTAAGAAGAGAGGTAACATTGTATAGATTGTACATATATTATGTTGACATATAGTATATATTTCCTTTTTCATCATGCTTTAAAGAAAGAGACATATTGCTCAGAATAGAGAAAAATTAATGAAGGAAATAAAGTGAACAATGGTATGTTTCAATTTGAATTTGGATCTGATCCATCATTTTCTATGGTTGTGGATACCTTTTTTTCATGAGTCCCCTGGAGTTGTCCTGGATTCTTGCAGTAATTTTTTAATGTTTTTATTTTTTATTTTACCAATTACATGTAACAACAAATTTCCACGCAAGTTTTCCTAAGTTATATGATTGAACTTCTCTCAATCCCTCCCTTCCTTTCCCCCTCCCAGTGCTGGCAGGCAATTTGATCTGGTTTAGACATGTATTATCAGGCAAAACACCATGTTGTTCATTTTTGTGAGTAATTTTATAAAACCCAAACCTCCAAATACAAACTCAAACAAACAATTGAAAAATCATATGCTATGAACTGAATTCTGTCTCCAACAATTCTTTCTTTGGAGGTGGATAGCATTCTTTGTTATAAGTCCCTCAGAATTGTTCTAGATCATTGTATTGCTGTTAATGGCTAAGATTATCACAGTTGATCATTTCCCAGTATTGCTGTTACTGTGTACAATGTTTTCCTGATTCTGCTTGTTTCACTCTGCAAAGGTCCATTCCAGTCATTTCTCATAGCACAATAGTATTCCATCACCATCATCTACCACAATTTGTTCAGCCCTTCCCCAACTGATGGACATCCCTTTAGTTTCCAATTTTTGCTACCACAAAAGAGCAGCTATAAATATTTTTGTACAAGTTGATCCTTCCCCTCCCTTTTTAAATCTCTCTCAGATACAGAACTAGTAGTGGTATTCCTGAACCAAAGGGGATACACAGTTTTTGGGACTTTGGAACATAATTCCAAATTGTTGTACTTCAGAAGGGTTGGTTCAGTTCACAGCTCCACCGGCAAATGCATTAGTGTCCCAATTTTGCCATATTCTTTCTAGACTTCAGTAATTTTTAATAGCAAGAATGAAGGCTGAAACCAAAAAGGTAAGAGCCATTACTTTGAATGGAATGCCTCCGAGCCTTACTTTCTTCAGCCATAAAATAAAAATAATAATGCCTTCTCCATGTTGGTAGGAGTTTCAATTTCTGGTGAATTCTGGCATTTTTTTCTTTGAATATATTGCAAGGAGTTAGCGATTGTCCTCAGTATATAAAGTTCAATGGCTTTTTGAGCATCTGGTCATCTGTCATTGGTCAACATTTTTAATTTGTTACTAAAAACTTAATGAGTTCATTACATTATAACAAAATATGCCAACTTTCTTCATGGCATAGTGTTAGGTTCTGTGAGATATAAAAATGAAATCAGCATAATTTCTAATATCAAAGAACTTAATATCTAATATGATAAAAGATAAGCACACAAATAAATGCATTATAAATTCTTATATAAGTACATGAGACACATTGAGAAAGTATGAGAAACTAGAAGTCCAATATCTTTATCTTGGAGAGAAACTTCTGGGTTTCTCTGTTTATCAGATTGTCAAATCTCTATAGCAGAGGTTGATGGTATTAAAGTTGGGCCTGAAGTTAGGAAGACTTGAATTTTAATCTGGTTTGGGACACTCACTAGCTGTGGGATCCTAAGCAAGTCACTTAAGCTCAATTTCCTCCATTGTCAAGATGGAGATAATAATAGCACCTGTCTCTCAGGATTGTAGCAAAGATCAAAGGAGATAGTATGTGTAAAATATTCCTTCCTATGGTTTTTGTATATTTTGAATCCCGTTAATAAAATGTGGTTTATAAGAGGAAACACTAGTACAAAATTAGTGAGGGGAGAGATGCTTTAAATTATGAAAAGCTCCCAAATTTAAAATTAAGAACAAATATTCAAAAAATTATATCAAGGAAGAGAGAGATATTAAAGGGAAGAAATATGCTTTTATTAAGTACCTACCATGAGACAGGCACTGTACTAAGTACTTTGTAAATTTTATCTTATTTGATCCTCACAAAGACCTCTGGGAGGAAGTGCTGTTATTATCCTCACTTTACAGTTAAGGAAACTGAGGCAGATAAAGTTTAAGTAATTTATTCCACATCATAAAGCTATTAAGTATCTGAGGCTAGATTTGAACTCAGATCTTTTTGACTCCAGAGTCAGCACTTGTAGCACATAGATGGTGCTTTAGTTCTACTGAGACTTTGGTTTCTGTTCTGCAGTATAATAGTGAAATCACTTGTCCCTTTGCATACAGAGGTATATCATAAATGAATAACTTCTCCTCAGTGGAGCAGTCCATCATATCTTACATTTGAATGATAGATGCTTTTTGGAGAGTCATTGGATGTTTTTTAAAAGATTTATGGATCTATAAAATTCAATGAGTCTCAAGCCACTAAAAGCTGTAGAGACCTCAAACCATTTTTTTAAAACTTAGGAAGCTGTCCTTTTTTCATCCATTTCCCCTGATATATGCTGATACCCTTGAATATTACTTTTTTATTGGGTAAGAGTATCTGAGCATATGTTGGCAGTAAAAGGCATAGATATATCATCCATGTAGAAAGTTCCACTAAGCAAAAGAGGAGGTGGAAGCATTTTTTCCTTCTTCCTTGCCCAGTTGTTCATGGATAGAGCTTGATTTCTTTTAATCTTTAGTAAGCCTCTATATCAGCAAATGAGGCCCATTTTTGCAAAAATTAAACGAACCATCTCACTACAGAGACCTACTTCCTTCCTCCCTGGAGAATTTCTCTTCTCTTTATCTTCAATAGCATGCCTCTTCTTGGAAGTGGGAACCTTTGCCTTGAGGGATACCTCTACCAACTCTCGTCCCCCAAGCATCTTCCTTCAAGGTTTTCTTAGGTAAGAATTTTCTTAAATCTCTCCCTGGTTGGGACAGGCCACAATGGGCAGGTAAAAGCCTTCTGATGGTAAGGTATTTGATGGCATCTCTGGATTCAGTAACAATTTATCCTGTAAACAGTGGGTTGCATTTGAATGATTCAGATGGGTCTGGATTATCATATAAAGCTTCCAGTTCAAGTACTAAATCTTCCTTTGAAAATGAAAGAAACAAATGCCAATTTTTGTTTGGAAAATATCCCATTGATCTCTCTCAGGTTTCTGTTATTCCTTTAAATGTCTTTGGGTCAACCCAATACTTTGGCACATTGACTTTTTGTGGGCCCCGTTTCCATAGAGACAAATAAATCTCAAGCCCTTCAGTTTCGCATCCTGTATGATATGCTCTTTGTTGCTACTTAAAATTCCTAATTTCTTTCAAAGCTCATCTCAAATGCTGTCCCCTTCATGACATCTTTCAGAATCCCACCAGTACAGATGCCTCTCCCCCACCATGGTACCTTATACAATGGAATCCCCTTAACCAAGATTTTGCTTTCCTCCTTTTAGTTATCAAGAGTCAACCCAAAGTGACAGGTAGAGCCTCTCTGCCTGAGAGCAAGCCCGCTGCAGCAATCTGCCCATCCTTCATAAGGATGTTTTTTGTTGTTTGTGGCTTGGTGGAGGCACTTAGCCAAAGGGCAGGAGAGGGAACATATATATGGTGGGCTAGCAGGTGTTCACTTCATTTTGGGTGCCTCTTTATATGGACCCTACTGTATTTATTTGCATATTTTCATAAATATGTAACACCTGTCCTAAAGGCCATTGGTATGGGACTCTTTCCTCTACTCTCTTATGTAGGACAGGGCTTTCATATCCATCCGTAATTAGAGAACTTTATAACAATGAACTTTGGAATGGTGTTATATATACTCACATGTGTACATGTCTCCCATTATAGAATATAAAATCCTTGAGAACAGGGAATCCTAGTTCTCCCAGTTATTTCAGTGAATATAACTTTTCCTTTGGTTTCTCATCTGCAAAATGGACATAATATTTGAAGCTCAAAGTTACTGTAAGAATGAGATAAAATAACTATTTTGAATGAATTATAAGTCATAAGGTCTTATAAAGATGTCAAATATTATTATTCATCTAGGGCACAGGTTCTCCTATTTTTCCATGATGGTAGAACCTTTTAATTTAAAGAAAATTTTAGTGGGACCCTTCTAGAAAAATCTTCTAAAATTGTTATTTCTAATGACCATTAACAAAACAACAATATGGGATTCATTAAACACGCATACACAAATCTGAGTTGAATATTCTTTCCAAACCAGATTGAGAAACATTGACTTAGAGGAATGTTAAAATCTTGAGAGCAGAGGTTATTTTATTTTTCTCACGCTATCCTTAGAACCTGGCATAGAGCCTGGTACATGGTAGACACTTATTAAATGCTTATTATTTGACAGATACTTATTAAGTTTGTTGATTAATTGATTCATCCCAGGTAAATGCTCAGCAGTAGAATAATTATGATTTCTGATTCACACTCTATGGCTTACTCCTCCCCCTTACCTTTCCATTTGGGCACAAACTTCAATTTTGGGTGCAAGATGTTTACACCCAGCTCAACTTTTCAGTGCCTTTTCACTTGTTAGGGTTACTTTTATAATTCTTCTGAGACTATTGCATTATGTGCATTGTAAATGTAGATCAATAGAGAATATTAGTGTTAAAAGACATAAGAGCTGGTTTTGGGGAGCAATTTGGTTTTGTGAAAAGGATAGCTGAAATTTCCCCAAAACAATTGGACCCATTCTCCTCCCCTATTCAATTCTTGGCCAAGGTGACTGGCAACATGCAGCCTGTTTCGAAGATCCACATATTGATAAGGTTAGTTTGACAGCTTACAGTTCAAATGGATGTACTTATCTAGATAGTATGTGTTTTTCTTCAATTATCTTGTTCTAGCATGGGTAGTTAGATCAGTTGCTTTACTGTTATAAAATTGTTGATAAGTTTCCCAGGGCATGATACAATTAATGAGTTATCAGCAATCCCTTTTTGATCACAAACCTGTGATTTTATCAGCGTGGGATCTCCCAGAGTGAAAACTGCCCCCTCATGGTTATAGATATATTAGATGACCATGGATAGAATGCCTGGCCTAGAGTCATAAACATCTGAGTTTAATTCCAGCCTCATTCACTTACTAGATGTATGACTCTGGTCAAGTCACTAAACCTCCATTTGCCTCAGTTTCCTCAAATTAATTAACCTCTGCTTGCTCCAGATTCCTTGTTTGTAAGATGAAGGATGATAACAGTGCCTACCTCCCAAGGTTGTTGTGAGGATAAAATGGAATAATAACTGTACAGTGCTTAGCACAATGCCTGGCACATAGTAAGCGCTATATAAATGTTAACGTACCTGAAACATCCTAACTTCTGTGCACTAAATGACTAGATCACAGTCATATGGTTAGTTTGTGACAGAGGCAAGATTTGAACCTGAATTTTCAATGATTCCAAGGCCATTTATCTCTCCACTATGCCATGCTACAGATAGAGACCTTCCAAAATGTCTTATTGATATCTCTTTCACTTAGACCTTATACAAGACAGCCTCTTTTACCCTCGGGTATATATCTCCTGGTTCAACATTCTTCTAAAGTCTCAGCTCTACAGATTCTTGGCAGAGTTATTATCCCTATTGCTTTGCCCATTATGGAGTCTACATAATTTTAAGAACTAGCACTGTAATAGTGCTTTTCATGTTTGCCCAGTGCTTTACATGTTATCTAATTTAATCCTCACAATAACTCTTAAAACACTATATCAATGAGAGCTGTTATTTAAAATTTTGTTCATGGTAAATGGAGATGTTTGTAAATGTAACCCTCATTTCAAATGTCTTTTTTCACAGTCTATAAATTTTGTTTCTGTAGCTTTAAGAGCATATGAAATATTAAGGCAGTTTTCACTGGCATTTGTGAGGTTATGGTTAAGAAATGCCCAGCTATGAATTTCTTCTTGCTGTGGAGTTAGGCAAAAGGTATGTCCTTTTTGATGTGATCTCTGAATATCTATGAGAAACCTGTGGAGAAGACAGAGGAAAAGATCATATGAAACCTCTTCTTCTTCAGAACCATCCTAAGTGAAATAGAGAATCCTTATAAAACTAATTCTAAAATGAATTTCCATGGAGCTTGGAAGTATAACAGGTTAAAGTTTCTTGTGATTACTGAAGAAAAGACGAAAAAAGGAAAATCTAATTTAGTTAATATCATAAAAGATGAAATTAAGGAGGCAGCTGGGTAGCTCAGTGGATTGAGAGCTAGCCCTAGAGACGGGAGGTCCTGGGTTCAAATCTGGCCTCAGATACTTCCCAGCTGTGTGACCCTGGGCAAGTCACTTGACCCCCATTGCCTAGCCATTACCACTCTTCTGTCTTGGAGCCAATACACAGTATTGACTAAAAGACGGAAGGTAAGGGTTTTAATAAAAAAAAAAAAGATGAAATTAAAACTTATCTCAAGGAGAAATACAAAGAAATTTTTCAAGAAAATTAAATCAATAACTGGAATGAACTAAATTATGGAAGACTTTCCAAACAAATGAAGAGTTATCATATAATCTTATAATTGTGGATTCAATGAGGCTAAAGATGTAATCTTGCTGTGGGGTGGGCCAGCCTTCCATAGGGGATGAGGTCTTGGACGTGGGCGGTGTCGGCGAAATGATGGATGGGACACAGCTTTCGCATTCAACCCACAGCACAGGTTTTACAGGATAAACTGTTCACCTTGACTGAGGCCTGGCTTTATTTTATACCCTCATGATCACACATTTACTTGGCACTCAGTTTCATTCTCAACATACATGTTTCCATGGAACCTAACAACAGACAGGAAGCCTAGGGAGATAGTCAATGAACCATTGTTGCTAAGGGCAGGATCAGTGGGAAATCAATATGACCCAGATATAGGTAAGGGAATTGAGAGTACAGGTTTACCAGAAGTTTTTATGTCTAGAAAAGGGGGTCCTATCTAGGTGGGTATATAAGAATCCTTAGGTTTAATTTTGTAAGTGGAGTCTCCTGGTAATATCCTGGGGAGATAGAGTGGGACATCTGTATTAACCCTGTAAGCATGTTGCTCTCATCTATTTTTCCTGGGGTTAAGTAAGAATAATAATCATGGCAATTCCAATAATAAGGAGATGTTAATAATGAAAGTCACAGCGGTTTCAGTGGGTGTTTCCAGCCTTCCTGGGGGCTGCTTTGCAGTCCTCAGTTTCCACATTGATTATGTCAAATAGCGTGGTCTTTGATGGCTCCTGGGATAATCTTATAGACAAAATGTTATAAATAATGATGAATTTTATTAAATATTGATTTCATTTTCCAATAAACTGTATACATTTAGTTATTTTATTTTCTAATAGGATAGATTTCTTGTTTGTTAAGTAATTTTAATGAAGTGAGGTGAGACAAGTTAATTAATGAGGAAGCATTTAATTTCTTAATTAAAAATATTCAAAAGACTTATGGAAAGCTGTATCATTTAAAAACATGCAATTATAAAATAATGACCAAAATGTGGGTCTACCACTTATAGGTTAGCGGTGACATGTAAGTGAAGTATAGATAGACACCATCATTCTTTTACCTCGTTTTAGGCAGCCAGGACTGTCTGTGTGTATTCTAACCAGCTACATAAAGGTGGGGTGAACACGTAGGCTGGTAGTTCTTTTTGTCTTTCTATTATCCCTTTTGGAGTATGAATGTCATTTTTACTTTGAGATTAATTGCCTTAGTTGTAGCTCATGTTGAATCTATTGAAAATTCATCCTCCTTTCCTGCCATCTTTCCCAGTTTTTGTTTATAATCTTCCTCCTTTGTTAGAGGTTCAAGGAATTAATATTCAAAATTAAGCCTTTCAAAAGATGATGAAATGAGGAGTGTATGGACTAGAAAGATGACCTCTACAATCCCTTCTGTCTCTCAAACTTTGATCCTGTTTTCCAGGAAATATATAATCAGAAAAGAAAGTAATAAAACTGTCATCTAGAAAGAATGGTGGTAACGATATATTTGTTACAGTGGTATCACTGAAAATTAAGAAACTCTACAAAAAAGGGTTCTTGACTTTTTTTGGTCATGGATCTATTTGGCAGTCTGGTTAAGTCTATGAATTCTTACTCGGAATTGGTTTCAAAGGAATAATAGCGAATAAAGAGGCTTACCAAGAAAACCATTATACTGAAATATAGTGTCACAATTTTTAAAAAAAATTCACGAACCCCACATCAAGAAACTCTGCCCCAGAAGACCTCCAACATATCAGATGGATTTAAGGGAAATTTAGGGAAAATTTAGAGAAACAGTCAGAATTATGCAAGATGAGAAGATGTGAATGGATGGTGGCATGTCCCCATCAATGAGATCATGAAACTGGTGAAATAAAGAAAGTAAGAAGAGAAAATAGTTTTAGGAATACCAGAAAAAGAACAATAGGCTCATGTTAATTATTTAAATTACCATCATTTAAAAGATCACTTTCTGTGGTAGGAGCCTCTTGAGTTGTAATGACTCTAAGTGTATTTTCCCCCTAATCCAGATGGTTAGAGGAGGAATGGAGGAGTGCCTGCATGAGATGATTCGTATTTAGCAATTTTTATCCTGTCCTTCCTTTATAGTGAATTGCAGGCTTGTCATTGTGGTGCCTGGCTTTGGTCCAGTTTTGTTAATGTACTACATCATGCCAATATATTTCTTTCCGTGTTATACAGACTGCTTTGCAGTTTGCCGAAATCTAAATCAAATCCAAGTTTCAAATAAAGATCTAAACACATGCCAGCTTGGGAAAAAAAGTCAGTAAAATGTGTAAATGAGCTGTGTGAAAAATATACATATACATGCATATATTCATATATATATATATATATACATACACATACAGACATACACACACATACACATACATACCCAGGCCTTGAAGGGAGCACATTGGGCATAACACATCAAGGCAAAGACATCCAAAAGCAGGGAGCGTTTGCTTCTACTTCTGGCAATGCAGTGTGTTTACAAAATCTAAGAGGCTGTTAAGTTGGTAAAATTTGGCTCTTCCTGCAAATACATTGAGATTTTCTAAAAGGGAGAATTAAAACACATGAATCTGGATAATTTTGTATTTAGCTACTTTCTTCCTAAGCATTGCCTGTTTGGCAAAGCCAAAGCAATTGGGACAAACAAATAATGACTTCTTTTCTAGAACCTGTTAGTGTGGCAAAGGACTAGAAAATAGTACTTTGGATGTTTTAGGCTCTTACCCCTAGAATATAGGAGTAAAAGGTCTTTAGAAATGTTAAGGTTAGAGAATCCCTGGCAAATTGAAATGTATGCACGGTGTTCCACTAGATGAAATGTCAGTCCTAAAATCTGGAAGATTCATCTTTCTGAGTTCTATCTGGCCTTGGGAACTTAGAAGCTGTGTGACCCTGAGCAAGTCATTTAACTCTATTTGCCTCAGTTTCCTCATCTGTAAAATAAGCCGGAGAAGGAAATGGCAAACAGCAACTGAATCTTTGCCAAGAAAACCCCAAATGGAGTCCCAAAGAGTCAGAATGATTGAAAAAAGTCCGAACAACCAACATTTAATACATGCTTGTTTGTGTTTATTTAGATGTTTTCAAATTAGTAACACATGATAATGAATAGATGCATTTTGCACAAGTTTGCCTTGATTGAAGTCTGCCCCAATGAAAAACTATAGAGCCACCAGAAGGCTTGATTTTGTCTTTCCAGAGAGAATGAGATTCACTCTAAGTTGAGCGAGCATTTGTCCAAATATTTATTTTTGCCAGAATATGTCAGAGTCCTTAAGCTTGGGGCTTATCTTTGTTTGTTCCATTTCTTAGTGAAACAGGTAAAAAGATGTAATGGGAAGTGAGAGGAAGGGCTATTCCTTTGTTGGAAGAAAGTGGCTTCCGTTTTTTTTTTAATAAGGGTTTTTCATGTTTGCCTACTGTGAAATGCTATCTATGGGTTGGAGATCCTAATTAACAGTAAATGAGAGATTACAAGATAACCAAGTCCCTTCACTGATATCTTTGATGTTGTCAAGGAGTAAGAGTTAGGAGTAAATGATTGCTTTTCTTAGCATCTGTGAACTCTTGCCACAGGCAGTTAACAAAGGCATTAGGTTATCATGCTTCTTTTGCTTATTAAATGTTAGAATGATTATTATAAAAAAAACAAAAATGTACTTGGGGAATTACAGTCAAAACCTAACTACGTAGGGGTGGAGAGGATGTCCCCTACTGAAAATGAGTGTTTCTAGGGAATGATTTGTCTCTTGCACCTGGCAGTCTGTATGAGAAAGGGCAAGATGAAGTTAAAATTTACCACAGCTGTGTGTGTTTGGTTTGGGCACGATCTCTCAATATTGCCAATAAGCATAGGTAAAGTGGGTAGAAAAATGAATCAATGATATTTCTTTGATTTGTTGTAAATATTGAAAGTTGAGGGCTAAATACGAAGCCAGGAGCACTTCAGCATCCCTTCCTGGGGTGCATCGCCAAATACAGCATCCGAAGGCACCATGAAAAAGCCGAAATGTAATTTTGGAATGGAGTTGCCATTTGGAATGGAGACCAACTCCATTTTGTCACTGGAAGATATTCATGAAGAGGAATATTCTGGAAGGAAGGGTCCCCCACCCACCCAGTGACAGAAGTGAAGTAACACTTGATAATTACACATAGAGTAGGTTTTCCTTAAATAAAAAGTCAACTCCTTTAGGGCAGGAATTTGTGTATTTTTATTTCCAGCACTTAGCATGGGCACTGGCAATAGCAGGCAATCAATAAAAGCTTACTGACTGTTTGACAGGCCCCTCCACATACTGAAGCTTCTCTTAGACCATATGCTCATAATTGTCTTGAATTACTTTCAAGGAACTAACTTTGAAAGATGAGTAACTCCATATTTTTTAATTGGATAAAAAGATAGATTCTGGGCTTAATTTGCCATTGATTTCAGAGATGTATACAGATTGTTAGGTTTGTCTCATAGTTAAAGGAATCTGAGATGAAATGATATTTTATTTTTCATCAGAAATTATAACTTTGGCTCATTTAACCCAATTATTGATCATGAGAGTATTTTATAATAATCTTTATTGTTACTATTGACATTTTCAACAAATCTCCTAGTCTTTCTGTGGAGAGGACCTGCTTTCAACGCTGTTTAATTCCAACAAAAAATGAACTGCTGTCAGGCCTGATGGATGGAAAGCTGTTTAAATGTTGACAATGAGTAACTAAAGCAGGATCCTAGATTTAGGGCTCCAAAGAATCTCAGAAGTCACCCATTATTTTGCAGGTAAGGAAGCCAAGCCTCAAGAGGTTAAGTGATTTTGCTCAAGGTGATGAAGGTAATAATAGTTAATAAGAGTTGGGATTTGAACCCTTCCCCCAAATCAAGTACCTTTTTTTAAAAATTCTGCTCCATGACTACCTCCTCACTTTTTTCTTCACTGAAGACTTTACCAAAATTGCTTGAGAATTGAGGAAATTACAAGTGAGAGAGACCATCCATCCAATTTGCAAATTGACAATTTTCTAAAGGAACAGTTTTCTCTGCTTCTTTCTGTCACTCTTAACTGGCACAATTTTTTTGCCTGCTTGAAAAATATAACTAGTTGGTGGCAGGAGACAGCATGAACTTGGAGTAAGGAAGAACTGGGTTTGTATATGTCCCAGATATTTTTGTCTTTAAAAAATCTTCATTCTATGTCTTTTGATATCTTTTCTTATGAAATCATCTTTATTACCAAATATATCTTTCCTTCTCCTTCCCAGTGAGCCTTCCTATAGAAAGATTTAAAGAGGATGAGGGGGAAAAGAAGTCCAGCAAAAGTACCACATTTAACAGCTCTAGCAATATATGCAATATTCTGCAACCATAATTCCTGGCTTCTACAAAGAAAGAAGGGGGATCTGTTTTCTGATGTCTTTGAGGCCAGGCCATGGTATTATAATTATGTTGTTATTTGTTCTTTTCAGTCATTCCCAATTCTTTGGTTTTCTTTTTTCTTTTTTTCTTTTTTTTTTTGAAAATTTTATTTAGTGAATTTAGAACATTATTCCTTGGTTACAAGAATCATATTCTTTCCCTCCCTCACCTCCCTCCACCCTTCCCGTAGCCAACACGTAATTCCCCTGGTTTTTACATGTGTTCTTGTTCAGAACCTATTTCCATGTTGATGATGTTTGCACTAGGATGTTCATTTAGAGTCTCCATCCCCAATCCTCTCCACACATGTAGTCAAGCAGTTGTTTCTCTTTGGTGTTTCTGCTCCCACAGTTTTTCCTCTGAATGTGGATAGTGTTCTTTCTCGTAGGTTCCTCCAAGTTGTTCAGGATCACTGCATTGCCACTAATGGAGAAGTCCATTACATTCGATTGTACCACAGTGTATCAGTCTCTGTGTACAATGTTTTCCTGGTTCTGCTCCTCTCACTCTGCATCACTTCCTGGAGGTCCTTCTGGTTCACATGGAATTAATCCACGTTATTATTCCTTTGAGCACAATAGTATTCCATCTTTGGTTTTCTTGGTAAAGCTACTAGAGTGGTTTCCTGTTTCCATCTCTAGCCCATCTGACAGATGAGGAAACAGAAACAGACAGGATTAAGTGATTTTCCTAGGGTTGCACAGCTCATACGTGTGAAGTCTGATTTTCTATGCTTAGAAAATGAGTTTTCCTGATTCCAGGCTTGGCACTCTATCCACTGCATCACCTCGTGTCCATTATTTTAGTTATACAGCATTATTTGCTATGTTTTGGTTGGTCCTTCCATTTACATGATTAGTTGTGAGTATGTATGTATATATATATATATATGTAAATATATGATTGTATGTATAAATGTGTATATATATATATATAGAGAGAGAGAATTTTCCTAGTTTAACTTGCTTCACTCTGAACCTATGCATATATTTGTTCATGCTTCAGAATTTTTCATTTTTTAAATTCTTACAGCACAATGACATTCAATTAAATACACATATCATCATTTCTTTAGTAATTCTTTAATCAGTAGGTATAGACATTGTTTCTAGATTTTTGCTACTTCCAAAAATTGCCGCTATGGATATTTTTTCTGTATATGATACCTTTCTTTCTGCCTTTGACCTCCTTGAGGCATATGCCTTACAGTGGGATCTCTGGGTCAACCGATATGAATATTTTAATCACTTTCTTAGTATAATTCCAAATTGCTTCCTAGAATATAATAGTTGAACTAATTCATGGCACCACCACCAACCATGCCTTACCATAGCAGTCTTTTCCATGGCCCTTTTTACCTGGACTCGTCTCATTTTTGCCCATTTGCTAGGCTTGAGCTCACCTTGAGTAGGTTTATTTGCATTTCTCTTATTAGTGATGACTATCTTAGATTCTTAAAGGATATCTGATCCTTTGCATTGAACCTGGCTCCAGTTTCCTACATCATGGACTGAAATAAAATATGATGTTTATAAAGTGCTTTATAATCATCATCATCGTCAACTAGTATCATTCATCCTAATTGTCCATCTTCTGACTTTGACAGACCGTGGCAAAAAGATTGGAGAGTGGAAGCAGTTATATTGCCAGTCATAGGAGATACAACCAAGAAGTAATTGTTGAGGAAGGACGTATCACCAGGATTCTGAGCATTAAAAGATCAGAGCCATGCTTACCTTTGACCACTGGACCTGCCAAAGGAGTACTTGACTGAGAGTCATTAGAATGGGGTTTTCTACTTCTTTGTCTCCCCCTCCTGGTCTCTCTGGCTTCCTTTAGCTTCTCAGCTAAAATCCCATCTTGTTCAAGAAGCCTTTCCTAATCCCGCTATACTAGTGGTTTCCCTCTGAGATTATCTCCCAATTTATCTTAGGTGTAGCATGTTTGTCTGTAGCTGTGTCCGTGTCATTCTCTCCCCATCCTCCATTTAGCTATGCCTTAGTGAATAGAGTTCCCATCCTTGAATCGGGAAAGCTTGGATTCAAATATGACCTCAGATACTTCCTGCATGACCCTATGCAAGTCACTTTACCCCCTTTGCCTAACCCTTGCCCTTTCTGTATTAGAATTGTTACTACAATAGAAAATAAGGTTTAGGGGGCAGCTGGATAGCTCAGTGGATTGAGAGCTAGCCCTAGAGATGGGAGGTCCTAGGTTCAAATGTGACCTCAGACACTTCCCAGCTGTGTGACCCTGGACAAGTCACTTGACCCCCATTGCCTAGCCCTTACCACTCTTCTGCCTTGGAGCCAATACACAGTATTGACTCCAAGACTGAAGGTAAGGGTTTATTAAAAAGATAATAATAATAAGGTTTTACAATTAAAAAAAAACACCTTGAAAGGAAGAACCTTTCCTCTCGATGAAGAAAATGAGGGAAGTAAGTAGGGCTGTTTCTTCTTCCTAAAGCTTCTCCGATTCTATTAAAGTTCCAATTCTCTCCGTGGCATTTAAGCCACACTGTTGTTTTTTTTTTTTTAGTGTTAAAGAATAGAAAATTAGTTTTAATTGTTACTTATGAGGCACCATATGGCTACTCTGTAATTTTGGCTTCCCATGGAGAGGCATGTGCATATGGAAAATGAAATTAATTGGAAATCACACCCTGAAATCTATTATTAAGTTAATATAGCTAACAGCTTGTGGGGTGTCCTCATCCACAGCATGGTGTAATTGCACACAATAACGAGGAACCATAAACCGTTCTAGGACACTTACAGGGATAAAGAGAGGTCAGGTGGATTGTCTTCACAAAGGAATCTCCTAGATGGGAGCTGCTCCATCTACCTTTGGAAGCCTTCTCACTTTCTCTCTGGGAAAACACATTGGGAAGAAGCAATTTCATCCTATTTAAATGGATGCATCCATAGGCATTTGGGGGAATAGAGAGCCCAGTGCATTTTTAAAAATTTTGCATAATAAAGTCATAGTGAATTAAGGTCAATTTGTGTAGAACATTTGATGTTGTGCTTCAACCATTAAGAACCAGTCATTGTGCTTTGGAGTAGAATATTTCATAGTATTTAATAGAAAAGTCACAAGATATAAGGAAAGGATTCCTGGAGTGCTTGAACTTTCTTACTCCTGTAATCCTCATTACCACTCATTTACCCTGTATATGTTTTGTATAAACAGTTTTTTGCATGTTGCTTCCTCCATCAGGATGTCAGCTCCTCCAGGGTGTAGAGGTCATGTTTTTGCCTTTCTTTTTATGCATGGCACTTAGCCCATTGCTTCCTAAAGAAGACACTTCATAAAAGCTTTAGTTGACTCACTGAAGATCTGGGTTCAAATTATGCCTCTAATGACTATTATTAACCGATCAATAAACACTCATTAAGGATCTTCTATCTACCACTCATTATGTTAATGACTGAGGATTTCCCTCCCCAAAAAAAGGCCAGATTTTAGGTCTACACATTGTCTCTAGCTGTCCCCGATTCCTGGAATGCTCTCCTTCCTCATTTCCATCTAGTGGCTTCCTTTAAATCCCAATTAAAATCCTACCATCCCTAGAAAGCCTTTCCTAATCTCTCTTTCGTTGTAGTGTTTTTTCTTTTATTTATTTCCTATTTATCCTTTATGTAACATATTTGTATGTATTAATTTGCTTGTCTCTCCCATTATATTGTGAGGTCCTTAAGGATAGTGATTATCTTTTGCCTCCTTTTCTTTAAATCCTTACCTTCTGTCCTAGGATTGGTTCCAAGGCAGAATATTAGTAAGGACTAGGTATTTGAGGTTAAGTGACTTGCCCAGGGTCACACAGCCAGGCGGGGTATGAGGCTAGATTTGAACCCAGGATCTCTTATTTCCAGCCTTGGCTCTCTATCTACTAGCTACCTTCTCTCTCATTTTTTTTGCCTTTTTTGTGTTATTAGGGCTTAGTACAGAATATGGCACATGCTTGGTATTTCTTACATATTTATTAACTGCTTAACTGACATACAAAATACAGACAGGTTACAAATACAAAAATGAAAGTCCCTGTCTTTAAGAATTGTACATTCTATAGGACACAAACTGGAAACATAGAATGACATACATTAGATGTCATTTTGGAATTATTTGTATGCAATTATATATCATTTATTATTAGTCGCATATAACTATGATTACATACAAGCTAAATACAAGCTAGTAGCCTCTGGTCAGGCTTCATGTAGGTCGTGATGCTCTGCGGCGTGCGGCGATTATTGGTTGGGTGACCACTGGCAAGTCAGATAGCATCACTGATAATTTTCTCAACAGTAAAATGAGGGGGTTGGGAAAAATGGAGCCTTTCCGCTCTAATTTTATGGTCTATGTTATTACCTCCTTCACAAGTGTTGGCATGCTCAAATGAGATTATGTCTATCAAATTTTGCAAACTTAAAGCCCTATTTAGAGGTCACTTACTAGGGATAATACATATCCCTTGTGGGGGCTTATAGTTCTAGGTTTATTTTTGGTTAAATAATGCTACTCTCTTTTTCCAAAAACTTGCTGAGTTTTCCTGGAACTCAAAAGCCAGCCTTTCTCTTTCTTTATATGTAATATTATTTCCAACAGTAAACTCCAATAGTATTTCTAACAGGAAAATGTAGAACGTGAATGCATTTATGAAGGGTGTGGGGGTTGGTGTGTATATGTGTGTTATTATGTTATTATGAAAGCAAAAAGGAGGTAGAGATTGTGGAAAAATAATTTGGGTCGACAGACAATTAGGGGAAGTTAAAGCTAGGGAGGAACAGGTAGGGTTTTCTTTTTTGGTATACAAAATGATGAGCAGTGTGGAATAATGGATAGAGACTTAACCACTGGGCTCAGAGGGTGGGGAAGACCACAGTTCAAATCCTGCCTCTGATACCTGGTGGCTTTGGGTCCCAGAATAAGTCACTTCAGCTCTCAGCTCCTCCTCTTTTATTTTGTAAGCTTAAAGTTTCAGTAAAATTTCCAGTTTTCATTGGTAGAAGGAATTGAAGAGGAGAGTCCTGGCCAGATAAAATGTTTCACACAGATCATCGTGCTCCTTTCCCTGATGGTTAAAACAACTCACAATTAGATATTTTATTGATTGCAAAGCATTTCCATTTCTCTATGAGGTAGGGGGTACAGTTATTAACTTTGTTTTAAATATATTTTATGCTAAAAGCTTTAGGCTTTGTGTTCATTCACAGTTTCTTCCAGTCTTGATGACTTTATTAATTAGTTTAGCTTTGTGTTATAGAATCAAATAATTATAGATTACAGATGGTGTGGCAATCTCAGGGGTCTTCTAATCCAACTCCCCCATTTGACAGTGGCTATGTGACTTGCCCAGGGTAATAACGGTAGAGAATACCAAAGCTGTCAAATCTGAGTTACATCTCAACTTTGTTTATTTTTTGAGAAAGTTGTCAGACTGTTAGATCAGAGAAATATTGTAAATATAAATTAACAATATTTTATCAAAAGGTTAAGAGGCATCTCAGTGACATAGAAGATACAGCAATGGGACTGAGGTCAAGAAGACTCAAGTTCAAACATGACCTCACACTCCAATAGTTCTATGATCCTGTGTAATTCACCTAAATTCTGTCTGTGTCAGTTTTTTGATATAAAAAAAACTAGAATAATATTACCAACTGAGACTAAAACAAGATGTTTGTCAAGCTCTTTGGAAACCTTGAAGTGCTAGATAATTTTAGTAAAATGATGATGGTGGTGATGATGATGAAGGTGATGGTAATAATGGAGAGACAGGGCCATAACAGCAATACAATGGATTGTGAGCTGGCTGAATGCCCAGACCCAAAGAATAGTCATTCATTAATGGTTTAATGTCATTTTGGAAGGATGTCTCTTCTGGAATGCCCCAGGTAGCTGGTCTTGTTCTTGCACTATTTAGTATTTTCATCAGTGACTTTAATAAAGGCATACATGACATGTTCATAAATTTTGCAGATGACATGAATTGAGGATGCACAGCTAAAACATTGGATAAGAGATTAGGGATCCAAAAAAAGATTCTACCAGGTTAGAATGTCGAGTTTAATTTAAAATCTTAATGAATATAGTCTTACAATACTTTTTCTTTGTATTATGTAAGTAATACAAAGAAATATAAATTAATAACTAATTATTAGTACCTTAATACAAATTAATAACTAATTATTAGTACCTAATAGGAGTTTAATAAATGATTATTGATTCATTGACTTCTTTCAAAAGAATATTCTTCACAAATGCAGAGAGAGGGAGGTACGACTAAGAGTAGCAGATTAACTGAACAAGGTCAAAAGTAGTTGTTCATCACTTGGAATCGATGAACTTTTTAAAAATTGTTATTTGAATAACTATATTTTAACATTATTTGTTTATGTATAATTTTATGTATTTTATTTTATCTATTTGAGAAATTAATTCTGAGAAGCCCATAGACCTCACTGGACATGATGGATCCAAGACACCCAAAAAGTAAAAAACCCTTGACATGTGGAACGTTGTTCTGAGAAGTCCCTAGACCTCTCCAAAAACTTCCCAAGAAGCCAAGACACACAAAAGTGAAAAAACTCTTAACTTGTGAGTTTAAATTTATTACAACTTTGAAATGAGTCAATAATGTGATATGATATTACAGGAGTCTATTAAACTTGGGCTGAAATGGAAGACTCATGATGTCCATAATTAAGAAATATAGAGTCCCAATGTCTTCTGTCCTGGTTAAATCATATCTGGAGAACTGTGCTCAGTTCTGGGTGTCATTTTAGGAAAGGAATTTATGAATTTGAGTACATTCAGAAAATGACAACTATCTCTGCTAAGGTCTTTAGAATTCGTACCACATGATAATTAGTTGACAAAATGTGAGAAGTTTTTTCTTAGAAAGAGAAGACATGGGAAGATATCATAACTGTCTTCAAATATCTGAAGAATTGTCATTTGAAGAGCAAATAGATTTATTCTTCTGGCCCCCATTTTTCCATTTGACCTTCAGAGTAGAGTATTTCTCATCTGTCCATGAATTAACAATGTCTACTGATTCAGTCTTGAGTTAACACTATTGAAATCCTCATGCTGTTTGAGAACCGAGTAGGGAACCCTTAACATGTCCAGAATTAACCCTTGTTTAAGAAGTGATTCCTCGCCAACATATCAGACCCTATCTTGGCTTAGACATTTTGTCATTTTCTGCTTCCCTTTCTCTCCATCCAGATCTGAACTTCCAAGATTATGCCTCTTTTCCTTGACTTATTGTGCCAGAGAATTTATCCACTCAGTTTTTAGAATTATATTTTGAATCTTATTGACGGGCAAATAATCCCCTTTGATTCACCACATCTAGAGGTAATACATCTTACTTCCCAGTTCATCTAGTCATCTACTAGGATATCAGGAAGTCATATGCCTCCTTCTTCTGCCATTATCCATACATATATTCCCTCTGTCCCAATGATCTACCTTTTGATCTTAGTGGGAAAATGGTCATCAGGTCAACATTATTGCCAATGGAAAAGTCAGGATAATTGTGACATTTAGCTCTATTCACAATTCCTGGGGCTTTTCAGACTAAATCTCCCCCTCTTTGGCCACTATTCCTCTCCTTATATTTGTGGCAATCTTCTGTAAGCATGTATGCCCTTCTTTTAGTTTTAATTATTTTTATTTTAATAACAAATTTCTATGAGTTTCCCAAAGTCATATAATCCAAATTCTCTCCTTCTTCTCTACTCCCTTTCAGAGCCAACAAGCAATTCAGTCTGGGTTATGCAAGTATTATCAAGCAAAACATGTTTCCATATTATTCATTCTCATAAGTGAATAATCTTATAAAAACCAAAGCCCTAAAACATATTCCCAAATAAATAAGTGCTAAATCATATGCTTCCATCTCTATTCTGACTCCAACAGTTCTTTCTCTGGAGGTGGATAGGAGTCTTTGTCTTAAGTTTTCAGAATTGTCCTGGATCACTGTATTGCTGTTATTGTGTTCTATCATGTTTGATCATTCTGCAATATTCTTGTTACTGTGTATAATGTTCTCCTGCTTCTACTTATTTGACTCTGCATCCATTCACAAAGGTCTTTCCGGTTCTTTCTGAAATCATCCTGATCATCATCCTTTATAGCACAATAGTATTCTGTTACCATCATATACCACGATTTGTTCAGCTAGTCCTCAACTGAGAGACATCCCTTTAGTTTCCAAAGGAATATATGCACTTTGATGGTAATGACTGGCTTAGACATTTTGTCATTTTCTGTCCTTGTCTAACCCACTTTTATATTGGTGTCCTATGCTGTGCCTAGTATAATGTCACATAGAAGACATTATTGAAGGTTTTTGTTGATTGCTTCTCCAGGAAAATTTGAGACACAGTCTTAATAAAAGCCGTAAAGGAAATACTTTAGAATCAATTTGGGAATATTGGAGCATCAATATGTCACTAAAGTTCCATAACCTTAGAGAAGGGCAAGCTATCTTGTTAATTTGATAAAGTAAAATTTAAAACCTTTACTAACCAAACTAAGCTGCTCACCATTCCTTTCATATGCTTTGCCCCTTTATACCTTTGTTCCAGCTCCTCACTGTACTCTAAATGTATTCTTCTCTTTCTTTGAAAACAAAACAAAACAGACCAAGTATAGTTGAATCCCTTAATGCCCCGTTCAATGTTTTATCCTAGAAGAATTCTTTTATGCTCTTACCACTGGAGAAATGATCTCTTCTTTCTCTAAACTCTCATCTGGACATTCTTTATCTGTATTTCTCTTTGAAGATGGCAATGCCCATGCATATGACTTATGCCTTCTACCTGATTACAGGGAACCTTATTTTATTTTTTGTTATATGTCCCAGAGTTCCTAGCACAGTTAGTGTAGCAGGCAAAAGATAAGCATTTGTTGAAGTATATCTAGCCTCCCATAGGTCTGCCATCCCCTGATGTGTGCCATGTTTTTATTTATATTTGGATAGTTCATTTAGTTACAAGGCCTGTATTTTCTTCACTCATAGCCCATTCCCTTCCGATATCCATAACTGTCATCTGGCACCATTGTCCCTGGCACAGTCTTCCCACTTCCTGGTGGCACAAACATAATTTGGCACCATCTGGAGCTGGTTAACTTTAGTCCTCATTAGTCAACTGAGAGTTGCATGAACGTGGTAGAACATTCCTTTAGCATGGATTCCCAGATCCCAGCAGCCCCTTTGTATCCTGCAGGGGCTCACTTTTGTACCTTCTCACCTTTCTTCTTTCCCCTCTTCCTCTCCTCCACCCCATCCCTTAACCCTTCCCCTCCCCTTCTGTTCTCCTAGCTCTTCATTGCTATCTCTGCAGCTGACTTCTTCCCTCTAGTTTCTTTCTTCCTCTCCTGTCTTCTTTCTCCCTTGTCTTTCTTTTCTCTCCTACTTCTCTGGTTATTCTTTCTGTTTTATTTGCTGACTTTTCCTTTCTACCCTTGGTTCCCCTCTTCCTACCTATCTGGCTACTCCTGTTTTGCCTGTTTTCTGACTTTATTTCTCCCTTCTCACTTTCCTAGCCATTAGAGAGCCTAAGGTAACCACTCTTGGAATACCCAAGGTAATTATGTTTTTTGGAGATACCCAAATTAAATGAGAAGTTATTACCTACTGACATAAGTCATAGACAATTATGTGAGAAAATAAAAGGAGGGAAGCCATAAGGGAGGAAAATTCCCATCATAAATCACCCTTAGAAAGAGCCTTTAATGCTTCATTCTATACCAGAAAGATCTAGAACAGAAATTGGGGATTTTAAGCACTAGAAGGTACTATACAAGATATCAAGTCAAATCCAATGACCTATTTTTTTTTCTTTAGAAAATTTTTCCATGGTTACATGATTCATGATTTTCCCCCCTCCCCATTGTTCCCTTCACCCTCCTGGAGCTGACAAAGAAATTCCACTGGGTTATGCATTATCATTGTTCAAAACCTATTTCCATGTTATTCATATTTGTAGTAGAGTGATCCTTTAACATCAAAATCCTAATCTTATCCACACATAGAACTATGTGATTGATCATGTGTTTTCCTTCTGCATTTCTGCTCCCACAGTTCTTTCTCTGGATGTGGATAAAGTTCTTTCTCATAAGTTCATCTGGATTGTCCTGGATCATTGTGTTGCTGCTAGTAGAGGAGTCCATTACATTGATTATGCCACAGTGTATCTGTCTCTGTGTACAATTTTCTCCTGGTTCTGCATCTCTCACTCTGCATCAATTCCTGGAGGTCGTTCCAGTCTCCATGGAATTCCTCCACTTTATTATTCCTTTTAGCACAATAGTATTCCATCACCAACATATACCACAATTTGCTCCGCCATTCCTCAATCAATGGACACTACCTCATTTTCCATTTTTTTTTTGCCACTACAAAGAGTGCAGGCATAAATATTCTTGTACATGTCTTTTTCCTTATTATCTCTTTGGGGTACAAACCCAGCAGTGGTATGTCTGGCAATGATCTCATTTTAGAGAAGCACAAACAGAGACCTTCAGTTAAGAAACTAAGCTTAGCTTATTGGCTGACATGAAGTAAGTCTATAATGAATGCTTTGGGATTTGTTAAACGGTTCACCCAGGTTCACACAACTAGTGAGTATCTGATGTGACAGGTGATGTGTGTCTACTATTGGGGAATAGGGAGGCCATGGTCCTTGTAACCCCAGCTCCCTTCAAGGCTCAACTCAGCTGCCCTCTTCTCTAAAAAGCTTTTATGCTGATTCCTTTAGATATTAGGATTTCTACTCTGCTTAAGAATTTTAAAAAATCCTCCCTATTTATTGTGTAATTACCTTCAGTTACATATTGTTGAGCTTCTTAAAGTCAGGAAATATTTGTATTTTGGGGGGGGGATTCTTATTTCTACATTTTAGCACAGTGCCTTAGCACACAATAGGGGTTTAATAAATGCTCATGAATTAGATAGAATTAAATTATATTGGCTGTTTGGTTTAACCAAGAGATCCAGTTCCAAATTAAAATATGCTAAAATTCTGCATTGAATGAAAACTCAAGATAAATGTTTTAGTCTTATCTTTTACAA
This sequence comes from Monodelphis domestica, assembly GCF_027887165.1. NCBI lineage: Eukaryota > Metazoa > Chordata > Mammalia > Didelphimorphia > Didelphidae > Monodelphis > Monodelphis domestica. The sequence continues at coordinate 30,343,441 of NC_077233.1, read as the reverse complement.
AGTACTTTGTGGGTCCATTTTTTTCAGTTGTTTTCAATTGTAGCTGACTCTTCATAACCCAATTTGGGATTTCATTGGAAAAGATAATGGAATGGTTTACCATTTCCTTCTCCAACTCATTTTACAGATGAGGGAACTGAGGCAAACTAGATTAAGTGACTTGTCCATGATCACCCAGTTACTAAGAATTTAAGCTGGATTTGAACTCAACTCTTCCTGATTCCAGCCACTATGCTCTATGCAGTATATCATCTACTGCCCACAAAATACTTTTAACGGTGGCAGAGATGACAAAATCAATTTTTGCATCAAGAAATCTAATTGTGTCTAAAGCCTACATGGACCTGTTGGATGAGGGTTGGAGGATGGGGACAGGTAGCTTTGGGACAAAAGAAAACTTTGCATAAATTGGATACCTAAAACCCAGTATCAGAACTAAAGCCTGGAGACAATTATACTGTCAGAGCAGAGAAGCTTTTTGTTAAAATATGGCATCCCTTGCTTCCTGATCAGGAAAGTCTGGGAAGGGGGCCCTCACTCTAATCCTGCCTTTGCCTTGGGTCAGATTGGCTTCTGGATGCTAACTTTTCTGAGGGAGGCAGACAGTGTACTCTGAAGGGGAAGGAAGTAATGGACCTTTGATGCAATTGCATTTTGATAGCTCACCTATACTTTATCAGAACAGGCCAATTTTGAAAAATTCCTATTGAAGGCAGCATCCTGCATAGTCATCAGATCTCCCCATTCAATTGCCACCTTCCTAGCCAGTGATTGCTGGAGGGAGTCTGCAGAAAGTGAATCACCTCCTAGCCCAGCTTTGCTTTGAAGAATGTTTGTCTTTTAGATGTGGGAAGGGAGGTTAACTCTAGGTCTCTCCAGATTCTCCCCAAATATATACTATACCAGTGAGCAAATGTAAATGTCGACTTGGATAATTAGCTGATGATTCAGTGGAGAGTCCCAGTCCTCAAAGTCAATTCAGGCAGACTTGAGTTCAAATCCAGCTTCACCTACTTACTAGCTGTGTGAATCTGGACAAGTCACTATTAACCTATTTGCCTCAGTTTCCTCAATTATTAAATGAAGATAATAATGGCACATCTCCCAAGGTTATCATGGAAAATCAAATAAACTACATGTTTAAAAAAAAAAGGGGGGGTGGCTTTGCACAGTAACTGATACTTAGTAGGCACTATAGAAATGTTTATTCATTTCCTCCCTCCCTTTTTCCCTTTTTAAAAATGCCCTTTAAAACTCTATATAAAATGTAAGATCCATTAGAATGTTAGTTCTCTGAAGAAAAGAAATGATTGCATTTTTCTCTTGGGACCCAGTGCTTGACATAACGTAGGTACTCAATAAACATTTGTTGAATTGGATTAAAGGCTTTAATGAACATTATTTTTCAGGTGAGAAAAATCCCATCCCAACTTGTGCTTTATACCTTTATGAAAAATCTGTGGGCTAGGTGGGCAGCTAAGCTTGCTCAATAGTTAGAGCACTAGGCTTGGGATCAGGAGGACATAGTTTCAAATTTGACCTGAGATAATTCCTAGCTGTGTGACCTTGGTCAAATCACTTACCCTGTTTGTCTAACCCTTGCCCTTCTGTCTTGGAGGTTTTACTAAGACAGAAAATAAAAGTCTTTTTAAAAATCTGTGGGTTCATGAGGATCATGAGGATGAAAACTTTTATTGAATTTTAAAAAACAACTTTTCTCTTCATATCTTCATTTGTTCATCATCTCCTTTGAACTAAAAAGTCACTTAGAGAGGGATGGCCTGTAGACTTCATGGAAGTTCCTTCTCTTCTCCACCATTCACTTTATTAGTCTCTTAATTCGGCTTTTAAAAATTACAGTGCTATCATTTTAATCCATTTCAACAAAAGCAGATTAAATTTGGTAGCTAGATGGTTCAGTGTATAAAGTATAGGACTTGGAGATAGCAAATCCTGAGCTCAAATTCCAATCACTTAAACCACTTCTAGCCTCAGTTTCCTGCTCTGTAAAATTAAAATATGAATCACACCTAGATTTCAGTGCTTTTGTAAAAATCAAATAATACTTGTGAAGTACTTTACAAGTGTCTTTATAAAGGTGTATAGACACACACACATATAACATACATGTGGATGATGCTAATAATTATCATTATCATTATGACTATCATCATGATTATCATATTATTATACATCCAGAAATGACATGCTATCGGTTGAGGAAGCCAAAGCCCAAAGATGTTAATTATTTGTTTTATGTTAAAGGTAGTCAGAGTCAGTGAAGATTTGAACCCGAGATTTCTAATCCCAAGTTAAAGGCAAAGCTAAAGGTTCATTCATTCATTCATTCATTCATTCATTCATTCATTTGTACAACAGTATCATGAAAGTTAGTTGCCAAGCTGGGACCAAAACCTTCTTTTGGCTCATGTTTTCTTCTTTTATGCAAGAGATATAGACTGTTGAGGAGTAGGAGGGCTGAGAATAAAACTGGAAAGTTATTAACTTTGCTAGAATGATTTCCTGTCTCTTTGTGTCATCATTTGTGCCTTGTCTCCTTTGACCTAGAAAGACTTTTAGGGAAGGATGACATCTGTCTTTGGAGACATTGTAGCTCCTCCAAGCACCCCTTACCCACATCAGTCTCTGTTAATTTAGCTGACTTTAAAAAATTACTTCCCTTGCATGAACCAAGGGCATCCCATTTTTCAGGGTGATACTGTTTTTAGAACTTCCTGACAGGTGTCCCAGGAAATCCTTCCAGATTGGCAATTTGGCTCTTTGCCTCTTTCTTCAGCTTAAATCACCTTGTACATGTATTGTGACAGGCTCCTCTCACCTCATGCTGAGAGGCTATCATGCCAGGTCACTGGCAAATATGAGGCTCTGGATGTATCTACAGGACACCAACATCCTGGAATGAAAAGCTAACATTTCTGGCAGTCCTCCACATGGCTTATTTTCTCATCTGGCTTTTTAATGTCATGTGAGCCTGGTCCCTAAAGACCAGGTTGATCAGGGCTGGTTGAAAATCACAGGGGCACAGATATTGGTTTCTATTCTGAAAAGAATGTTGTTTTAGAAGCACTTTTTTGGTATGAAAACTAGAAACAAAGTTGGTTGCCATTAATTAGGAAATGGCTAAACAAATGATAATCTGTAATTGTAATGAGATATTGTTAGGCGGTAAGAATATGAGAAATTTGGAGAAAGAGGGGGAGACTTCTATGAAGGGATGTAGCATGAATGAGGCAGGATAAAAAGGGGCATTTTATATAACGACCAAATTAATAGAAAAGAAAACTCCACAGATAGGCACAAGAGTCCTGGAATTGGTAGTACTTCTTAGATCACCGATTCTGCTCCCTACCCATCCCTCCTCACAGCCATCATCTGAGAGAAGCCATTCGTGTGCAGAAGGAATCAGGTATCCCCTTCCACTGCCAGCCATTTGCTACACACAAGGCAGATGAGGCAGCCTCGCTGAAGCATCAAGACACCCTGAGGGAGAGACAGGAGGCAGCATGTGCCATAGAAACCAAATGCCCACCTCCACATTGACCACTCTCTTACCTGGTATCCCGATGGAGTCAAGCCAGGCCTCTGAGCCCTAGAATCTTGGAAATAATGATTCTTCTACCAACCTCATTCCCTGAGACACCATCCTGGGAAGCAATCGCTGTGGAAGAGATACAGCCTGGCAACTGCTCCTGCATCTGTTACCACCACATTTAGTAGAGAAATAGAAAGAAAAGTTTTTGCCACCAAAGTTCTTAGCACTGTCAAATGGTTCAATATCAGAAACTGAGAGGATTTGACCAATGGAGATGTCATCAAAGTAAAGGCTTCAACTTCTTCCCCAATGAGAGCATCCTTTCAATGCACTTAGCACAATGCCTGGCACCTAGTAGACACTACAGTGATGCTTACTTGTTCTTAGTGTTGGATTTTTCCATCTCACTTGAGTTTTCTCCCTAGTTAGAATGGAAGCTCCCCAAGGCTAGGGACCATCTTTTCTGTTCTTATCCTTTATGCAGAACACAGTATTTGGAAAGAATGAAGCCCTTCATAAAGCCTTTTTCTCTGCATTCATTTATACATTAAGTAAAAGATAGCTGACTTCAGAATAATTACAATGAGCCATCTGGGCTCTGGAGAACAAAAAGCAAAATGCATATTTAGGCTCTTGACTTGGAAGTGGGTGAGAGGGAGGTTATGGGTGGGTTGCATAAGTTGTCAGATGTGTGTGCCTAGTAGGTCTTTATGAATGATTTTTCTGTGTTACAATGGGAGAGGAGTGGCATCTCTCAGAAAATCACTGTGATGTAAAAACATGCAAAAACCTAATCAGTCAATCGTTTAAAAGAAGTTTAATGTCATTCAGTAAACATTTTTCACTATCCTGTCTGGTTTATTGTGGTCAGGATTAGGTTTCATAATCAGTTTTCCAGTTAAAGATTTAATTATCCTTAAGGTAAATGCAACAATTTTAGGCATCAAGAATATTCAGATGTGGTGCTGTTTGACTCATCAAATAAGAAACATGATTCTCTCTAACTGCTACACTTATATCCAGTAGTACAACTGCATAAAAATGGCCATAAATTTTCTTTTTCTTTTATTACATATGGAGGTTGGTCTGCGCCTCCTTCAAGTCGTGATTTACATTTTCCAGCATTGGTTTGTGTCAAGGTGACTTTTTTTTCCTTTTTCCCCCTTTCTCCCTCCCCACATAGATCCATCCTTCTTCCAAAAGCGAAATATGTAGCATGTTGTCAAATCCCCAATTTCTTATTTGCAATACTTGGCCCAGTTTCCCCACCATCAACTCTGTAGCTCAGCAAAGCGTTCAAAAAAGATGCTGCAGTGGTCCAAAAGGAGACTTTCCCAGCTAGCTCCAGTGCCATATAGCTAATCAGAAAGGATGTGGTTTTGAAAGCAGTCCAGGAAAACAGGTGGACATCTTGTTGATGCTGAGGGTTGGTATAGAGCAGGTTCTTAATGAGAGCATGAAGCCAAACTTTGGAATTGCATGATTTGATGCTTTCTGATGATGGAATGGTTGACTTTGAGACTGGTGCTGAGTTCTTTGGCTATTTAAATCTTTTCTTCCACCCACCTATTTCCCAGCTATGTTTAATAATCACTTTTGATGGAAGCAATAAAAAAGAAATTAAGGGCAGATAAGAAAACTGGCTAATGGTGTAACTAAAATGGAGAGATAAAGGATAGGGGATAACGACTGACCCTGTCATTTTAGTGGAATAAATAATTCCCTGAGGAGGAGATACGCTTACCAATGCGGGCCAACATATTCTCTTCAGCTCATCGATTTCCAGAGCTAACTAAACTATTTTGAGGTTAAATGACTTGTTTAGGATCACATAGCCAGTCCAAGCTGAGACTTGAATCCAAGTTTTTCTGGTTTCAAGGCCAGCTCTCTATTCAAATATTTCTCTGTTAAGAAAGGGAAAGGCAAAAACAGCTAGCTCCGTGGTCCGCATACCACTTTAAAGTCAATCCAATGTTATGGCTGCTCCAGTTTTCAGAAACTGCAAGGTTTCTTTCTGTAGGAAAACATTGCCCCAACCCCCATTCCCCTGCCTCCCTGTATTTAAAATTCAAGTGACAGACTTAGATTTCAAACACAATGAATAGATGAAGAAGAGCTATAAAAGCACAAGACATAGTCATTTTAAACTCAGGCAGTTCGAAAGAGATGTAATAAATTACATGGAAACCTAGTAGATATGCTCATTTGAGGACAAGGGTTCTCAAATGTCTTTTTGTCCTATTACCTCCATGAGTGAGGATATGCCTGTAGCCTGCTATATTCCTTTACACTAGCAGCTTTTCTTCCTTAAAATTCTCTTTAAGTGATTATCAATAATTTAAAAAATAAAATTATATTGATATCTTCTTTTTAAAAATTATCTAAATTCCCTCTTGTATAGATCCCTTTCCTCTCTCCCAGAGAATTTTTTAAAGGCAAACAAAAGAACAAAAGAAACAGAATAACTTATAAATACACTGAAAAATATGACTATATATATATATATACACACACACACACACACACACATACACAATTATCCATCTCTCTGTGGATGCCAGACTTCATGCAAGCATGAGTGGGTGGATGTCTTTTCATGTAACTTTTTTGAGACCAAGTTTTTTTTTTTTGTAATTTTCCAATATTCATTTTTAGTTGTTTTGTAGTGGTGGATTTTTTTTCCATTTATATTGTAGTCATTGTATGTACTGTATATCTGTATGATCATATACACACGTGCAGCCAATTACTTCACTCTATATCAGTTCATATTGGTCATTCCATGCTTCTCTTTTTTCATCCTATTCATCATTTCTTACAGAATAGTAATGTTCCAATGCATTTTTGTACCTTATTTAGCTCAGCCATACCCAATCAATGACATCTGTTTTCTCTCAGATTTTTTGCCATGAAATAAAAAGTACCTCTTGAAATATCTATGGGCATTTTCTTTTTATTGATGACTTCCTTGGTGCTTATGCCTAGAAATGGTATAACTGTATCAAATGACATGGGCATTTTAGCCACCTTATTTCCATAATTCCAAATTGCTTTCCAAAAGGTTATATTAATTCAAAAGTTGCCTTAGAGCCTAAAGGAAAAAAAAACCTAAAACTAAAACTAGTATCATGGTATCAAGAGGAAAGTCCTTCCGTGAGTCCCAAAGCAAAAACCGATTGGTTTCAGATCCCTGCCTGAACCATGGAGTGATGGGTTTATATTCTACAGTTAATCCATATAGCTTTATGAGCTTTTTGGCTTTTTTGCTTACTTTTTTGTGGAAACAGCTGTAATTTTTCTAACTTTGGCACTTATTTCCTCTTTTGTTTTTCTAGAGAGTTAATAGAAATTGAAGAAAATATCCAGTCCTCTTAGTGATCATGTGACCTGGTGAATATTATTAATATAATTATAATAATAGCCTTGTTGTCTTCAAAAACTAATTGATAATTAACATTCATCCTATGAATTCAGACTCCACAATGTCATTGAAAATTCTGCTAATTAAATTTTCTGGAACCAGATTATTACTAGAATCAGAAATGTTGTCCTTTGTTGTCTTTATAAACACTGATCTATAAAATCTTCAGAATGGTATTTCAACCTTCAAGTAGAAAAAAAACAACTTACAAAATAGACATAGAAGTGGAGATCAAAACCACATGGGAACAGCATCCCATCATCCTGTCTGTTCCCAGTGTTGTCCTAAAAAAGCTTTTGGTGAGTCTGCTGAAGACGAACTTCTATCCTAAAACTTGACACAGTTTTGAAAAATAATCATTTTTTCCCAATTGAGCAAGAGTATAGAACAGAAGGCAGCTAGGTAGCTTAGTGGATTTAGAACCAGGCTTAGATATGGGAGGTCCTGAGTTCAAATTTGACCTCACACACTTCCCAGCCATGTGACCCTGGTCGAGTCACTTAACCTTCATTGTCTAGCCCTAACTGCTCTGTTTTGGAATTGATACAAAATATTAATTCTAGGACTAGAAGGTAAGGTAGGTTTTTTTTTCAGGGGTATATGGAATATTGAATATAAAAAAATTGTGTAATAGGGACTTGTTTCAGCACTTCTTCATTGTAAACTCTTGAAAAACATGAGGAAATGAGATGAAGACTAATAATAATGTTTGGATTTCATTTTACATCTATTGTATCTATTTTAAATTGTACAACTCTGTCTTTCTTGACATTGGTGTAGATTTTGAAGTCTTGGAATGAGGAAGAGCAAAGGAAAGAGGAGATAGACCACTCCATTAATGATTAGGGGGATTGATCCTTCCTTTCATTATTAGATGGGTCACTACATTCATTATTACCCTGAGTTTACCAATTCACTGTTTCTGTGATTGGTCTGAACTCCTGTTCCAGCAAGCCAGTTAGAGCAAGTTTTCGAGGATTCCTTGGACACACCATGTTGTTTTAGTTGGAGGTACCATATTGACAAGCAAGATCAACACTGCTTTAGCACCAGCTCCAGCCCCCCTGGCTGGAGACAGTGAAACACCCTGAGTAAAGAGATAGATCTCTAGAAGTAACAAAGGCCAATAATGTGTCTTTCAGTGATAGCAAAATCTTTGGGCATCATCCTGAATGACAAGGGGGCACGAGTTTAATGACATAACACCTTTAAAGATCTAAATACCACCCCCTGCCACCAATATATATGGCCATATAAGCATGAATGATTTCTAGTTTAGAACTCCCAAGCTATTTACCTGTAAAATTAATCCAATCAAAGAGATAGTACAACAATTTCTAAATGAAACAAGAAATTAATAAGGTTGAATATATGCTGATAGGGAAACAGTCAGAATGTTAAATAAGAAACCCACAAATATGGTGAAAGTTTATTTCATTTCTGATCATAAATTCAGTCCCTATTTCTATAACTCTCTGGCACCATGATTTTCTATTAATTCAAAGATCTTTTTTATTTTTCCATATTCACCTAATAATAATTTTAACATACATTTCCCCAAATTATAAGATCCAAACCATCTCCATCCCTCCCCTAACTTGGAGATGGTAAGCAATTTGATCTGGACCAAATATGTAACATTTTGCAAAATGCACTTCCTTAGTTATCATTGTAAGAACACATTAATACAAAACCACATTCATATAAAAACCTTGAATACCCTGAAGTGAAAGTTAGTATGCTTTGATCTGTATCCTTCCTATTCAACAGGTTTTTCTCTGGAGGTGAATAACATTCCTGATTATGTCTTTCAGAATTGCCCCAGATCTTTGCCTTGCTAAGAGTAGCCAAGTTTTCACAATTGATCATCATAAAATTTTGCTGTTACTCTGTTCAAAGTTCTCCCAGTTCTGCTTATTTTGCTCTAAATTAGTTCATGCAGAACATTCCAGCTTTTTTCTGAAATCATCCTGCTTATCATTTTTATAGCACAATAGTATTTCCTCACCAACATATTCCACAATTTGTTCAGCCATTACCCAATTGATGTATATATCCTTTCAATTTCCAATTCTTTGCCACCACAGAAAGAGCTGCTATAAATATTTTTGTACAAGTAGATCCTTCCATCCTTTAAAAAATATCTTTGAGATACAGACCTAGTAGTGGTATTACAAGATCAAAGGGTATGCACAGTATTATTGCCTTTTGGGTATAATTCTAAATTCCCTTGCAGAATTGTTGGATCTATTCACAAGTCCACCAACAATGCATTAGTGTCCCAATTTTGCTACATCCCCTCCAACATTAATCATTTTCCTTTTACTCTCATATTGTCCAGTGTGATCAACAATGAGGTTGTACCTCAGTCTTGTTTTAATTTACATTTCTCTGATCAAGAGTGATTTAGAATTTTTATATGATTGTTCATAGCTTTGATTTCTTGATCTAAAAATTGTGTGTTCATACTCTGACCATTTTTCAATTGGGTAATGGCTTGTTATAAATTTGACTTAGTTCTCTATTTACTCGAGAAATGAGTCCTTAATCAGAGGAAATTGTTATTAATTTTACCCAATTTCTTGTTTCCCTTCCAATCTTTGTTACATTAGTTTTGTTCATGCAAAACCTTTTTAATTTAATGGAATCAAAATTATTCATTTTGCATCTTATAATGCTCTGTATCTCTTGTTTGGCTGTAAATTGTACTTTTCACTCTGTTCCTCCTTGAAAGTGTTTTGTCCCTTTCCCTTCTACTACACTCTGTGTAAATTAAATATCTAGGATACCACCAGATCCTTGGAAGTCTTATGTGATAGGGATCGCAGAGTCATGTGTCTTAATTTGCCAGCATGACAGGCAAGACACAACTGGCAGAAGTCAGGGAATGTGATGTGTGGGGCCCAAGGTGAAAACTTGGCCATTTGGAAGATCTTAGGGAAAGATTTAGATGAAGCTTAAAACGTCAGTTTATGAAGCAGGGTCTCTCTCAGTCTATCTCTAGAGGTAATAAAGCCACCATCTCTTCAGCAGCCACAACTACTCAAGTCTAGGAAAAGAGAGTTCTTGCCAAAAAGTTCCTTAGAATTTTGAATAGTCCAACATCAGAGATGGTTCTGATTTCATCAGTAAAGATGAAATTAAAGAACTTGCTTTCTCCAGAACCCTAAGCATTTTGTACCCCCATTACCATTCTGACTTTGTGTGGAAACTACCCATATTGGTTCTTTCTCATAAAAAAGAGCTCCTTATGAGTAGACTGTGCTTGTTTTGCTTTTCTTTTTTATTCCTCTAGACCTTGGCACAGTGATTTGCACATAGTAGTAGTAGTAGTCTCTCGGTAACCGAGGATGATGATTGTCTTTGTGTGTTTTTGTGCATAAAGACACTTATGCGTGAAGGAGATTTAAGTGGAAACAGACAGTCCCACTCTCTCGGCATTGGAAGCCTGGGTCCAGTGGCATGAAAAGTCGTTACATCTGGAGACTTCCTCAGCTGCATTGGATGGCCGTGTTGTCTTTTGTGTTCCAACATGCCCTAAGCACTCCACAGTGCCTTGCTGCGTCGCCATCTCAGCCGTTGAACCTTCTTGTTGGTTTCTTCCACCTGTTCCACCAAAGCAGTCTTCACATGCTGGGTGAGCAAAGCCCTGGTTCACCAGGGGTCTATGACCCGATGGCTACCCTCACAAGGTTTAGCTGGCCTGTCGAAGCCATTGCCCAGGGTGTGGCCGCTGCCGCATGCTAGCAGCTACTGGGAGCTACAAGTGAGAGCTGAGTGTCAGGTGAGGGTCAGAGGCTGGAGAGCTGCCCTAGGAGGGTACAACAAGCCTTCAATACCAAAGATATTACTCCTCCCTAAGCACCCCATACACCCCTTTTTGCACATAGTAAATGATTAACTTTCATAAGCTCACTCATTCCCTTATAAAAGCTTATCTTTTCTAGCCATATATCTTTTGTTTACTTAGGAATATCATTATTTGAACCCATTTAAAGGACTTTACCTTTATCATAAGAGCATTAAATTTTTATCAAGATCCTTTGAAAAACATCTTGGATGATATAAATCCCCAAGATAGCTTAAAGCTAATAAAATTCAAAGCCTACTAAAATTTTTTGGAGTCAAAAAAACAATTTAGCCAAGTGATCATGTCTTCACTCCTTCTATTCTCTGGATTTCTGCATTAAGTACTGATCTGTCTTTGCAAATGTTGGAAAGGGACAAGGTTTGGACTAGAACTGTACCCAAAATGGCAGCAGGGAAGAAAAGAAGACTCCTTGGTACATTATCAAGGTCTACTTAAATTTTTTTTGAGAATCCCAAGTCATCATGATCATCAATAGGGTTTCCTGTACATTGTGTTCCTGTTCATATGCCTTTAGTATTAAGCTTTGTTTTAAAAAGAGAAAAGAAAATACTATTTTCTAACTGCTTTCTTATTTTTCTCTGCTTCTCTCCAGATAGAAGCCTAAAGATAGAAGCAAAGCTTTTGTTCTTGATTAAATAGTTGTGCGCAGTTTCCCAGGGAGCTGTCAATTAAAATTATTGTAAAAGTATCAAAATGTTTTTGAAGTTACATAATCTGTTAGTGTTCTTTCCTAAAGATCTCCTATAATGCAAAGAAAGAATTGAAAATGTCAGCCTCAATTTCTTGTGCAAAATTTCAATTCTCAGGTGAGGACTGTTTATTTAAGAAACTTAAAACAGAGACTTGAACAATTGGAAGAACATTAACTGCTCATGGGTAGGATGAGCCAATATAATAAAAATGACCATCCTACCCAAACTCATCTATCTATTTAGTGCCATACCCATGGAACTTCCAAAAATTTTTTTTTACTGATTTAGAAAAAAACATAACAAAGTTCATTTGGAAGAACAAAAGATCAAGGATATCCAGGGAATTAATGAAAAAAAATACAAAGGAAGGGGGTCTTGCAGTCCCAGATCTCAGACTATATTATAAAGCAGCGGTCATCAAAACAATTTGGTACTGGCTAAGAGACAGAAAGGAGGATCAGTGGAATAGACTGGGGGCAAGCAACCTCAGCAAGACAGTATATGACAAACCCAAAGATCCCAGCTTTTGGGACAAAAATCCACTATTTCATAAAAACTGTTGGGAAAATTGGAGGACAGTATGGGAAAGATTAGGCTTAGATCAACACCTCACACCCTACACCAAGATAAATTCAAAATGGATGAATGACTTGAACATAAAGAAGGAAACTATAAGAAAATTAGGCGAACACAGAATAGTATACATGTCAGACCTTTGGGAAGGGAAATACTTCAAAACCAAGCAAGAATTAGAAAGAATTACAAAATGCAAAATAAATAATCTGGATTGCATCAAATTAAAAAGTTTTTGTACAAACAAAACCAATGTAACCAAAATCAGAAGGGTAGCAACAAATTGGGAAACAATCTTCATAAAAACCTCTGACAAAGGTTTAATTACTAAAATTTATAAAGAACTAAATCAATTGTACAAAAAATCAAGCCATTCTCCAATTGACAAATGGGCAAGGGACATGAACAGGCAATTCTCAGCCAAAGAAATCAAAACTATTAATAAGCACATGAAAAAGTGCTCTACATCTCTTATAATCAGAGAGATGCAAATCAAAACAACTCTGAGGTATCATCTCACACCTAGCAGATTGGCTAACATGACAGCTATGCAAAGTAATGAATGCTGGAGGGGATGTGGCAAAGTGGGGACATTAATTCATTGCTGGTGGAGTTGTGAATTGATCCAACCATTCTGGAGGGCAATTTGGAACTATGTCCAAAGGGCGATAAAAGACTGTCTGCCCTTTGATCCAGCCATAGCACTGCTGGGCTTGTACCCCAAAGAGATAATGGACAAAAAGACTTGTACAAAAATATTCATAGCTGCGCTCTTTGTGGTGGCCAAAAATTGGAAAATGAGGGGATGCCCTTCAATTGGGGAATGGCTGAACAAATTGTGGTATATGTTGGTGATGGAATACTATTGTGCTCAAAGGAATAATAAAGTGGAGAAATTCCATGGAGACTGGAACAACCTCCAGGAAGTGATGCAGAGCGAAAGGAGCAGAACCAGGAAAACATTATACACAGAGACTGATACATTGTGGTACAATCGAGGGTGATGGACTTCTCCATTAGTATCAATGCAATTTCCCTGAACAATCTGCAGGGATCTAAAAAAAAAATACTACCCACAAGCAGAGGATAAACTGTGGGAGTAAAAACACCGCTGAAAAGCAACTGCTTGACTACAGGGTTGGAGGAGATAAGACTGAGGAGAGACTCTAAATGAACACTATAATGCAAACTCCAACAACAGGGAAATGGGTTCGAGTCAAGAACACATGTGATAACCAGTGGAATCATGCGTCGGCTATGGGAGAGGGAAAGGCAGGGGGAGGGAGGGGAGGGGAGGAAAAGAAAACGATCTTTGTTTCCAGTGAATAATGTATGAAAACGACCAAATAAAATAATATTTAAAAAAAAAAAGAAACTTAAAACAGGTTATTGCAATGTAATAATATTAGAATCCATAGAACCACTGATTTTAGAACTGAGTGGAACAAAGAGTTCATTTAGTCCAATGCTAATTATCTATACCACCATGAATAAGGTAATCCAGAAAGTTTGCCACCCACCACTCTACTCCCATGCTTTAGGGTTGGCAAAGCTTGTTCCTTTCAATTATCCTGTGAGATAAGTAGTATATGTATATTAAATTTAGTGCACATTTAATATACATACTTCCTATAGTTAAGGCATTCTTCTAGATGGGGAGCAATTAGAGATGAAACCAAAAATAGTATCTTTACAAAATTATGACTCTACCTTTGGACAAACTATTCCCTAACCCCCCTTGCCTGCCTCTTAGCATCTTGACTCCTTCAGAGCCAAACACATATGTCACCTCCTCAGGGGGCTTTTTCTTGAATTCCCCAATTGTGAGTGCCAATCTCCCTTCCACTTAAATTAGTATGAATTTACTGTGTTTGATAGATGAGACAGACAGACAGACAGACAGATAGATAGATAGATAGATAGATAGATAGATAGATAGATAGATGATGGATGGATGGATGGATGGATAGATAGAGAGATAGATAGATAGATAGATAGATAGATAGATAGATAGATAGATAGATGGATGATGGATGGATGGATGGATAGATAGAGAGATAGATAGATAGATAGATAGATAAGAAAACTGAGAGATAGATAGATAATGAGTATACCTATAGATTACATATATTATGTACCATGCACATGTTTTCTCCCCTCAGTAGACTCTACATTCTTTGAAGGTAGGTACTTTTTCATTCATAGTTTTGTGTCCAAGTGTTTTGCACATAGGAAAACTAAATAAATACTTGTTGAATTGAATTAAGTCAAAAGAGGATTACCTTCTTTCGATTATTATTCCAGTGAATAATACTGAAGAACTGAAGAAACTGAGACTCAGAGATATCCAGTTGTAGATAGTATGTTTTGAAATGTGGGTTGAAACCAGGTCTCTTGAATCAATGGAAAAATAAGTCATCTATTATCCCATTAAGCTTTTTTTTTGTTCTCATTAGAAAGATACCTTTTAATGTGATCAGGACACAATTAGCATGAAATACATGACATGTGTATCTGTTGTTCCTTTTTCTTAAAAGCTTTTAGCAGTGAACCTTGTCTGAGCCTCAGTTGAGATGATTTTATCTAGCTTTAAAAATTTTATCACCATTGAAGGGTATAGTAATAGTTATGAAAGCAATTAATAATATCAGTGACAGAATCAAGAGAGTGGCTAATTTATCATTATAGATTTTAATGAGGCTTATAATTTAGTAATAAATATACAATATATTCAAGAATATAGTGTTATAAAAAGGATGAATTATCTGATTCAAGAACCTGTATAGAGAACAAAAGTAAAATTGCTCATATGAAAAAGTTATATTTGTTGTTCAATGTAGGAGAAATTCCCGTGATTGAATATACCTTCAAAGGAGTTAAATTAGGGAAGCAACACACTGTTGTAACACAGTAGTGTCTCAGTGTATAAATAATTTTGTTTGGATGAATGACATTTTATTTGTTAATTAAAGGCTTATCCCTCACATAACAGCTTTCCTTCTAATAAACTAGAAGTCTTCCCTTTCTTCCTAACAAATCCTTTAAAAATCACACATACACATGCACACGTGTACACACACACATGTTCACAAACACACACACAGTCTTAGCCTTCATTCTATAAGTACCTAGGTTGTTCAAAGGAAAAGAAAACTGAGCTGAGATTCTGCAGCAAAGAATAAGGAAGTGTATGAAGTTCTTCAAATTTTAAATTTGGGTGTGTTATCACAATGTAATAATAAAGATCTGTATTAATTTCAGAAACTTTGGTCTTTTTATGTCCTGAAATTTCCTCCTGCAGTCATTTTAGGAAGGAAAAAGTAGCACCAGAAATTTAAATTTAGATTTCGTTTCCCTACAACTTCATGTATTTTTTCCTCTATCTTTTCTATTTTTCTTTCATTTTTCTCCCGTCTCTCTTAGTGAAGGTCTGACCTGTACATTAACATTGTAAATTTGGAATTCTCTTAAAGTTCATGAAAAGCTCCCCAAACTTCTTTCTTCTACATGGGTTATTGCCATTAAGGATACTGTGGAGATTACCTTCTGTGGATTGTATTACAAACTCAACCTTTATTTTGCTTTAGAAGCTCAGTATCCATAGCTTTCTAGACAGGCTCAATGTTTTTGACTCAAAAGATACATTCATTCTCATAGGGACTCATCCAAATTCTCCTCTTCCTCATCCTTTTCTTCTTCCTCTTCCTCTTTTTTTACCTCCTCCTCCTTCTCCTTGTTCTCCTCTTTATCCTCCTCTTCCTCATCTTCCTTAGGTTTTGTCTCAGTATCAGTTCCAAAACAGAAAATCAGCAAGACTAAGCAATCAGGATTAAGTGTCTTTCCCAGGATCACACATGTAGAAAGTGTCTGAGACCAGATTTAAACCAGGTTCTCCCAACTCCAGGTGTGGTGCACTTTCCACTAAGCTACCTAGATCACTCTTGGGGAACTTCTTACACCTGAAAAACATAATATTTAAAAATTTAAACCATATATAATTTCCTAGGTCAGTGATGGTGAACCTTTTAGAAACTGATTGCTCAAACTGTAATCCTCACACCACAAGTGAGCCCCTCACCTTACCCCAGAGAGGGGAGGAAGGAAACACTCCCATTGAACTGTAGGGCAGATAGGCACATGATGTGATATATGTCCTCAGGCATGCAGGTAGAGGGGGAAGGGAGCAGAATCTTCTAGTACCTGTGCCATAGGTTTACCACCATGGCCCTAGGTCTTGTTGTTTGGTCATTTCAGTTGTTTCTGACTTTTTGTGACCTCATTTGGGGTTTTCTTGGCAAAGATGCTGGAGTAGTTTGCCAATTCTTTCTCCAGCTCATTTTTGAAAAGAAGAAACTGAGGCAAACAGGGCTATGTGACTTGCCCAGGATCACATAGCTAGTAAGTGTCTGAGACCATATTTAAACCCAGGATATCCTGATTCCATGCCTGGTTCTCTATCCACTGAGCCACCTAACTGTCCTTTTCCACATGCAACATTGTTTTGTATTCCAGATACTACTGTAGTTGGAAATAGCAGGTCTGCTGAGTGTGTATTTTTTAAGATTGTTAATTTATATTTATCATCCATTTCCAAATTTTATAACATGATTCCAAGAACTTATTTTACTCATTTTTCCCAACAGCCTTCTTTGAAATGTATTTATAGCTCTTCTGTGGCTAGAGTGCTCAATTCAAAAGTATCCTGTAGATAACTTTGCATCTATCTATTCAGTGTGCCCTATGCATGAATGTATTAAAACTGAAATGTACCAATTGTAGAAAGTTTGTTTGATTTTAAAATGTTTCACACTTGCCCTGCTTGCACCATGTTACTCGTAAAGAATTTAAATTATTAGAATTACATGTTTCCAGAGTGATTTCTTTTTCAAGATGGAATTGTTTAATGATTTGAAAAAACGTTGAATAATATAATAATAACAATAATTCTATTGTTATTATAGTGAGCAGGCTAAAATGAACCTAAAACAAGTTATTTTAAGTAGCTGATCATTTCAGAATACCAAATCTTTGGGATGGAAGTTTTATTGGGGGGGGGGGAGGTAGAGGATGATGTGGTTGTAAATATTGTGACTTAAAAGGAGCTTTGAAAATCTGAAAATATACTAAGCCTTCCAGATAGGGTTGTGATTGTTGCCACTTTTCCTCATAGCTTGGATAGATGCTAAATAAATAATGCCTTTCTAATTTGGGTATTAGGATAAAGGTTTAATATATTCCAATACAAAAATCTATTAAAGTGTGTGTGTGTCTTTTTTTGGGGGGGGGAAAGCAAAACAAAAACCCATTATCCTTAGTGAACAGTTAAATCACTTTATATATTCAGAAAAAATTGCATTTCTTGTATGGGAAATTCTTTCATAATTCATTTTGGGAATTCAAGCAGGAGATAACATAAAAACACAACAGAAATTTTGTGAGCTTTTGGAAAAATCAGATCTTTATATTTAATAGAAATGGGGACATTAGATAGTGCATCAACCTGGTAAATGATGACTGATGAGACCTACTTTACTGTGAAATAAGATTTGGCTGGTTTACTTAATTTTCAAGAGCTTGGGTAAATAGCTACCGAATTAAATTACTTCATGTTGGTTTCCTCTAGGGTGAGAAGCGCCTGCTTTGCTATGTGTAACTGAACTCCTCTGTATTGATTAGTGCTCCAGGCTCAACCTTACGTAGTCATGCCCACTTTTAGCCCACTCACTTTTGATCTTGAGGGCAGTTGTGAAAATATATTGGTATTGACTCAACTGCTTGCATTCTTTGTTGTTGCTGTTGTTGCCAAATGCAGTCCACACCCTCTCGTTCTTCCTCAACCTGTGAGATCTGTAGATGAAGAGGTTTAAAGTTCTGTGGCTGGTTGTAAACTGGAGACCTGTGTAAGTGACAGCACTTCATTGGGAACATGACTCTTTCCTTGTCTCATTGGTTAGTAACTAAGTCGTATTTAATCAAGTACACACATGTCATTTAGCAATGGCAAATTAAGTATTCTGTCAGAGTATTCCTTGTGGTTTTGAGGTTTTGCTGCTGTAGGATCTGGACTGAGTGGTAGGAGCATCATTTGTAATACAGCAAGGGTAGGAAAATTCTAACTCTGGAAGAATGGCTCCAAGGGAATTTAGCATTTGACCAGCAACTGTTTTTACAGTTTGAAAGAATGATTGCCTCAAACCTGTGTAGACAAAGAAGCATTTGATGTTGCCTCTCACTAGACAGTTGTATTAAAATTCAACAACAAAACCAATTCTGCCAAAAGAATGTAGCAGCCTAAATATTTAATGTTAACTAGTTACACAAACCCCAAAAACTCTCTCCTCATCACCATTGCTCAGAAGATTGAGACTCTTTCAGGGCTCAGCTTCTGTGCCACTTTCTATTGGAAACATTTTCTGATCCCCTTGTTTTAACTTTTTAAAAGAAATTTTTAAAAAAGATAAGAAAACAATTATTGTGGAGCTGCAAGGAACCCTAGAGGTCACCTAATAGAACGTGCTTTATTAAACAGATAATGACATTGGGACCAAAAGGAAGAAAAAAGAAGGGGACGATGTATGTGTGCATTGTTTACATATGTAGACATGTGTATAACACACATGTACTCACACATACCCACATATACACTATCCCCATTTATAAAATTGGAATTTTAAAACCTGTAGGACTTACAGGGTTGATGTGAAGCTCAAAATTGATGATGAATGTAAAATGTTTTACAAAGGTTAAAGTTCTGTTTTTTGTAAAAATGAGATGAGTCAAAATGACTTCTGAGAAATTTTTCCATTCTAAGTCTATAATCTCATAAATACCCATTATCATTATTAGTCATCATAATCATTTCTTTTCTCAATTTGTCCCCCCTACCTTTTCTTAGGGGGAACAACTTCAACTTCTTCCTTCTCCATGACCTCTTGGCAGTATAATGTAGAAGAAAGAACACTGGATTTGACATCAGAGGACTTGGGTTCAAATCTCAGCTCAGGAACTTATTACCTATGTGATTTAGACAACTTACAACCTGTCTTGTCCTCAATTTCATCATCTACAAAATGGCTAGTTGGACTAAATGCCCCAAGGAATCCTGTCCAATTCTCTGTGTACCTCTTTCCCATATACATATTAATTGGTTTCCTACTCTAAAAATAAAGACTTTAAATAAATATGCACATGAAATATTTCCCATTTTAATTTTAATCTATTCCACTCAGTTCAACATTTTGAATCTCTAAGAAAAAAATTATAGAAGGGGTGATATGGGCTAATGGGAAGAGCACATTTGGACTTGGGTTTAGATCCTGACTTTAGGATCTATTTAAGCTGGAAGTCATTTCTCTTCAAAGGGCTTTAGTTTCCCTATCTGTAAAGTGAGGAATATGAGTAAATGAATCAGAGTAAATGATCCCCCAAGTCCTTTCTGTTTACAAATCCCATAATTCCAAACAGATCACCCTTCAGCTTCTTATCTCCAGGTTTCATAGCACTAGTTTCTTTTAAACCTTTCCTCATACACCATAGTATCCACCTCATTCCTGCCAGGTTGCAATCCTTTCAGAACCCGTGTGTGCCCAAGCGCACGCATACACATGTACCTTTGTAAGAACCTCAGATTTCTGCAGCCCTTTTCTTCTGCAGAATTCAAAGGGCAGGGCAATGTTTTCTTCCTTCTTCAATGCACTCAGTTGAAATTGCCATTAATAAACACATTGGAAGTGTTTGATGCTCCTTTGTGGGCTGGTCTCCTAAACAAAGAGATGTCTGTAAAGCTCTCTAATATCTTTATTTTAAAAGCTGGTTTGACAGAGTTTTTACCAGGAACTTCTGGAAGTTAATTCCAACTACTTTTCTCCCCATGGAGTTTTTCCTTACCCTAAACTTACTTTTTTTTTAACAGATGCGAAAGAAATCGTTCTAAAGGCTCAGATATTAGCTGGAGGGAGAGGAAAAGGCACTTTCAATAGTGGATTGAAAGGAGGCGTTCATTTAACCAAAGAGTAAGTTTGGGCATTTTAAGTTTTTGTCTGTTAGTTAGAAATGTCAATTCTCTAAAGAGGAATGGAGGGCCAAGGGAATGGGAGAGGGAGAATGAAGCAACAGTGTCTGGGGTTTGGGGAGGGCATACATACCACTTTTTCCCTTGGCCTCCGAAAAGTCATACACTTTAGAATCTCATGTGTTCTTAAGTAAGTTACTTCCTCCTCTGTGGGTCTGTTTCCCCATTTGTAAAATGAAGAGGTTGAACTTAATGACATCTAAGATCTTCAAACTCTAAAACTATGAACCTTTGAGATTTGCACTGCCAATCAGGGAAGAACATAACACTCATTCTCTCTCTTAGATAGGAGAGGACTAACATGGATGGGTATGAGAGAGTAGAGGTTGATGGCTAGGAAAAAGGAGGCTTGACCTTCTAAGGCAGTGGCTGTCCAGGCTGTCCCTTAGTCACTTGAATATCCAACATACAATGGTTTCCCATTGGTAATCACATCATACCCTAACTTCTTGCTCTGACAGGGAGTCCAGGGCTTCATAATCTGTCCTGGCTCTGTCTTTTCAGCTTTAACTTATTCTATATCCCCAACATAGAATGAGCTCTATTCTGATCACCGCAGGCTTCTTGTCTTCTGCATAGTCCTTACTCTTTCTGTCTTCTCCATTATTTTTCCTGCCTGAAATGGCATCTTTCCATCTTTCCTCATTGTATTCTCCAGCTTTTTTAGAGCAAATTCATCTGTCTTTTCACTTATCATTTCTTTGCAATGATTCTGATTCCTAAATTTCATACGCATTAGTTGTATCGCCTCAATAAGATTTCAAATTCTGCCAAGTCAAGGGATACTTTTTGTACTTTTATTTCTTCCCAAACACCATATGATCAGTAAACTCCCAATGATTAATTGATTGGAATGGGGAGAATTGTACTCTGTACTATTGAAATGAGAAAGCCACAGCTCTGTTATTGACATTTTCTTTTTCTCTTAGTCCTAAAGTTGTGGGACAGCTGGCTCAACAGATGATTGGCTATAATCTTACAACAAAGCAAACGCCAAAGGATGGGGTGAAAGTCAACAAGGTAGTATGCATTTTTGTGGGTATTATTTTCTATGAAAAAATGAGAAGCACTGCAATGAGAAATCAGAGAATTGCAGAGTTAGAAGATACCTTTGCAGAAGTGTCATTCAAAAATGTATTGGAAAAACAATCTCCCTGAAAACACCTCTCACATAAATGGCCATCTAGTCCTTGTTTGAAGATACCTAATGAGAAAGAATGTGTTGCCTTTGAAGGAAGCCATTAGCGTTTAGAAATTTCCCCTTAAATTGGCCCAAATATACATCTCAATAATTTCCCATTGGAACCAGATCATGTAGACTTAGTCCTTCTTTTCCATCACAGCCTTTAAGATACTTGAAAACAACTACCAGGTGCCCACCAAATCTTCCCTTTCCTAAGCCAAACATTCTCCTATGACATGGGCTCTAGACACATCATCAGAGTTAGAGAAAGACCTGGATCTCAATCTTTCTTCAAACACATACTCTGCCTCCTCTTAGATAAGTCGCCTGATCTCTTTGGGTCTCAGTTTAAAAATCCTCTAAAGACCCTTCCAGCTCTAAATCTATGATTCTATGATCAATCCATCCTGACTTCTCTTTCGTGACCTCTTTCCAATTCACCAGTCCCTTTTCTAGGCCATATATGAAAAGGCAGATTTATCAGAGAGATTAATGAAACAATGACCCTTGAAAAAGGCACTCTTTGTTTTGGATCCTTATACAACATATGAGGAGTTTATACTGAAAATTCTTTGTGAGAAAAGAACTTTTAAAATTCTAATTGTAAATAACATAATAGTTTTTTTTTAATAATTTTTGTTCCTCATTTGTGATTTTATATGCATGGGAAGCTTCCATTTGGGGAAATTCCAGCTGCTAATTTCTAACAAATTTTCAACCTATAGTCTTAGAGGGCAACCTGCAGTTAAATGACTTACCCAGGGTTACACAACAAGTACATGTCAGAGGAAATTTGATGTGATATGCAGATGTGCAGGACTGCAAAACCAACTCCCTTTCCATATGTCGTATACCAGGCTAACTCTTGTCACAACAGTTTGTCAATAATTATAACAACAATAATAAATTACAGCAACAATAACCTGCATTTACATAATGCTTTACCATTTGCAAAGTCTTTCATAATACCTTTTCTCATTTGAATCCCCCAACAACCTAGAGGATTGCTTCTAACAGCATCAATATGTCTGCCATTTTACAGATGAGGAAACTGAGGTTCAGAATGCAATTTGCTTAAGGTCACACAGCTAGTAAGTGACAGAGGCAGAATTCATACTCATCTCCCTGACTCCCAGTTCAGCTAACTCTATCTATTATGATTTTCATTTAAGGACCTTAGACTAGTTCTCTGCTTCAGCAAACTAGAAGTGTTTGAGATTGTGGATCAATAAATAAAGTCTTAGAGAAAGGGTTCTTAAGCTTTATTGTTGTGTACCCCTTTGGCTATCTGGGAAGTTTATGTACTTCTTTTCAGAAGAATGTCCTTAAATGTATAAAATGAAATACTTGAGATGACAAAGGAAATCAATTCTCTTGAAAGGGGAGAAGGGAACAAACATTTATCAATTTCCTTACAATGTGACAGACACTATGCTAAGTACTTTACAAATATCATCTCATTTGATTATCATGACAATCCTAGAAGGTGCTGTTATAATTCCTATTTAACAGGTAGTCAAACTGAGGCAAACCAAGATTAAGCAACTTGCCCAGGATCACACGGCTAATAAACATCTGAGGCTCACGTTGAATTCAAATCTTCCTGACTCCATGCCCCACAATCTATATACTGTCTCACCTATCTGCCTCTTGAAATCTAGTAATCAAAATCTCAAAGCAAAACACGTTTCCCATTCCCATAATTAAATTTTTAAAAGTCAGACATGAAGAAACCCTGCTTAAGAGGGCACAGTTCTAAAACTGGTTGGGTGCTCGTTGAGTTTTTTTCCTGAGTTATTTTTTAGATGGAAGTCTCTTCTTTCTGTGCTGCCCTCTTCCCCAAAGTAAAGTTCTGGGCTCATTAGTAGCATTTGGAGATGGCAGCTTTGTTACTTTTTATTTTCACTTTTCATAGACAGTGTTGTAGAAGGTTCTTGACATGGCCCGAAAATCACCAACTGTTGACTAATGTACCATGAGAGTGCCTTGGCGTTGGCCCAGAGAGAGGGCACCTCGCTGGAAGGAAGTTTTAATAATGATGGCTCATTAGCCCTATCAATCTAAGGATGCACAACTGGCTCAAAGCACTGGATGGAACAAACAAAAAAAGCCACTTCTTATCATTGCCTGCAGCTCTGCATGTCAGGGCTATTCAAGTCACTTTACAAATGGAAAGTTGCTCTGTTGTAGTCTTAGCCTAACTTTTTACCTCCTTATAAATCTAATCGCTTGCCCCCCTGTTAAGAGGACATAAAGTCCAGCCCTAGGATTCCATCCCTACAGAAACTTCCTGATGAAGAATCTCCCAGTACCAGTACAGCTTGGCAGTTTCTCTGCAGTGTTTAAAAAAATATTTTACAGTTTCTTTACTGAAGAAGATGGCATTTTGGGTAATATATTTTTAAAAATTGTAACAATTCATGTTGACATATACTAAACAGATCTCTCCTCTCTTGTTCAAAGCTCCTATTTACTATCAAAATCCTCTCTTAAGTTCTAAAAAGTCAGATGTGATGTAGAGAATTCCAACTGATGGATTCCTCTTTACTAGTTCATTGGAATGAAGAATTACCACTGAGGAATCCTTCTTACCAATTCATTATCATGGAGAATTCCCAGTGAAGAATCTCCCTTTTCCAATTTATTGACATAAAGAATTCCCAGTGAGGAACTTTCCTATACCATTGCAGAATGGCATTATTAATGTTCCTAAAGGATGAATTTTAGAGAGTTGCCTGGTAACCAAGAGGTTAAGAACCTTGTCAGTGATCATATAGTCCTATTGTTGTTGTAGGAGAGACTTGACCTGAGGTTTCTTGAACTCATTGGTCCAGTTCTCTGTTTCATACCAGCCAGACTCCAAATATTATACTTTATGATTTATAAATCAATTTCCACAAAACAATCTAATTAGTATAAGTCTCATGATGCCCATCTAACTAGTGAGGAAACTGAGGCTTGGAGACAGTAAAGCAGTTTGTCCAAAGTCGCATAGCTTTGAAATGTTTGGGGACTCTCTTGCCACACCATGCCATCTTGCTTCCAAAGCAGAACTCACAGCACCATTAAATAACACTGGCCACTATTTGTGTGCCATTCCCCTTTTTATTTTGCCTGGAGACATGTTCCTGAAATGTCATGGATATATCCCATCTTATATATACTGAATCAATTTCCATGTGCACCAGAGTCAGGCAACATTTAAAGGATTCCAGTGAATGCTTTTGTGATATGACTAATCACTCTCACTTGGTTTATTTTGGTCTTAGGCAGCTCAACAAATTAAGTGCAGCCAATATTTATTAAATGTCTACTATTTGCAAGACATTACCCAAGAACCGGGGTTACTTGAGACTGGTGCTTGATGAAATGCTTCTGTTTTGTGAACTTAGATTTTTGTCCATTTTTTTCCTACAGAGGAAAATAACACTATAATTAACATAGTTCCTTGAATTGTATCTTTCTTTCTCCATCAGACTGAGAAGAGATAAATGCTTGCTGAAATGAATTAAAGTTTATACTCTGTGCCAAGTAAAATCCTTTGCATTGAGTAATCAAAGATAGAAATGAAAGTGGAAAGATGCCTGATTTCTTGGAATTAGAGACCCAGAGTAGCAAATCCTCCATCCAGTGTTTACTACCTTGTGTCCTTCAGCAAGTCATTCACCTCTTGTGCCTCTCTCCTCATTTGTCAAAGGAGGCTAGATGGCCTCTAAGGTCTCCGTCAGCTCAAAATCTATGATCTTACTGACATATGAAATAGTCCCTGCCCTCAAGGAGTTATTCTAAAATGCCATTGCACTGGGTAATATCGTATTTTACCAAAAGAGAAGTTTCCTTAGAATTTTAATGATTCATGAATTTTTTGGTATCAGCACAAGAAGCCTTTCCTCTTTCCCTTTCATACAACCTTCCCTCTATTGTTTGCAATTTTTTCCTGTTTGTAGCCTGCTCGTACAGAGCTGTTTACCCATAATTTCCCCCATTAGGCCATGGGATCCTTGAGGGCAGACACTATTTTTTGCTTGTTTTTGTATCTCCAGCTCATAGCACAGTGCCTGGCACATAGGATGTGCTTAACAAATGTTTATTGACTGACAGATTAGATTCTTATTTCTTCTACTGCTAGAGAAGCCATTAGACGAACTTCAGGAATTAAAATGACTAACAATGCATTACCTTTCTAAGATTATTGTTTTGCAACAGAAAGGGACTTTAGAGGTCATTTAGTTGAATGCTCTCATTTTAGAGATGAGGAAACTGAGGCCCTAAGAGGCCAATTGTCCATGGACACTGGACAAACAGAGTTTACGTAATGCCTACACTACATTAGGACTGCTCTAAGTACTTTACAAACACTACTTTTATTGATCCTCACAATAATACTAGGAGGTTACTATTACCATGCCCATTTTTGCAGTTGTAGAAACTGAGGCAAAAAAGAAGTTAGTGACTTCTTGAGGGTCACATAGATATCAGAGGTCTATGGTCAGATATTGAATTGAATTGAACAGAATTGAATTCAGGTCTTCCTCTCTCTAGAGCTGGCATTCTATTTGCTGCCCTGCCTAGATACCCCAATAGTCAGTGGTGGGATGAGGCCAGTGTGAGCTCAGATATTTGTGAAACATGCTCAGGATCTTTGCACTCCATCGAGCTGCATCCCAATGGCTGGCTGAATGGCCATTTTGGATCTCCCCTTTGATTTCCCGAGCTTCCTTGTGCTCATTGAGGTCGCCTTCTGGATGACAGATGAACATTACTTTTTTTCCAGTTGGGTAGGACCTGGTAGATCTTCCACTATGTTGGTATGGGTGTCAAGATCCCAAGATCACTTCCATGCCAGTGGTAGGCACTGGATTAGCCCTTTAGTGGAGGTGGGTAGAATTCAAGCTCGTAATGAACAAGTAGGAGAAAGGAAGCTTGGAGAGTCTTTGGATTCAAGATGACTTGGATTGGGGACCTGCCATTTCCATAGAGTAGCTGGGTGGCCAGAAACAAATCACTTGGGCTTTGGGGGCTCCGGGTGACTCTCTCAAACTGTAGAACTTGAAGACCAATTAATTACTCCCGTTATCTCTGGGAGAAAGGCTATCATTTTTTTTCCTGTTGGTACCGTGTTTGTACATAGCCATTTCCATGAAATCTCTCTGGAAGGAATCTCTTTACAGTGATGAAACCACAGATTCATAGACAGGTCAGGCTTGAAGTC
Organism: Monodelphis domestica; assembly: GCF_027887165.1. NCBI lineage: Eukaryota > Metazoa > Chordata > Mammalia > Didelphimorphia > Didelphidae > Monodelphis > Monodelphis domestica. Next base: position 30,316,865 of record NC_077233.1, on the reverse strand, counting down.
ACAAAGACTTGGGTTCAGAATTTTCCCCTGAAACTTACCAACTGCTCAGTATAGTGCAAAACTGAGAGACTCTGGACCTGTGTTCAAAGTTTGCTTCTGACCCTTCAATCTATATAATAGGAAGGGATTCTACTTGGGAATCCCCCATATTGAAGATGTCACAGATAGAACAAGGCAAGTTCCCCTTCTGGGGCCTCAGTTCCTCATCTAGAAAGCAAGGAAATCAGAACAGATGGATTAGCAGCTTGAGCTGGTTTTCCACCTACATTCTTCTAGAGTCACCATCTGCCTAGACCTCTGTTTACTCCTTTGTACAATAGTGGGCTGATGCTAGGTGGCTTCTGAGCTTCCTTCCAGGTCAGATCTAGGACATATACAGATTCACATCTGTTTGGGGAAGGGAGTTCCATGTGAGAACTCTTAATTTAGGAAATAAATGATCATATCCCTGAAAATATCATGTTAAACTGGAGAGGGAGAATGGGCTAATGGAAAGAGCACTAAATCTAAAGTCAGAGCCCCGGAATATAAAGCTCCCTTCTCCCTCTTACTACTCAAGTAACTCTGGCCAAATTACTTAAGCTCCCTAGATCATGTCAACAAGCATTTATTAGGGCATCTAGGTGGTACAGTAGATAGAGCACCATACCTGGAGTCAGGAAGACCTTAGTTCAAATCCAGCCTCCAACGATTACCAGCTCAAACAATGCACTAGATGCTATGTGATCATGAGGAAAGTAACTTTACCCTGTTAGCCTCAGTTTCCTCATTTGTAAAATGAGCTGGAGAAGAAAATGGCAAACCACTTCAGGATCTTTATCAAATGAAGTCATGAAAGACTGCAACTGAACAATATCAATAAGGAACATCTATTTCTTGAATTTTAAAACAAATTCCAAAAAAGTTCATCAACCAATCAATTAAATAATTTGTTAAATGCCTGCTCTCTGTACAAGGCGTGATGGTATCAAAACCCAAATAGAAATGGGACCCCTGCAGACCAAATATTGACTTAAAAAACCATAAATTAATGCTATCTGTGTTGCATTCTATTTTTATTTATTTTCTGAATGTTCTCTGCATTATATTTTAATCTTCCTCCTCCCAAAGTTTTGCTGATGAGTTTGGCATCTCTGTGCTAGATGCAAATAAAATCAATGAAAAAATCGCTGTCCTCAAGGAGTTTACATTCTAAGAGAGGATGCAAGAACATCTGTATTATGTATTTATAAGTAGAATTAAAATGAAGCCACTAACTCTCAATAAATATAAAGTAAAGTATAGTGTAGTTGGGGAGGGAGAACATTAGTGATTGGGAGGGCTGTTGGTCAGGAAAGACTTAATGTGGAAGGGAATCCTTGAACCACATCTTGATGTAAAAGAGATGTCCTCTGGGGAGTATGGGCAGAAGGGGGAAGACATTCGAGGCAATAACCAAAGCCAGCAGGATCAGGGCTATTTTCTATGACATAATCCTTCATTTGGCAGGCAAAATTGGTTTCCTGTCAGTCAGATGTGAGGTGGAGAATAAAAGATTCTCATAATGTATCTTTGGTGCTAAACTCTCGAATTAAAATAACAGCTGCTTGATAGGACGTTTTTCTTAAGTAACAATTTCTCAAGGAAGGAAAAGAGAAATGATTAAAGTGGGAAGGTTCCTTTAGGCAAACCAAATAACTGTCACTTTAGCAAGTTAACAGGATCAATTAGGGAGGTGAAAATGGGCATTATGCACTGTAAGAATGGAGCTTCTCAGATCCCCAGGAGCTCAGGCAACAGGATTTTGAGAGTTGGAATAAAACTGTGTTTAGCCTTGTAGCACGTTTGTCTAGGTCTATTTCCTGAGTGGGGAAAAAATGGTGTAGTAGAGATTCAATGCTGAATCGATGTCTCTTGCTAATTTGGTAGGTGATGATTGCTGAAGCCTTGGATATATCAAGAGAAACCTACTTGGCCATATTGATGGACAGATCCTGTAATGGTCCAGTACTTGTTGGTAGCCCCCAGGGAGGGGTTGACATTGAAGAGGTGGCGGCCACTACTCCGGAACTAATTTTTAAGGTATATTTATTTTAAAGAAAACTTCCTTTATTTGATTCTACTGGGGAAATTATTAGAAAAGCACAGATCTGCTTGTTATGTCACCTCACCTACTCAGACATCTTCAGTGGCTCCCTTCTTCCTTTATATGGAAATATACACTCAAACAGACATGACCCAAAAAAAGGACTTGTTTTTCTGACTCTTGCTTTTATATTTATTTTTTATATTTCTGTTTAACAACCTCCTCTTATTACATCATTCCTTGATTCCCTGCCCTTTTCTCTATTCAGAGACTTATTTGGATTGTATTCATGTATTTAATTAGCAGAAAAGCACTCTGGCTTAGTAGAAGGAGAGCTGGCCTGAAACCAGGAAGACCTGAGTTCAAGTTCTCCCTTTGCCCTATTCTGACTGTGTGACCCTGGGCATTCAATCAGCCTCTCAGTTCCCCATGCGTGTTATTTTGTAAGACTATTACTTTTGGGACAAGTACTGATTCACAATGACAGAGGAAGTTTCCTCGGTGGGTATTCCTCAGTAGGGAAATCGTGGGGTTTGTCTCTATCTCAATTAACAGAAAGTATTATGAAAACTTAAATTGATTATTTCTGTCTAGAATTCAAATGAGCTACTTGTTTCTTTTTCTGATTGCATTAGACTATCTTTCAGAGGCCTTGTACATGTTATCTCATGTGATTCTTCCCAAAATCAACTAAATGAGCAAAATGCAGGTGATATTCCACCTTGATCAGGGTATGCCATGGCAAATTAAGGAATTTTAGACCTTAAACCTTGGCATATATTTATAGCCACATATCTAGATAGAGAGATAGAGAGAGAGAAAGAAAGATAGATAGATAGATAGATAGATAGATAGATAGATAGATAGATAGACAGACTGATAGATAGAGATAGATAGATAGATAGATAGATAGATAGAGAGATAGAGAGATAAAGAGAGAGAGAGAGATAGATAGATAGATAGATAGATAGATAGATAGATAGATAGAGAGATAGAGAGATAAAGAGAGATAGATAGATAGATAGATAGATAGATAGATGGATAGATAGATAGATAGATAGATAGATAGATAGATAGATGGATAGATAGATAGATAGATAGATAGATAGATAGATAGATAGATAGATGGATAGATAGATAGATGGATAGATAGATAGATAGATAGAGAGATAGAGAGATAAAGAGAGAGAGAGATAGATAGATAGATAGATAGATAGATAGATAGATAGATAGATAGATAGATAGATATACACCCTCAGAATCAAGGCCCACATAAAATTTAAGCAGAAATATTTCAAATCATTCTTTTAAAAATATAGTAGTAATTGGACTTGCTATTTCCCAAGTAGAGGGATCTCTCCCAAGTGAGAAAGTTCTCCTCATCAATGGAGTTTGGGACCTTTTCTGAAGTTTGGAGCCTTGCAAATTTCCTAGAACAATGAGAGGTTAAATGACATAACCAGGTTCACAGAACTAAGATATGTCATAGGCAAAACTTGAACTCAAGTCTTCCGGGATATGAAGCTAGCTCTCTATGCAATTAGCCTTATTTCCTTTTTCAAAACATGTAACTGTATTTTAATAGAAAAATTCAAGAGTTTTATGGGAAAACATGTATTTTTCTTTTTCTTTTTTAAAAGATATTTTATTTTCCCAATTGCATGTAATAACAATTTTCCACATAACTTTTTCTGATGTTATAAGATCTGAATTGTTTTCCTCCTTCCGTTCCCATCCCCCTCCTCAAATGGTAAGCAATTCTATCTGAATTATACATGTATTATCATGGAAAACATATTTCCATATTGTTCATTGTTGTAAGAGAATACTCGTATAAAATCAAGACTCCCAAATAATTAAAAAATGAAAAATATTATGCATTGATCTGCATTCCAACTCCAATGGTTCTTTCTCTTTAGGTGGATAGCTTTCATTGTCATAAATCATTCAGACTTGTCAAGGATCATTGTATTCCTGCGAGTAGCTAAGATTTTACAATTGATCATATTAAATAAAATATTGATGTTACTGTGTATATATAATGTTTGCCTGGTTCTGCTTATTTCACTCTGCATCAGTTCATATAGTTCTTTCTGATATTATCCTAATCATAATTTTTTATTACACAATAGTGTTCCATCACCGACATATACCACAATTTGTTCAGCCATTTCCCAACTGATGTGCATCACTTCAATTTCCAATTTTTTGCCACAATAAAAAAAGCAGCTATAAATATTTTTGTACATGTTGATCCTTTCTGCCTTTTCCATATCTTTGGGATACAGAGCTTTACTCTGTTATCATTACTATGTTATCATAAGATCAAAAAATATGTACAATTTCATAGACAAATTGCCCTCTAGAATGGTTAGATCAATTTACAACTCCAACAAAAATGCCTCAATTTTGCTACATTCCCTCCAACATTGGTCACTTTTCTTTACTGTCACATTGGGCAATCTGATAGATCCGAGGTACCACCTCAGAGCTGTTTTAAATTTTCATTTCACTAACCAAGAGTGATTTAGAACAGTTTTTCATCTGGTTATCGATAAATATGATTTCTTCATCTGAAAAATATTGATGAAGAAAACTGCTTATTCATATCCTTTGACTATTTGTCAAGTGGGGAATGGCTTATTGTCTTATAAATTGGACTTGTTTCTCTATAGATCTGAGAAATGAGACCTGTATCAGAGAAAATTGTCATTAAAAAAAAATTTCCTGAGTTTATTTTCTTCTAATCTTGGTTACACAGGTTTTGTTTACATAAAACTTTTTTAATTTAATATAGTCAAAATTATTCATTTTATATCTTGTAATGTTCTCTGTCTCTTATTTCGCCATAAGTTCTTTCCTTTTCTAAAATCTGACATGGTCAATTATTCTATGTTCCCCCAATTTACTTATGGTATCACCCTTTATATCTAAAACCCATTTTGACCTTATCTTAGTTTGAGGGGGGTAAAGATACTGGGCTATACCTACTTTCTGATATAGTCTTTTCCAGTTTTCCCAACAGTTTTTGTCAAATAGTGAGTTTTATCCCCTAAACTGGAATATCTAGTTTTATCAAACACTAGGTTGCTAATGTCATTTACTCCTGTTTATTTTGCATCTATTCTATACCATTGATCTACTATTCTATTTCTTAACTAATTGCAAATGCTTTGATGATTACTGCTTTAGAGTATAGTTTGAGATCTGGTACTGCTAGGCCACCTTCCTTCACATTTTTTCCCATTAATTCACTTGACATTCTTGATATTTTGTTCTTCTTGATGAACTTTATTATTATTTTTTCTAGCTCTTTGATATAACCTTTTGATATTTTAATTAGTAAAGTGGGCATATCACTTTCTCCTTTTCTAGAATCCATACCTTTAAAAAAAGAAATAAAATAATAATTTTATAATATCACACATCAAATGAGTCAAATTAGATTAGATTTAAAATTACATTTAAATGAATAAATTTCAATATTTAATTATCAGAATATTTTATTTCCTTTGAGATTTCTAACACAATCCATTTCTATTCCATTTTACTCCTATAAGTTCACATTGTAGCCTCTACTATTTTGCTTCTGCCTTTTTTCTTTTATATCAAGGTTTTTCAAAGATTTTTTATGTTCATCATCACTGTCAATCTTAATTATAATATAATATTAAAGCACTGTGATGTATTTAACCATTTTTCTCATGTTACCTTGCTTTCAGATCAGTTTTTTAAATTATAATTAATACTGCTATAAAAAGCCTTTGACAGATACCTCCCTCCCTCTCTTTCCCTACTTCTTCTCCTCCTCTTTTCCTCTCCCTTTCTTTCTTTCTCTTTCATTCTTTCTTTCATTCTTCTTTGTTTCTCTGTCTCTGTCTCTCTCTGTCTCTCTGTCTCTCTCTCTCTCTCTCTCTCTCTCTCTCTCTCTCTCTCTCTCTCTCTCTCTGTATATTCTGATTCTTCTTCCCTTCATACAGCCAAGATTTCATTTGCTTTTCTGGTTGTCATTTTCCTCTGTTGACTTAAGTTTTCAGTCTACCAAAAATCTCTTCATCCTTTGTCTGTGAGCAAATAGGATATCAATGTAATTTCCTTATCTTGTACATGCAAATTCGTTTTTTTATCCTAATGTAGGACTTTATTTTTTATCTCCATTAAATTTTATCTTCATTTAATTTTTAAATTGCTCTTCAACATGCTATTCTAAATTATTTCAATCTTTTTAATCTTGAGTCTGTAATCCGACATGTCCATCTCGATTTTGTTCTGTTTACAGATTTGGTTTTAAGCAGCTTTGCCTTAGTCATAATTAGAAATATTGATGTCCAAGGTTTTTTTTTTTCCTTGATCATGGCTTTCAGGTAGTCCAATTATTCTCAAATTGTCTCTCTTAGATCTAGGTTGATGTTTTATCAATAACATATTTCATGTTTTCCTCTGGTTTTTTCACTCCTTTGATTCTGCTTTGTTGTTTCTAGATTCTCATGAAATCATTAGTTTATAGATGGCCAATTCTGATTTTTAAGAACTTATTTTCCTTTGTTAGATTTTGGTTCTCCTTTTTTTTTGATTGGCCCATTTCTTCTTGTATCACTTTCATTTCTCGTTGCCACTTTTCCTCTACCTCTCTTAATTGGTTTTTGAAGCCTTTTCTGAAATCTTCCAGAATCTGTCTAATACACATCTTTCTTTTGGACTTTGCATGTGTTTTCTTTGCTTTCACTGTCCCCTTCTTTGTCTATACCTTGCTCTTTGTCTTTATAAAAATTCTTTATGGTTAGTTACTTTTTTGTTGTTTGCTCATTTTTCCTATCAAATTATAGGTAGGCTTGGGGGGATGATGTGATTGTCTGTGGTCTGAGAGCTCTGAGAGCCCCTCCCCCTGATGATTCAATACACCCTGTGATGATGATAGCTTAAAGACTTGCCTCAAGCTTAGGTTTAAGCTTTTGATCTCATTCTAATCTTGATCAGGTTAGGGGCTATGTGCTTGATCCAGTCAGGCATATCCTTGATTGTCCTGTCTTGGAGCTCTGTCCTGAACTTTAGGCAAAAAGATCAGTACTAAGTATTTAGTACTATCAATCACTCCAAAGTATAAATCATTTCTTATCTCAAGCCCAGACTTGTATTCCCTGGCCTGGGGATCCAGACTTCTCCACAGTTTTGAAATTTCAAGGGCTATATGTTGATTTGTACCACTATTTGCCCAGGCAGGATCTTAGGGTTGGGATGTTGGCTTGGACATAGGTTTGAGTTCCTTGGTCAGCAGATGTGGGGTGAGGGTGTGTGGCTTGCTCTTGGCTTGCTCTTCCCTCCTTGCCACAGTTTCCTGCTGGCTCTGTTCTCCTCTCACCCCCATGCCCAAAATGTACTTTGCCTACCTCCTGGGTTTTTCTTTTCTTGAAATTTGTTTCACTCTGTATGTTTGTTGCTTCTTCCACTCCTGTATTCATTTTGTGGTGATATTTTATCTTCGTCTTGGTCAGAGAGGATTCTCATGTGGCAGGAGCTACTCTGGATTATTCCATCATCTTGGCTCCACCTGTGGAATTCTGTTTATAGAAATATTGAACAAAACAAGGCCAAAGACAGAACCTTGCATCTTAACAACACTAGAGAGCTTCCAGTGGAAGAATTCTTCCAGTAAAACATTTCAGTTCTCAAGTTGTCTGTCTTGTCATCTAACCTATGTTGCTTGTTCTTTTCCCAAACTGAGCACAAAGAACCTTGGTACTTTTGCTGAACTCTGCCCCCTGTGTCTGCCAAAAATGTAGAAATTTTTTATTCATCTTCATTATTTTCCATATTTCTCTATTCAAGACATCCTTTGAAACTACTGGGATCTTTTTAAAAATATCCTTACTATTATTATTCCTCCTTTTTAAATTTTATCTCCAAATTTGACAGGTATCTTTCCCCATCTAACAACTATGTCATAAAAAATAAGAAAATTAAGTCAGATATCTTAAAGATAATACTCTGGCCTTTCTAAATATTTTACTTATTTCTAGCTATTCAACAACTATTCCTTTATTAATCCATTATAAGATTTTGCCAGAAATAATATGAAGTACATTAACTATAGCTTTCAGGGTTCCATTGCAGTAATAAAAGGTATACTATCTACCTTTTTCATTCTCATGCCACCTCTTGCATTCTCTACCTCCTTCAAAAACAAATGACTATACATCAGCAATGCCAGTTCTTTTACTATCCTCAGTTAGGGTTCATCTGGAATAGGTAACTTGAACTCAACTAGGTCAGATAGGTGTTCTTTCCTTAGCTCATTACTTATCTTGGGTTTCAGTTCTCTGTTGGCCATTGTTATTCCATTCTTTTCAGTCCAGAGTTCATTCTCTTCCAGAGAAAACAAGCCAAATTAGAATTGTATTATTGCCCTGCTTTCTCATCATTGTCCATTAAGATTGTCTCATCTTCCTGGGGTAACATTCCTATCCCTTCTTTTTATCCTCCAACTTTTTTCCTGCCCTTTCTGTCTTCTTCATAATTATTTCCTCCTACCTTCAGGATTTAATTCTTGAGAACTTCTTCTGGGGATGACTTCCCCATATGGAGTTTCAGGTTATGTCATTCTTTATATTTTCTAAAACTTTTGTAATATACCCACCCAAAATCAAAGGGTGACCCATCAGACTATCTGTGGTCCTTATTTCTTCTGTATCATGGTTTCTCAGATTGAATGATTACTTTGATTAGCCTCAAAGACTAGCAAAAATATCAACTTAAGCAGGTAAATCCTCCTTGTTGACAAGTTTGAATCTTTGAATACTGAATTAACACAAAGACAAGTGAAGAATGTTTTAGCTCTTCTGTTTTGTTTGAAAAAATATTTCATCAGTAGATGTCTGGATAATTGACATCCCCCATCATTATTTTATCGTAAATCTCTACCTAGCTTATGATTTCATTCACTAACTCTTCATATATTCATTTCACTTTTTCATTTCAGTTTCCTCTTTCAGTGGTATTGCTCTTGCTTTTCCCTGCCTTATTCTTCAGGCCCACTTTCTCCATCATACTCTTCTTTTTTCTAGCTGTCCTCATAAAATTAACTTTTTATCATATGCAATATCGTTGTACTCTGTAACAACCCCCTATGTGCATGCACACACACATATACGCACTTACATATGTATGCACATACACACATCTTTTCCTCTTTGTATTTCTTGCATCTTTTCAATAAAAGATTTTCATTTACATAAAAGCTTTTCATCTTGGAAAATTAGTCCATTTCTTAAGCCAATATCCCATTATGGACTTCATTGAACAGTTTCATAGTAAAGTAGTAAATTTGCCTGTGTCCAATAGCATGTCAGGTTCATCTTCTTTGGTAGCTACAACTTGTGCCTTGTGTATGTGCATATAGAAACAAGACCATGGATTTTATTGCTGGATTTTTCTTGAATGCTTTCTCTTCTTCCTCCTTTTTCTTCCTCATGTTTATTTAGTATTTATAAGTTTGCAAAATGCTTTATGTAGATTAACTAATATCATCCTCACAAAAATCTGGTGAGGTAGATGCTATAATTTGCCCATTTTATAAATGGGAAAAACTGGGTCTGAGATAGATTAAGTGACTTACTTGCCATATTATGTTTAGTACTTGAGGCAAGATTTGAACTCACATCTCCAAACTCCAGGTGCAACATATTAGCTCCTATGCCATCTTGCTACCTATCTTTCTTGCATTTTAACTCCTATGTATGTCTAAGCATTTCTTTTGATTTATTTCTTCTTATGTTGTAGCTGACATTCATTACAGTGGTTTGATTGCTAAAATAAATGGAGGCAGTTTTCCCCATTGCCCCTCACTTTTAAATGTATGCCCCTCCTGATCAGATTTGTAAGACTTTGGGCAAAAAAAAAAGTTTCTTGAATTTCCCATTGAGCCTAACAATCTCAGAAAATAAGATAAAGATTTCATAAGCTAACTTATCCATAATACCTTTGCAGTTAATCAGGGAGTACAATTTAAGCTGCTCATTTACTATAGAAATGAGTGGAATAATGGATGAGAAAGGAGGCTTAGGTTCTTTAGAAGAATGGCACCATATAAATCTAAGATCATATTAACAGTCCATGATGATGATAATTATTATGTTTAAATATTAAAGTAATGTTTAACCTATGTAGGAAAAGTGCTAAACTTAGCAGCAACATTGGGCAGGAGAACTATGCTTTGGAAGCTTTCCAAGAAATGTCATAAAAATTAACTGACTAAATATTCGTCAATGCCATCTGTATGGTAATTAAAAGTGAAAACGGGTGTCACAGTGTCTTGTCAGCATGCCACCCTGAAGAATTATATAGTTTTTGGAATGACTATTTCATAGATGGTATGGTAATTAAAACATACCCTATAGGCAACTCCAGTAGCACCACTCAGAGAATTCTGGCAAATGGCCAGGCTTTAATTACTAATTTGCAAATATATACTGAGTGCTTTTCTTCTGAAGTTGTAAATCTTTCCAACTGAATGACTTAATTCTGTTTATTCATTTCATTCTAATAGGAGGAAATTGATATATTTGAAGGAATAAAGGATAGCCAGGCAGAGCGGATGGCAGAAAATTTAGGCTTTCGTGGTGCCCTGAAAACGCAGGTATGGTAAAGCAATATGGTCACAATGTGTATGATTTATTTCTCAAAGCATTGATAACTACTTATTCAATTTCTCTTAATTAATTCACTTGATCTGGAAATGTCCAACACAACCAGACCTAGAGGATGCGTAATATTGTAGAACGGTGATGACAAATCTTTTAGAGACGAAGTGCCCAAATTGCACCCCTCACACTGCATGTGAGCCCCCTGCCTTACCCCAAACAGGAGAGGGAGGAAGAACTCCCATTGGACTGCTGGGCAGTGGAGCAAGTGATGAGAGAAATGTGCTCAGGTGTGTGGAGAGGGGGAGGGGAGCAGCCGCCTTCAACATGCATGTCATAGGTTCACCAATACAGTTTAAGAATCATTTGAATTGGATATAAAAAAGACAAAGGTTTCTTTTCTTCTCATTTTGATGATATGAAGTAATTTTAGTTGTGTACAATTCTTAAGGACTCCACTGAGGATTTCCTTGGCAAAGCTACTGGAGTGGTTTGCTATTTCTTTCTTCAGCTCATTTTACAGATCAGAAAACTGAGGCAAATAGGATGAAGTAGAGTGCTCAGGGTCACATAGCTTATAGGTGTCTGAAGCTAGATTTAAACTCACAAAGATGAATCTCCTTAACTCTAGGCCTCCACTCTGTCCATTGTGCCATTGTGTCCATATAGAAGGCACTTAATAAATACTGATTGATTTGAACAGATGTAACAGATCTATAGTATCTACAAAGATTTTTGAAAATGGCACCATTAAGCACTTTCTGCTCCACTTCATTTAGTTTTGTTATTAGGAAATAGGAAGAAGATTGCTATTTCTAATACTGAAGTTAATATGGACCACAGGATATTGACAGTTTAAATTATATGACTAATGGATATTTAAATGAACACTGATATACGAGTTATATTTCTTTTGAAAATTCTTGCAATCTGTTAATTTAGTTTTAAATATAGTTAATTTCAGTTATGCCTTTAACAGTCAATACATACATGATGTCCAGCATTGTGCTAGGTGCTGTGTGGGTGTTACAGTAGAAACAAAAAAGTATCTGTCCCTGAATTCCAAAATTACAACCCTTACCACTCTTCTTCCTTGGAACCAATACACAGTATTGGTTCTAAGAAGGAAAGTAAGAGTTTTAAAAAATAATAAAAATAACCCGCCTCTAAATATCACTTTATAAGCATTTTTCCTCACAACTCTTTGAGGTAGATAGTACAGAATCATTTTCATTTTCTAGATGAAGAAACTGAGGTTCAATGATGGTAGATGAATGATCCAGGATCAGAAAGCTAATATGAGACTGAAGTCTCTTGGTTTCACATTACATTCATTTCCCAGCATACATAGCATCCCTTAATCCCCCTTCCCAGATCTCTTGTTACAATAGATAAAATTTTAAAGAACAGATGGAAACAGAAATTTAATTGAACAAAATTAACCAAAGCCTCAACAAATATAAGAGGAAATATAGTTAGAGTGCCAACCAACTTTTCCAAGAAGGGATGGAAGCATATTCTCTTTATTTCTAAAAAATTGTTATAACTTTAAGATTTATAAAGCATTTTACAAATATTATCACATTTTACCCTCATAACAACCTTGAAAGAAAAATGTTATTATCTTCCTTTTACACTTGAGGAAACTGATGCAGAGGTTAAGTGATCTACTCAAGATCATGAAGCTAGAAAAATATATCTGAGGCTGGATTTGAACTTGTAGTCCTGACTGTGCCACCTAGCTGCTCCACTTCCAAACTCCCTTCACATATACATACATAGACATTTGTATACATAAAATTTATTTATATATTAACTTAGGATAATGCTGGGCTAGAGTATGTATAATCACTTTTAAAATTGTTCTAATGACTATGATTTTATTCTTATCATTCCCAATTAAACAAAATAGTATGCCATTACTCAATAGTCTTCCAAGATTAGGATGCAATGCCATAAATATTTATTGAGGAAAAAAAAGACAAATTTAAGAAAGGCTCTGATAGAACTCACATTTTGGCCTTCTGCACTGACTTCTTCATTATCAACTGCATTATTAATTTCTGAAAGCATATGCTCTGGTAATTGATCAACATTAGCCTGCAGAATTTAGTCCAATGAAGAATCTGAGAGGTCAAGGCTATTCAAGACCACCCAACTCTCCTGAGGGATGATCACAAATATGGTTATTTTTGAAAGAGCCTCTCATTCACTGGGATACAAACATTCTATATTGGAGCATTTATACTTTTTTACAGAGCATTTTAAAAATTTCTCTACTCAGAAGCAGAGTTTGTACACTTCAAGAGAGCATTGCTTCTATGTTTAGTACTGAAGATATTGTGAAATTACTATCATCTTATCCGTCTCTCTCTCTCTCTTTCTCTCTCTCTCTCTCACTCTGTCTCTGCCTCTAAACTATCTCTTATCTACCTATCCATCCATCCCTTTCTCTCTCTCTCTTCCTTCCTTTCTTCCTCCTTTCTTTTTTTCCTTCTTTTCTGCTTGTTTGCTTCCTTCCTCTCTACTTTAACTCCATATCTATGTATATATGTATGTATCTTTGTATCTCTCTCTCTCTCTCTCTCTCTCTCTCTCTCTCTCTCTCTCTCTCTCTCTCTCTCTCTCTCTCTCTCTCTCTCTCTCTCTCTCTCTCTCCCTTTCTCTCTCTCACTCTGTCTCTCTCTCTATCTGTTATTTGTCTTTCTATAAAGTATGGTGATATTCACACTTCCCACCCCTTTGCTTTTATTTGATGAATTTCACTAAATCACAAAATGCCTTACTCTACTGATGTGTGTATACCATTCAATTCAGCTAGCAGTCTAATATTACATTTGTGGAGCAAAAATGATGTACAAAGACCAAGAGTCTCAGCCCCTTTTCTCATGAAGCTTATAATCCAGTAACACAATAAATGAATTTAACATTTCAAAACTATTACACCAAAGAAAGTTCCCTCCCCAAAGTCAGAGTTCAGATCCCACTTCTCATGGTTATTATGTGAACTTGTTTGAGTTGTTCTCCTCTGTGCCTCAGTTTCCTCAACGAAATAAATGAATTGAAAGAGATGGCATATATAATGTCCCTTCCCACTCTAGAACTATGATCTTATGTTCTGAAAATGAGTGATTTGGGCTAAATGACCTCTCAGGCTCCTCTTACTTCAGCTCCATCATCCACTGATGTGCAGCAAATAGATTCAGGCTTGAAATTTTAAACTAATAAGCCCCTTTGATGATAAGATACCAACTTAAACAAAATATATGGTCCTCTTGGTGAAAGAGGTAAAAATAAAGGCTCAATCATATTAAAGTTATAATTTGTGAGTATTTTACTATTTCTGAGCCTTTACAGTTACATGTCATAAAGGCCATCTCTAGCAGCCCCTTAATCAGAAATGTTCAGAGTTGGAGTGGACCTCGTTTGCCAACCCATGCTATTCCAAGAATCCACTGTATATAACATGGTCAATGTGTGACCATCCGAATTTTGCTTGATGACTTCTAAGGAAAGGGAAGCCACTACCTCTTCAGGCAGCCGATTTCCCTTTTGGATAGCTCTAATTGTTGAATCTAAATTTGCCTGCTTCTGAAACTTTCATTGACTATTTCTATTACCCTCTTGGGTCAAGCAGAACTAATTAGAATCCTCCACTATGAGTTCTTCAAGTATTTGAAGACAGTTTTGCCCCATAACATGCCCTAAGTCTTCTCTTTTCTAAGATGAAAATTCCTTCCTTTAACAACAGAATGAGATTTTACAGAATGAATGACTTGGTCCTTCAACTAGCTGGTCCTTTACCTTTCAGCAAAGGAAGGTTTGCCTAGGGCGAACGATCTAGCTGGCACAAACTCCCTTTGACTTCCATAACTTCCTGCTTTTAAGTTAAAGCTGCCATTTGGGATGCTCAGTCCTGACAACTAGTTGTTATCTCTAAAAACCAAGAAAAAACTACAAGGGAAGAAGGAGGCAAAGCAGGAACTCAGATAGTCAGTAAACATGAAAAGATGTCACAAATGAAATTATGCATGCTATATATCTCATTCTATTTCATCATAAGCTTTGAACACATTAGCGTAGTTGGGGTAGGAGTGTTTGGGGGAGCTCACAGTAGCCTTTTAGATAGACTTGTTCTGTGTAGCTGTCACCAATGAGCTGCTTTTTATATATTTTTATTTGGAGAAAACAGGAAAATCCCCAAGGTTCTTATTTTCCTCTCTGGTAACAGCTTCTAATAAACATTAAATAATTGATTTTTTTTGTCTTTACAGATTATGGGCTTGGACTGAGGAGCTTAATCATTGTGGCTTTTTATATAAAAATTATTCTGATTCCAGTATACTAGAGAAAACACAGTCATTGTAAACTCTGAAAATCACATTTACCTTTTCTTGAATTGAGCTTGTTTACATTAGTGATTATAGCTCATACTGTGGCATAATCCAGTTAATAGGACATGATAATTTACAAAAAGCTTAATAGCACTCTCAGACTATTGTGAAAATATTGTATTTTTTAATGGTATAGTCTTGTGTCTAGAGGAAGTTTTGATAATTCCTCTTAATGAATAGCAATTGATAGTCCAATTGTTATTCTGGTTTGTTTCCCTTTAGATAACCTTATGTAGAACAG
This sequence comes from Monodelphis domestica, assembly GCF_027887165.1. Classification (NCBI taxonomy): domain Eukaryota; kingdom Metazoa; phylum Chordata; class Mammalia; order Didelphimorphia; family Didelphidae; genus Monodelphis; species Monodelphis domestica. Next base: position 30,301,529 of record NC_077233.1, on the reverse strand, counting down.
AGATGTAGCTTTCTATTTTTAATGTTTCATTACCATAGCAAAATGCATTTCCTTTCACTTTTTTGGGGCTAATTCCATCTCACTTGATCACATTTAGGCTGCAGATCAAATTAAGAAGCTGTATAATCTCTTCCTGAAAATTGATGCTACTCAGGTTGAAGTGAATCCCTTTGGTGAAACTCCAGAAGGACAAGGTAAAAAAATTAGACAAAACAAATGAATGCATTCCAATTCTTTATTTATGCAAACTATAAATTAAATCGCATGGAAGACTGTAGCAACAGCTTTGCATTAATTTAATTTTGTAATTTAATTTCTGCCATAGTCACAAATACTCCCATGATGGAGTTTAACATTTCAATACTTTTGGTTTGTTAGCATCCAAATACTAAGCATTGGAACAATTCCTTGAATTACTTAGAAACATCATCCTTTTTCTCTTCCTCTAGACATTTGTTTATGACACAAAAGCAGCTGAGAACTGGTTAGCACTATTGTTCTTGCCTATCAAACTCACATATAAGTGTAACACACATATCTAGTAGTGGTATCGGACCCATAGCTGACCATTGCATTTCTAGCCTGCATAAGATTAGAGAAACTTAATTTCAAATTCTCTCTCTCTGTCTCTCTCTCTGTCTCTCTCTCTCTCTCTCTCTCTCACTCTCATATACACACACACACACACAGACCAGTGAGGCTAAGAACCAGCCAGCTGTCTTCTTTATTAGATATATCTACAAGGAGAGGTTGAGGCTATCATTGAAGGTTAGTTTTAGTTACTAGTCCCATATAGACACAGCCACCAAGAACAACTCTTTTATCAAGAATAAATTTATGGTATTCCTTTTCCTCGGGGCTATAGTAGTGCTCTGCCCCTATCTCCAACCTTCACTCCAAAGTATGATAAATTTAATAATTTTAGAGTAAGTCTCTCTTATCTGACCTCTTGTCTCTCTAATCTTATCTAGGCTGTAAATGCGGTGATCTCACTACTGTAGCATGGAAGCTTTGCCCTTCTGAGATTCTAACCTAGGACATTTTCCTCCTTCTCAGGCATCCTGATGGCCCTCAGTGCCCAATGGCTCACTCTATTGGTTCTGGACTTCCTACAGATCTCTGATTGGCTTTGACAACTTCATTTCAGAACTCCCTTTCTTCTACTGATTTTGTTATTAGCATCCACTTCCTTGGTAGGAAGGATTATACAAATGGGCTGTGAAGCCTAGCCTATCTAAACATTCTTAATTGCCCTCAAGCAAGATTTTATGTTTAACCTTCTGGGGCACCAAGGGTGACACTTTAGGAACCAAAAATTTAGTCAGAACATCTTCATATAATGATAGATTCTGACTTTGAAAGATACTTTTAAAGCTACAGAGTCTAACGTTGCACAGATAAATAAGTCAAGGCCAGAGAGGTTAAATGACTTGCTAAAAATCATTTAAGTTTTAAATATAAGCACTTGGATTCAAATTCATATCTTGTGATTCCAAGTTCATTTTTTATGATGTACTCTACCTCCTCCTAATCAGTCAATTAGCACTCATTAAGCCTCTAATATGTTCCAGAAATTATTCCAAGGTTACCATGACTTAGACATCAACTTGAGTATAAATGTTTTTTTTCCACATTTTTGACATCTTCCTCTCTTTTCTTCTTTCTTTTATGTCTGTGTTGTATATTTCTTCGTATATGTGCATGCTCTTTTCTCTGTTAGAATGAAATCTTTCTTTAGAACTTAGTGTTTCACATTTGTTTTTGTATCTTCAATGCCTGGCACCACCCCTAACACTTTACAGGTGCTTAATCAATGTTTCTTCATTGATTCTTTGTGTCCTTTAAATATCTAATATACTATCTGGCAATACATATTCATTATTTGGAATTATTGTTCTTTTCTAATTTGCAAAAAAAGGATCCAGGTATATTTGGTGAAGGCTGGTTATTTTTCAGAAATTTTGAAGTAAAGATACCTGGCAGTATGGCTAAATGTGGGAAATAACTCCACTTTATCACCTCAAATAAATAATATAAAATAAGAGAACATATTATAATAATAATATTAAAACAAAAGAACAGCAGTCCCCTCAAAAATAGAATAAAGGAGAGAGGGTTCTATTTCAGTGGTAAACTCCATTAAAAGTCATACACTACAGAAATACATTAACAAAAATTATGCCCCAATACAATGAATGCTTATGGGATAAAAGAAAGTGAGAAACCCAGAGGGATGAGTAAAACCTCAAAAACAACACGAGAGGCCAAAATTCAATTAGAGCAAGAGCCCTTAGAATGCTTTAGATATTCAGAAAGAGCTTTAAAGGATGGTGATTTGCCCTCTGTAATGATGAGGATAAGGTTTTTGAGAGAAAAATATAGGATGAACATGAGAGTCAACATTGTAAGAAAAATGGAAAATCTTAATAAAGTAGAGAATCTCTAAGGGTTAGAGTGATATTTGTGGAACATATAAATTTCTGTGTTACAGAACAGCTGGAACTTCAATTCTAGAAATTGAGGCAGTGGAGCTTAAATGGAACTCTCAGAATGATTATTCTCCCTAAAAAAGCATAAGGAAACAAAAATATGACTGTCATATACTTGGAAATTTATAAAACTATTGCCTAACAGTTTTGAAATGAAAGGGCAAACTCTCTAGCTAGAGAATTCACAGGACACTTGCAGAGAGAAATCTAAAATTCAGTTCATACTGATATGTAATGAAAAATTTTAACCTTGTAATGTCAAGGGGAAAATATTAAATAAGGCAAGAGGAAGTTATTTAATTATTAATTTAAAAACATTTATTGGAAAACAATCATAAATATTATCGATTCATATGAAAAATCTTAAGTCAAATTGTTCAATACTTCAGTGACATTAAGAAATGAAAAGCAGAGACCAGACTTTGATATATATGTAAAAGGAATAGTAAACAATTTATACTCTAAAGTTTCTTATTCCGCAAAACTGATCATATTTCATCCTGAGAAAATTGATTCCTTAATGATGCCATGGCATACTTTTGGCCTTTCCTGCTTTAAAAGAAAGGAGAGGTAGATAGAGTCTGACATTCAAGTTGTCAAAGCGACTGCTATTACTTACTACAGGAATAAAAAATTTGAAATAAATTTCACAGGTCTATGTATTCTGAAAAAAATAAAAAGACATTTTCGAGGTTTCTTTTGCCTGGCCAAATGCAAAGAATGAATTTTAGGATTTTCTGAACCTGAAACAAACAATAAAGAGACTAATTAGCAATATTGTTACTAGTACTGTATTCTATCACTACCACTTAATGGGGGAGTCTGGTAAAGGTGTTTATGTCCTACTTTGGAAATATTAGGTGATATTCAGATAACAAGTAATATTAAATAAAGAAATAATTCAACTATATTCAGCAAATTTTAAGCATGTATTTTTATTACATATTTAAGTAAGTAGAAGGCTAAGAATTCACAGATGAATAAATATGAGGAGAGAATATGTAATGTAATAACTACATTACTAATTTGAATTTAGTAAGTATAGAAGAGAGGTAGAAAATACTATGACAGGTCTAAGGATGAAGAGAAAATGGTGATGTAAAATAAAGTGTGTTTCATGGAAGAAATGGTAAATGAGTAGTTACTGAATTTAGAATACTTTTCATGTGATTGGGTTTTTTTTTTAATTTTATTTAATTAGTCAATTTAGAATATTTTTCTTTGGTTAAAAGAATCATATTCTTTCCCTCCCCTCCCACCCCCCTTCCCATAGCTGCTGCACAATTCTACTGGGTTTTACATATGTCCTAGATCAAAACCTATTTCCATGTTGTTGATGTTTGCACTAGGGTGATCATTTAGAGTCTACAAACCCAATCCTATCCCCATCAACCCATGTGATCAAGTAGTTGTTTTTTTTTTCTGTGTTTCTACTCCCACAATTTTTCCTCTGAATGTGGATAGTGTTCTTTCTCATAAATCCCTCCATGTTGTTCAGGATCACTGCATCGTTCTCATGGAATTCCTCTGGTTCATTATTTCTTTGGGCACAATATTATTCCATCACCAACATATAACACAATTTGTTCAGCCATTCCCCAATGGAGGGCAGCCTCTCATCTTCCAATTTTTTGCCACCACAAAGAGCGCAGCTATGAATATTCTTGTACAAGTCTTTTTCCTTATTATCTCTTTGGGGTACAGACCCAGCAGGGCTATGGCTGGATCAAAGGGCAGACAGTCTTTTAGCACCCTTTGGGCATAGTTCCAAATCGCTTTCCAGAATGGTCAGATCAATTCACAAATCCACCAGCAATGCATTAATGTCCCAACTTTGTCATATCCCCTCGATATTCATTACTTTCCTTTGCTGCCATGTTAGCCAATCTGCTGGGTATGAGTAGTAGCTCAGAGTTGTTTTGATTTGCATCTCTAATTATAAGAGATTTACAACACCTTTTCATGTGCTTATTACTAGTTTTGATTCATTTATCTGAAAAGTGCCTATTCATGTCCTTTACCCATTTATCAATTGGGGGATGGCTTAATTTTTGTACAATTGATTTAACTCCTTATATATTTGAGTAATTAGACCTTTGTCAGAGGTTTTTGTTATGAAGATTTCCCCCCCAATTTGTTGCTTCCCTTCTAATTTTGGTCGTATTGTTTTTGTCTGTAAAAACATTTTAATTTAATGTAATAAAAATAATTTGTTTTATATTTTATAATTTTTTCCAACACTTGCTTGGTCTTAAAATCTTTCCATTCCCAAAGATCTGACAAGCATACTCTTCTGTGGTCACCTAATTTACTTATAGTTTCCTTCTTTATATTCAACTCATTCACTCATTCGGAGTTTATCTTGGTGTAGGGTGTGAGCTGTTGATCCAAGCCTAATCTCCTACACTGTCTTCCAATTTTCCCAACGGTTTTTGATGAATAATGGATTTTGGTCCCAAAGCTGGGATCTTTGGGTTTATCATAGACTGTCTTGTTGAGGTCACTTACCTCAAGTCTATTCCACTGATCCTCCTTTCTGTCTCTTAGCCAGGACCATATTGCTTTGATGACCCCTGCTTTATAGTATAGTTTGAGATATGGTACTGCTAGGCCCTCTTCCTTCACATTTTTTTTCATTATTTCCCTGGATATCCTTGGTCTTTTGTTCTTCCAAATTAACTTTATGATTTTTTTTTCAAATTCAGAGAAAAACTTTTTTGGTAATTCGATGGGTATAGCTTTAAATAAGTATTTTAGTTTGGGTAGGAATGTTATTTTTATTGTGTTAGCTCATCCTACCCATGAGCAATTAATGTTTTTTCTAATTATTTAGATATAGTTTTAATTGTGAGGAAAGTGTTTTATAGTTGTCCTCACAAAGTTCCTGTGTTTGTCCTGGCAGGTAGATTCCCAAATATTTTATATTGTCTAGGGGGATTTTAAATGGAATTTCTCTTTCTAATTCTTGCTGCTAAGATGTTTTGGAAATAGATAGAAATGCTGATGACTTGTGTGGGTTTATTTTGAATCTTGCAACTTTGCTAAATTGTTGATTATTTCTACTATCTTTTTTAGTTGATTCTCTATGATTCTTTAAGTAAACCATCATATCATCTGCAAAGAGTGATAGCTTGGTCTCCTCATTGCCTATTTTAATACCTTCAATTTCTTTTTCTTCTCTAATTGCTATTGCTAGTGTTTCTAGTACAATGTTAAATAATAGAGGTAATAATGGGCATCCTTGTTTCACTCCTGGTCTTATTGGGAAGGCTTCTAGTTTATCTCCATTGCAGATGATGTTGGCTGATGGTTTTAATAAAAACTGTTAATTGTTTTTAGAAACAACCCTTCTATTCATATACTTTCTAGTATTTTCAATAGGAATGAATGTTGTATTTTGTCAAATCCTTTTTCTGCATCTGTTGAGATAATCATGTCATTTTTGTTGGTTTGCTTGTAGATATGGTCAATTAAGTGGATGTTTTTCTAATATTGAACCATCCTTACATTTGTAAAAGTTAATTTAATTTCTAGTAAAAAAGAGTTATATTTTATGAGGTTTATTAACAATTATTAGAAATCAAGGATACAAAATAATAAGCCATGTGCCTATGGCATGATTAGCCCATTCACAGCCTACTTACAACATGTTGTAATCTCTGAGTAGAGGAAGAGAGCTCTTGAGAGGCAGAAATCCCTTTAAATAAAAAATTGTGATCTCGTCCAGGTGGAGACTCAGGTGAGATTATAGGGAATTCTGGAAAGTACCAAGGACTTCTGGAGATTGAATTCTGGGGTTCAAATCTCCATTTTTACACATTCCTGGTATAATTCCCACCTGATCATATTGAATAACCCTCGTGATCACTTGCTGGAGTCTTTCTGCTAGTATTTTACTTAAGATTACTTCATTAAGGAGATTGGCCTATAGCTTTCTTTTTCTGTTTTTGACCTGTCTAGCTTTGGAATCAGTACCATATTTGTGTCATAAAAGGAATTTGGTAGAATTTCTTCTTTGGTTATTTTTCAAATTGTAAAATATTGTGGTTAGTTGTTCTTTGAATGTTTGATAGAATTCATTTATGAATCCATCTGGTACTGGGGATTTTTTCTTAGGGAGTTCTTTAATGGCTTATTCATTTTCTTTTTCTTATATGGGGTTATTTAGGTATTCTATTTCTTCTTCTGTTAATCTAGGCAATTTATATTTTAGTAAATTTTCATCAATATCACCTAGATTAGCATATTTATTGCCTATTGGGCATAATAGTTTTTAATGACTGCTTTAATTTCCTCTTCATGAGAGGTGAGGTCTCCCTTTTTTTCCTTGGAGGCTATTAATTTGGTTTTCTTCCTTCCTTTTTTAAATTAGATTGATCAGTACTTTGTCTTTTTTATTTGTTCTTTTTTCAAAGTTCCAGCTTCTAGTCTTATTTATTAACTCAATAGTTCTTTGACTTTTGATTTTCTTGATTTCTCCTTTAATTTTTAGGATCTCTAATTTAATTTTCACCTGAGGATTTTTAATTTGTTAACTTTATAGTTTTTTTTTTAATTTTCATGCCCAATTCATTGACATATGCCCTCCCTAATTTGTTAATAAATGAACCCAAGGATATAAATTTCCCCCTGAGTACTGCTTTGGCTCCATCCCATAGATTTTGAAAGGATATCTCATCATTGTTTTTTTCTTCAATAAAATTATGAATTATTTCTATAAATTGTTCTTTAACTGATTCTGGAGAATCATATTATTTAACTTCTAATTAATTTTTGATTTGCCTCTCCATATGATATATATATTAATATATGCTAATTATTATTTTTATTGCATTGTAATCTGAAAAGGTTGCATTTATTATTTCTGCTCTTTTGCACTTGTTTGCAATGTTTTTATGCCCTAGTACATGGTCAAACTTTGTGAACATACCATGTGTGGCTGAAAAGAAAGTATATTCCTTTTTACCCCCATTTATTTTTCTCCACATATCTACTAACTCTAATTTTTTTTAAGATTTCATTCACTTATCTTACCTTTTTCTTTTTTGGTTTGATTTATTTAGTTCTGATATAGGAAGGTTCAGGTCTCCCACTAGTATAGTTTTTCTATCTATTTCATCCATAAACTCCATTAGTTTCTCTTTTAGACATTTGGATGCTATGTCATTTGGTGCATACATGTTGAGTACTGATATTTCCTCATTGTCTATACTGCCTTTTATCAGAATGTAATTACCTTCCATATCTCTTTTAACTAGATATATTTTTACTTTGGCTTAGTCAGATATCATGATTTTGACTGCTACCTTCTTTTTCTCAGTTGATGCCCAATAGATTTTTGCTCTATCCACTTACCTTTACCCTATGCATATCTACCTTCCTCATGTGTGTGTTTTGTAGACAACATCTTGTAGGATTTGGGTTTTTAATTCACTCTGCTATTTGCTTGTGTTTCATGGGTGAGTTCATTCCATTTATATTCAGAGTTATGATTACCAGCTGTGTATTTCCCAATGTTTTGATTTCCAATCCTAGATCTGCCCTTTCTTCTTTCTCCATTTCCTAGGTTGCTAATGTCATTTATTGAGGTAGTTATTAAAGAATTCAGAAGGTTATAGCAGATCAAGGCAAGAAGGAAAAAAAAACACTTTAATTGTAAAAGACTATAGAAGTAAAGTCAAAGAGATTGGGATGAATAAGGCACATACTGCTATAGCCACATGTTAATTTGAGAGTAGAATAAGAAAACACATATGGGGCATAGTTTGTGAAAGATTTTGAACTCCTAGATAAAAATATCTGCATTGATAAAATTCATCTTTGGAAACCCCAATAATAATAATAGTAGTTTTTGTATTTTGTTTTTCACAGAAGTGTCCACAAGACCTCATTCCTAGTACATCATAAATTATCCCTTTCTCTTTCACAAATATCATTTTTAGAAGCTCATTGTTTATAACATGTTGTTTTGACTTGAGATGATTCTGGGAAAATGACTTCCAGTAAAGTTATATATCTAAGTCCTTTGACCACAGAAACCAGTAACATTTAGTGATAATTACTGATTTTTAAAAATGGATAAATATTCATTATTTGAATGCTAATTAAATCTAAAGAGAAGTTCTATATTATAATTTAAATAATTTTATAAATATAAATGTCCAACTACTTTAAAAGAATCAATTTACTTTATAAAAATTAACAAACTCTATACACATTTATAGCCCCAAAGTTGAAAATTATATATAAAAAGAATGTGTATACATGTCCTATTTCACTTTTCCCCCCACTAAATTATAAGTTCCCTGAGGAAAAGACCTATAAATGCTTAATAGAGTTGTTGAACTGGATAAAGATCATATTGCCCCAATTGCTAGGACTTACCCAATTGACCTTCTTCTAGTTTCTCTACTTTGCATATATCTCATAGATAGACATCTGGCCTCAGAACTGCTACCATTAATTTCAAGTCCCACCTCTGACTATGTGTCCCTGAGCAGGTTACTTTGCATCTTAAGCCCTAGAAAGAACACTTAAAGCCTCCAAATGGCCGAGAAGGTGCTTCTCTGCATTTGTAGACAGTCTCTCTGGGAGTTGCCTATGACAAGGAACTAAAAAATCCAGTCTCTGTTCCTATAGATTTTATATTGATTTTTCTTTGTCTATTTTTCCCTCTCACGTAGATATAAGCCCCTCCAGGGTGGGGAATATTTTGTTTGTATCTTTCATTTCTAGCACCTAAGCAGTATGCTCAACACTAAGGAGGTGAAAAATGAATATTTATTTAATTGAGTTTATGACTGTGATGCTTTTTATTCAATTTCTTAGCAACTTAACAAATCATATCCTAGGAAAATAGATAGTGGGGGTGGGGGTGGAAGCAATACTGCTAATACCTATGTTAACATTCTAATGATTTGCCATTTTAAAATATTAAGACCAAGCTTCTTTGTCCCTATCATGAGTGTGATGGGTATAATATATCAAAACACAACTCTACTGTGATTTTTAAAAAAATAAAATTACCTATAGCTATTAATTTGCTCTTGCTCCATAAAAGTACAGCTATTGAATTATAATCACAATTAAATGAATGTGTTGGTTTATAACATTAATGGACAATAGTGAAGTTAAACCCAAATTAGGAACAAAGTGATTAATATTAGAGTGAAAGGATAAATTTGTCATCGCCTTTAGGGCACTAACTAACTAACTAAAAAAGGGATTTTTTTACTTAGTAAATGCAAAAAAAATCTATTTAAACTTAGCAAAGTGAAGAATACCAATTGATGCTTTTAGTTTTCCAATGACTGTTTCCATTCATATCAATAATTAGGAGATATGTAACCTTTGGCATATTATACTTGATCTTGTTGGGTTGGGAATTAGTTTTCAAGTAAGAATTTATTAAACATATGTAATATCTTCCCCTGGCTCTCTCTGCCCCTCCTATACCCATCATCCCCACCCCTACTACTAGCCAAATCCACTTCACTGTGCTTTGGCACAGAGTCTATTTGGAGGAAGGTTTATATTTTCTTTTTAAAAAATTATAGATTCTCTGATTTGGAACCATTTAAGAGGTCATTTTGCTTAACCTCCTGTTTTGTCTGTGGATTATTTTTTTTTAAATATATCTAATTCATGGCAAATCCCTGAGCAAATTTTTAAACAGCCTGTAAATAAGCCCTGTTCTAGGACTTGACAATTACCGGAGAACATCCCCCTACATCATCACCCCCTTCCTCCAGCTAGTCATTTAGTTTGTACAAATATAAAATAGAGTATGTAGTTGACTTTTTTTAGGGCCAGCAGCACAGTATCTCAGAAAGAGGCCTGACTGTAGCATCAGAAGACTCGGGTTCAAGATCTCCTCCAGAGGCTGATGATCTGTGTCTCCTAGAGTACTAGTGACTTCAGCCCTCTGGCCTCAGTGTCCTCATCTGTAAAATGTGCAGGGTAAACTATATGTCTTCTAAGGTCCCTTCTAGTTCTTGGTTTGTGATCATCTGAATGTCTAAGTAAGACATCAGGTCATTTTCCTGTCTGAGGACAATGCTCCTGGCATGCAGGGAGAACTGCACTCTTAAGCAAGCATTGGGTTCAGATCTTTCTACTATCATTCATCTGTCTTAGCCTGACCCACTCACTTTCCCTTCCCTGATCCTGAACTTCCTTAACTGTAAAATGAACCATAAAAGATATAAATAAAAAGTTTTAATGTCCTCATGTAATTTTTAACCTAAATTCTTTTGTATATTGATACAATATTTAATAAGAATTTTCTGATATTTTGGGATCCATGTTCTCTCCCTCCCTCTCATCCCTTCCCCTTCTCCAAGATGGCAGGTAATATGATATAGGTTGTACATGTGTGATAATACAGCATTTATTTCCATGTTAATCATGTTTTGAAAGAAGACACATACTGTTTACATTAGAGGAAAATTCATGGAGGAAATGAAATGAAGAATAGTATGGTTTGATCTGCATTCAGATTCTATCAGTTTCCTTCATGGTGGTGAAACTTTTTCATGATGCATCCCTTGGAGTTGTCCTGGATCCTTGCATTGCTGATCATAGTGAATGCATTCACAGTTGACCATTGCATTTTGTTGCTGTTACTGTGTCCTTCTTAGGTTTTCTGACTTTGCCAGCTAAGTAGGGCAGTGGATACGGGTTGGACTTGATGTCAAGAAGCCATGGATTCAAATCTAAGTCCAGACATTTACCATATGACTATGGACAAGTTACTTGAGCTCTGTCTGCTTCATCTATAAAATGAGAATAATACTAGTACCTGCCTCTTATAGAAGATAAAATGAAATAATATTTAAGCATTATATAAATTTTAATAATTATAATCATCATTATTATGTAATAATAACCATAGATATCATAGGAAAGATTGAAATCAATAAAAAATTTTTTAAATCCTCTTCTTCCCCTTTTTTTGGATTATATCTCAGTATATACATGTCATATATTATGAAAAGGAGATATAGAGATTGAATTCATGAGTTCATTGATAAATGAATCTCTTAGTCAACAAGCATTTATTAAGCACCTACTATGTTCCTGGCACTATAGCAAGGGTTGAAAGACAAGTGAAAACAGTCTCTGCTCTTGAGGAGCTCAGGATCTAATGGATATCTTGGTGATGAGATTTCTCTGTCAATACATCTATACATTTGTAGCAACTGAGTCTTAGAATTGCTGGTGGACACTGACTTGACCTCTCCAGGGGTGCACTGTCAGTATGAGTCAGAGAGAGGACTGGAACCCAGGTCTTCTTGGATCTGTGTGCAGTTCTCTATCTGCTTGACTATGCTGGCTGTCATGAGAAGTAGCCTCATTATAAAAGAACTTCAAAAGAGTAGTACCAGCCTCGAATAGGATATGGCACAAATTCTTTCTTGCTGTTACAAAGTTTCTGGTATCTAGAGGGTGATATTGGATTCTATTTCATTTCTTTCTCTCTCTACTCAGTGGTTTTCACAGCTCGACTCTTTATATCTAAGCCTCCCTTCATCAGTTGGAGCCCAGACTCCTCCAAAGTGTTTGATAGCGAAGACCCAGTTTCAAACAGTGGGATTTTGGCCAACGTTCTTTGGAAACCAACACTGGCTGATACAAAGTTAATCAGCAAATCAGTTTCGAATCCTTAAGATTCATTTCCCTAAATAGCTACACGGTTGCTTGATGTTTGTGGGAAGCCATGTTTTTAGTGGGCGTTTGCTTTTTTTTTCTTTTTACGTAAAAACCAAATTTCCAAGAATATTTTCAGCTCCTTTCCCTCCTGTGTCTGTCTATTTTCACATCTACTAAGAGAATATTCAGAAAATTAAACAAATACTGGAACAGTGGCACTGAAGGGGGGATGGGAGGAGGGAGAGAGCAATTTGAAAATGTCCAGATTTCATATTTTTTCCTGGCAGGGTACCACTGAATAGCATATTATAATTATTTATCACAAATTAAATGTGCTATATTGCTTGAGATGACTTTTTTCCAACTAATTATGACACTTCTAAATCATCTTATTTTTAATGCTTCATTTTTGTATGAGTTTCCCTTCTTAAATGTATTTTTCTTTAGCTTAATTCTGAAGCACATTGTTCAGGTAAGCCTCGCAGGTCAAAGGCCCTCAGCTGTCAGTCACATTCTCTATCAAGGCAGTTGAATTAGCACACCGCTAACAAGAACAACAAAAAACCCACAGAACACCCCATGAACATAAGTACCAAGGTTTTCTTTGATTTTGTTCAGAAGGAAAATTCATTTGTACAATCTATCAAGCATGTAACAATGCGCTTTTGATGGTGAAAATTGTTTTATAAATATTAATAGGTGTTTTTCCCCTTCGTCCTTTGTACTAGGCATGGTCTTTGTGAGAGATGAATTTTCTGTAGAACTAAGATTCCATTAATGTGAAAATGAAAATGTGCATGTCTGAGCTGAGCTCTATACCTCCCAAAATGCATCTGGTGACAGTTGTCTTATTAAATAAGAAAGTTACAGCTTGAATGATAACATATATGATTGGTGCATCATTGACTAATGGATTGTGGCCAGAAAGGAACTTAGATGTAATAGAATCTCAAGCACCCTGGGCAGAATTTGAACCAAGGTCTACCATTGCAACATTCCATTGACTATTCCGTGAAGCTTGTCTGACATGGGAAGAGATAACTTTACTTTTTAAAAAGTTTATTGTATTTTTTTCTATTTAAAATTCTAAATACCATCTGTGACATTGAAATGATCCTTTAATGACAGAACACCCCTAAGCAAAAGTTATTGATGAAGGACTTCAACTGTATGTATATTCCATTTTCTGCACCATATATCTCCTTTTTTGTCATTAATAAGTAGATTTTTGGATGCTCTTTTAAAAGTGAATTTATATGCTTTCTAAATTGTATTTATTCTAAGTACAATGTTTAAAGGATGCTTAACTTGTATTGAAAGGATGACATAAAAGTAAAACAATCTATGTACATAGTCTGCTTCATGTACAAAATTAAATACATTTGGGAAATGATTTTACTTTTCCCAGGCCAGGAGAATATGTGTTCCTGAAAGCACAGGTTTATTCCACTAGCTAGAATGGCACCCATGTCTGTGTCAGGTATTCAATCCCCAGTGACTGAGGAGTTCAATTTCTTTCTCTTTCTTGGTGGGACTTCCCCTCTCCAGTTGGGTGGTGCTGTAGATAGAAAGCTGGGCCCAGAGTCGTGAAGATCTGGGAACAAATCTGGCTTCAGACTAGGTGTTATAACCCTGGGAAAGTCACTTCATGTCTGCCTGCTTCAGTTTCTTCTCCTGTAGAATGGAAATAATAATAATAATAATAATAATAATAATAATAATAATAATAATAACACCTTTCTCTCTGGTTGTCGAAAGATAAAATGATATATTTATAAATTGCTAAATAAGTATTATTATTAAGGTACTAAAGCAGAGGTACGCAACTGTCTAAGTGATTTGATCTGAAGTGTACGTCAGCCTCTCTCACTTTTGTACAAATACAGTTTCTCTAATCAGCCTACCAACATGAGGCTAATTTAGTAATTCTGAGATCCCTTCTTCATCATTCATTCAATAAGCAACTATTAAGCACCTACTGTATCACAGGCACTAGTAACTAGATGTACAAAGACAGAAACTAAATATGTGATTTCCTCAAGAAATATACATTCTAATGGGAGGGGGCAGAGAGTTCTGTGAAAGGGGTTCTGCAAAAAATATTTAGATATAATCCCTGCCTTTAAGGGCCATAGGAGGATGTATGATGCCATTGAAAGAGTGTTAGGCAATAGAAACAGAGAAATGTAGAAGAAGAGTGTGTTTTGGGAAAAGATGATTTCCCTTCTTGACACTGGGTTTGAGATACCTCTACAGTTTTCAAGGCAAGGAAGATAAATATTTGAAACAGGATATGAGTTTACTGAATGGGATAATCAGAGAAGGCATCAAAGAGGAAGAGGGATTTGAGTTGGACCTGTAAAGAACTATGGAACTAATTTTGGCTTGAGAAATAGGAAGTGGGAATTGAAGAAGAGATTCATTACAGGAGGAAAAAAAAAATTTCCTATTCACTTTAAATAATTAACTCAGCTTTGATCCCATGTTCTTCAGCTTTCTTACGTAGAGATTTCCTTAGGCTTTAGGGGGAGAAAATGAGTTCTGGCTTCAAAAAGGTAGGGAGACTATTATAGTCAATCAGCAATCATTTGTTAAGGGCTTACAGCATGCTAGGCAGGGACTATGTCAGAGGAACTGGGTTCTAATCCTGTTTCTGAAGGTCTGGATTGAGCAAATCACTGGGGCCTCAATTTCCTCCTTATCTGTGAAGTGAGAGGCTTGGGCTGGATGGTCTCTCTGAGCCCTCTGGCAGCTCTAAGTCTGTGATCACAACTGATAAATGTATTTAAGAAACATTTAGTCTATGTTCCATACATACAAGTAAAGTTGCCCAATCAAAATAAATAGTTGCAACTTTTTAGCTAATGTGGAAAGTTGATTCTTTTCTCCTTTTCCCTCTCCACAAGTATCAGAAAATGTATTGATTATATTGAAATGAAGGAAACTTTTGTGGAGTTGTTTCTTTGAACTTGAGGAGGAAAGTACTAGAAATTCTGCTACATAGTGACTCCCTAATATTAACCTACAGCAAAAATCTTCAGCATTTTAGTTAATCATATTTTTTTTCCTCCATAGCCTCCCTTTCGACAATGTTCTTGCAGCCCAAATTAGTAACTAACGCTCAGAGAAGAGCCCATCTTGAACATCTAGTTTTCTAAGCATTGAATGTTGGATCTAGATATGGAAATGTGTATTCCACTCATTCATCATCAGCTATATTAAGCAGCAGCTAATAACACTATACTTAAAGGTCAAAGACCAACTTGAATTGTGTTTGTTTGTTCACTGGTTTGTTGATTGTGACCAAAAATTCTTTGACTGGAAACTCATCAGTCAGGAAATCAACCTGATGATATTTGCATATATTAAATATATGGGTTTTAGCTGTCCAGCATATGAGTAATTGAAGTCCTAAATTTACTAATAAGTTAATTGATACATATTATATACCTAGAAAGAAGTGTTTTTATTAATTTATGTACTAGTGATTAACTGCTGGGAAAATGCTAGTATAATGAGGAAAATGCTAGAAAAGGCCTTTAGTGTCGACAAGAGTCCACTATTAAAATTAAAATATAATAAAAGGTAATTACCGCTTTATTTTCTGCATACATTCACATTTGTGTAGGCTAATAAGTTGGACATTTAACAGTGGTGCTACAGACTCAGGCAGTCATTAACTGCTGGGAAGTCTTTCCTCCTGTCAATCATTGCTCCACTCAGTCATTTGTGGTTTTATTTATGTGAATATATATCTATATATAAATATATGTGTGTACATATGTGTATTAACTTTTTTAAAACCCTTAACTGCCATCTTAAAATCAATACTGTGTGTTGGTTCCAAAGCAGAAGAGCAGTAAGAACTAGGCAATGGAGGTTAAGTGACTTGCCCAGGTCACACAGCTGGGAAGTGTCTGAAACCAGATTTGAACTCAGAACCTCCCAACTCTAGATCTGGCTCTCAATCCACTGAGCCACCCAGCTGCCCCCTATGTAATAACTTAAAAAAAATTTTTATACCTGTTTTTCTTAGTATCAATCTAAGACAAAATAGTGACAAGAGATAGGCAATTGAGGTAAAGTGACTTGTGCAGGGTCATATGGCATAGTGTCTGAGTCCTGACTTGAACCCAGGTCTTCCTGACTTCAGGCCTGCTACTCTATCCATTCAGTTACCTAGCTTCCCCTTCTTACATAAATTAATGGATTCATTCTCAAAAGGCTCTGGTGACAAGGAATGTATGGGATACATAAATCACAAAACAAAGTCAGTGATCATGAGGCCACAGAATTAGAGTTTAAAGGGACCTTAGAGATCCGAGGTCCATAAATGAAGTGCTAGAGGGTACCCTAACCCCTTCCTACCTTTCTGGTCTTCCATCTTACATTCCTCCATGAACTCTGGGTTCCAGTGATGCTGGGCTTCTTTGTGTTTATCAGACAGGACAGCCATCTCCTGTCTCTAAACCTTTTCTTTGAATATTTCATATGCTTATTATAATACTAGCCCTTTTTTGTCTCTGCCTCCTCGCTTTCTTCATGTCTCCTCTAAAATACCACCTTCAATATATAAGTAGCCTATCTGATTTCTCTTTAATCTTAGTGCCTTCCCTTTGCAATTATATTCAATTTGTCTTTCTTTATCTAGTTTGTACAAAATTTTTAGCCTATGGTCTCCTCCATTAAACCTTGTACTGCTTGAGAGCAGAGGTTGAGTTTATTTGTTTTCTGTTCAAAAACACACAGAGATGCAGAAGTATTTATTATTTATGTTACATGTATTATGTGCCTTTATTATATATGCATACATACATATCTATATCTATCCATTTATCCATGTGTGTATATATTTATCCATCCATCTATCTATTGATCCATCTATGTATTGATCCATCTATCTGTCTGTCTGTCCATCTATCTATCCCTCCCAGAGCTCAGCCCCAGGACCTGTCACATAGGAGGACCTAAAAAAAAAGCTTGCTGACTTGATATGACCTCTGAAGCCAGCTAATCTGATCTAATTGAGCCTTTTCTTTTTAAAAATAAAGGCTCTATGGCAAAGAGAGTTAAGTAGCTTTGGCCAAGACCATCCAGCAATGTCTGTTGCAATGCCTAGTGTAAGAGGGAAAATGGGTTATTTTTAAAAGGGTTGGACTGCATTATTTAAGAGTGTGGTCACCAGGAATTTAGTTTATTCCAAAAAGATGTATTTATTAATTTATTTACAAAATGTAGAAAGAGTGAAGTAAGAAAATCGGAGAGAGGATAGGATAAAATATCTAGCTTAAGTAGTAAGTAATTACTCCTAGCCCTGGGGGAGAGTTAGTCCTTAGGCCTTGGCAAAGCTGAGGACCTGGGTAAGTGTCTTCAGAAAAATCCAGCAATTAAGAGTCAGCTTTTTCACTCATCACATGTCCATTCAAAGGAAGAGATTTTTGAACAATGTCACCAGGAACAGGATTTCAGGTCCAGTCTCTGCTCTAAAGAATGAAGAATTGTTTCCAGTCTCCACTTCCAAGGAATGAAGAACTCCAAGTAGAACTCCATTCAGGAAGTTGTAACTTCCTTTTTTAAAGACACTTTCTCTTGCGTCACTTCCTGTGCCTTCCCCTAATTCTATGTCTACCAATCACAGTTGAAGTCCTGTTTTAGGACTGCCTAGGAGCCAGTCAGTCAATTCTGATTCATCACCCACTACCTCACATGACCTCACAGACCCACTTAATGATTTAGAGGGATGTTTATACTTTTGGTGATTAGATCTAAAACTGGGCAGATCTTCATACTCAACTTTTAAGTAGGGTTTTTACAATTTTGGTGATTAAAATCTAAAAATAGGTAGGGGTTACAATTTTAATCTTCACAATTAGGGAAGAGTTCATTTTAATCTTCACACTAAAGTTGAGCATGGGTCCATGGACTTCATATACTATGCTTCTTTCATTGAGTGAATTATCACCATGATTAAACCCAAGTTATACATTCTTTGCTATCTTGTAGGAAGGAGTCATTTGGTTTGAGGAAGAAGGTTTCTTTTCTAGTTTCTTAATTTAAAAAAGCCCAAGAGGCATTGAATAATGATCAAGAAATAAAGGTATGCCCTGCATGAACAGCATTACATCTCTTACCAATAGCCCTTTGCATAGCTTCTTTTCTGTCAGCAATGTATTCTGTCCTCACCTCTAATTCTTGAAATGGGTAACAATATATTATGTCCTCACCTCTAATTCTTGCTATCTGTAACATGAGTTAATGCACAAATTATATCATATTCAAGAACTTTCCTCATCTCAACAAAAGTTAGTTCTTACCTCTCTCAGTTTATATGTACCTTGTGTTTACTTATATATGTAAATATTTCCCTTCAGTAGAATGTAAATTACATGAGGGCAGAGGATAGTTCATTGTTATCTTACACATTGTAGACATTTAATAAATATTGATCAAATTGAAAGGAAAAGGAGAAAAAGTGATTTTGATGGCTTCATGTAATAATGTAGGTATAACTTTGAAAAGAAGTCATAATAAAGTAGCAACCTTTGAAACCCAGTTCCCCTCATAAAGATGGAAAATATTTATCACTTTCTCATGGCCTTATTTTAAAGAATATGAACTATTGACGTGTTTTAACCCAAATATATAGAGCCTAAACAAATTCTCAGGTTTTCAGTCTAGACAAGCATAAAAGGCACAATAGAAGTAAACTTATTTTTATCCATATGTTATTTATAGTTATTAAGAGCAAAGTGGCAGGAGAATGCTAGCCTTTCCTTCCTATTTCATGTTCCACAGTTAGAGAACTATCCATGCCTATTCACTAAAAGCACCTAATTTAAAGATCCTTTATTATTCTTTATTCATTTTCTTTTTTTTTCTTGTAGTTGTGTGTTTTGATGCCAAGATAAACTTCGATGACAATGCAGAATTTAGACAGAAAGACATATTTGCCATGGACGACAAATCAGAAAATGAGCCCATTGAAAATGAAGCTGCCAAATATGACCTGAAATACATTGGCCTGGATGGAAACATTGCCTGCTTTGGTAAGAAAAAAAGGATCTAAACTGAATATATGATAAGATGGTTTGCAATCAAGTCACTGTCTTTATTTTGTGAAATGCGTCTCAAAACTCAGTAAACAGATGAGGTTTTATAGCTAATGAAAATGATGATACTGGTGATAACCTCAAATCAGCAGAATATAACATCAATCCACAAATATTTTGAAACAATATTTTCAATAGGTGTTATCATCATAAATGCTCAGAGAGACCTGGGGGGGAAATCAAAAGCATGACGGAACAGAATGAAGGACAGCATCCCTGATATCCCATCTACTCCTATTGTTCACCCAAAGATATTTTTAATAAACCTACCTATCTAAGCTCACTGTAAAGTCCCATGTTTTTACTCAGCTCTAAAAAGCAATCATTTTATTCCCCTATGCCACAGACCATACATTCCACATAGAAGAATAATAGGAAAGTGACATATGCCAGGCCCACTACTGTCTCAACTCCATTGAACTGGATGTGATGAATGAAACAACAATAAAAAAAATTAAAATAGTTTTCAAAGCACTTCTTGTATTCTAGCTCATTTGATCCTCCCAATAGTTCTATTATACAGATAGAGAAATATCTATATATGTAACATACATATAGCTATATATCTATATATCTATATAGCCTCAAATATTTAAGTGGCCATATATATGTATTTATACACATATGTAAATACATACATGTATTTATATATCATCTTTGTATATATATACATATATATTATCATCTTCATTTTACAGATGAGGAAAATGAGACTGAGAGAAGTGACTTGCTTAGGGAGTCACAGAACTAGTAAGTCTCCATGGCAGGATTTGAACCCAGGTTCTGCTGACTCCACATGTAACTCTCTAGCCACTACTGAATACTGGCCTCAATAAAAATCCTAAGATATAGTTTGGAGTTTTCTCTGCAGCATTCAGTATAATTGAAAATCTTCTGATTTAAAAGTTCTACTTGTTAAAATCTAACTTGACTACCCCAAAATTCAACATCTTCCCTCACAAGCCCTAGTTGGTAAGTCACCAGCTGCTTAGGAATATAGGTTTAAAATGGAATTATTTTCTCAATGGGAGCAAGAGAGCACATATAGTTTAACCATTACCCTAAACTTCTTTAGTTTCAGTGATAACGGAACAATAATATGTTGAATCTGCTATTCCTTTTATTAACAGAAAACAGTTGATTTCATCATTTCACTCTGAATTTGTGAAAATGGCTATTCAGCTGGGATGGGAATAGACGTGTTCATGAGAAAAGATCACTTTAGTAACTAACTGTCCACAGATTAGAGTGCAGAGATTTCTATTGTATGTACTCAGTTGTAAAAGGCTGTGGATTCTGGTAGCGCCCATACATTGCATTGGATCTGAGGTCTTCATCTTAGTGGGATTAACATTTAAAAACTTAGTAGCTCATTAAACCAACAATATCATTATACACAGAACCTCTGAGAACACATCCTAGTAGCTCCCTGCTCACCGCAATAGAAAATGACAGACTACAGTTGATAACAAACTTTCCTCAATGCAAGGGGCAACAGCTTTAATGTAGCAGATTCCTTGCATCTTTCTCACTGGGATAAGCTAATGTACTCATGATCTTTGTAGCATTTAGAAGAGTAAAGGAAACGGGGATATATTTAGAGTAAAGTCAAGAAGGCTTGTGGAGAGCTGCTACAAGGATTTTAAGCAAAAGTGAAACCTCCAAGTGCCGGAGTTAACATATTTTCCAGGCTGTCACGAGGTACTTGGAAACACTTGCATGTTTAGTTATGCCACAATTAATTAAATTAGTCACAGTTCAGAAGATTATATGAGGCATTCAAGGGTCAAGAAACAAGTGAAGTGTACTTTAGTTGGAGAGGCTCTTCTGTGTGAAGGAGAACTTTTGCTTTCAAATAAATATAAGGGAAAATAATCACATTCAACTAAACTTGCAGGGTCAAAAAAGGTATAACCCAGTGATAAAACTTACTCGGGAGTCAGTGTGGCAAAATAGATAGTGATAAACTTGAAGTTAAGTAAGACTTTTGTTTGAATTTAACCTCAGCCACTCTTTAACTCTGTGACCTTGGGCAAGTCATTTTAAATTTTTCTCAGCCTCACTTTCCTCATCTGTAAAATGAAGAGAGTGTTACTATCCAGGACAAGGTTGTTAAGGGAGGAAAGTACTTTGAAAACACTAAGGGTCTACACAAATGTGATTTCCAATTGTTTTTCTTGAACAAAAAGAACATAGATTTTTTAACCCATTACTTTGATTTGTCATTTCTTTTTACAAAACCAATTTTCATGGTTTTCTTTTGGTTGTGAGTCATCCTTATTTTTTGATTTACCATTTTTGTTACCACTTATTTTTATATATAATGTAATATGATATATAATACTACTACTACCATTTTTGTTACCACTTATTTTTATATATAATGTAATATGATATATAATACTACTACTACTACCATTTTGTTACCACTTATTTTTATACATATTGTAATATAATATGTAATAATAATACAATATATCATTTGTTATAACTTTGTAATAAATAATAATCTTATCTAAAAGAAATGTTCTCACTTTAGCCATGTCCAAATATCTATGCCTCACTCTCTTTTTTCCCCTCTTCCATCCTCCCCAGAAGTCAGGTAATATATGATATAAGTTATACATATATTATCGTATAATACATTTTCTCCTGTTCATCTTGTTGTGAAACAAGACAGATGTTGCTTACACTAGAGAAAAAAAATTGGAGGAAATAAAGTGAAGAATGGTCTGTTTCTTAATATATTCCTCATTTGCCCTTCTCTAGTAAGCTATCTCTTATAACAAAATAAAATATTTTTAAAAAATGTGAAAGGTAGAAAACAGTTCAGTAATTAAATACACACCAATAAAATGAGAGGCAGTATTTTATAGAGAATATCAGCAAAGTCTAAGAAAGGCTAAAGATTTATTTATATTCTGCCTTAAGTGCTTACTAGCTGCAAGATGTTGGGCAGACCACCTAACCCAAATGGGACTAAATTTCGGTATCTATAAAATGAGGACCAGGGTGATCTCTTTTTTTTAACCCTTGCCTTCCTTCTTAGAATCAATACTGTATATTGGTTCTAAAGCACAAGAGTGGTAAAGGCTAGGCAATGGAGGTCAAGTGACTTGCCCAGGGCTACATAGATAGGAAGTGTCTGAGGCCAAATTAGAACCCAGGAGCTCCCATCTCTGGTCCTGGCTCTCAATCCACTGAGTCACCCAGCTGATCCTGGGTGATCTCAAAGGTCTCTTCTAACCCTCACTCACAAATCCTGTGATACAAAGTCTGATAATGCTATGCCAAATTCCACTCCTTTGTCTACCACCTCCATAAAAAATGGAGTGGTGAATCCATTGTTGCGAACATCCTCAGCCATTATGACTATGATTCTGCCAAAGAAAATTTCCCCATGTCTTCATTTCAGGAGTAGTCATCAGACTGTGAGTGATAATTTCAAATATTAGAAAGGAGATACAGCCATATTTTTGTCACTATTGTCATCAACTGTGATTTTGACTCCTCTCTCCTCAAGTTCAATATGATATATTTTCCCCCAACTTTTCAAGAACTTTTGCTAAATATAAAATACTATGTATGACATTCTCATTCACTTTGCAGTGAATGGTGCTGGGCTTGCCATGGCTACCTGTGACATCATCTCACTTAATGGTGGGAAGCCAGCCAACTTCCTTGATCTTGGAGGAGGAGTAAAGGAGGCCCAAGTGTATCAAGCATTTAAACTGCTCACTGCTGATCCTAAGGTAACTGATTTATTTTAAAAAAAAATCAAATGCCATGCTATGGTCCTGACTGTTGGGACTTTAGAGGATGAATTTGTCATTCACGGGGCTGCCTTTCATTCTTGCTGCCATGATGTTGTGCTAAAACCAACTGTTGACATTTTTCTAAGTTACTAGGCTAACCTGGTGGCTCTAGAGATGCTGCAGTGAATTCAGCATTAAATTCCCAAATGAAAATTAAAGCAGTTGTGTTTATTCCTAATCAGAAACTTGAAAACTGCACCCAGGATTCCATAGGATGGAGAAATCTTGATACTTGAGGAAATGCACTCCTGCTGCTCGAGACTTTGCAGCAGTCATTGGTTATTGTCATTAACCACGCATAGGGAAGCCATTCCACTTGTACTCTAGAAATTTTTCCTATGCTTAATTCACTTGAGGAATAGTTTTTATGAAGATTTAAAGGTGAGTCTTATCTAAATTGCTGTCTGAAAGCCAAGATGCGGAGACATTTTGGAAATTCTGAAGCAATATTTAGAATCACTTAAGTCGAATGGATAAAGTTGTAATTAGGTTTATTCTGTGGCTGAAAAGGATAAACTTGATTTCTTTACTTTCATACCACCAAGACAGCATGAGTTGGCATGTGATTATGGGGTGATCCAGAAGGTTTGTTTAATTGTTTGCATGCTTAAGGGGTATTAATTTTTCTGGCAGTATGGTATACTGATATATATATATATATATATATATATATATATATATATATATATACATATATATATATATATATATATAAAATGCTGAATTAGAACCAGGAATCTTAGATTTGGGTCACTTATCTTCTCAGAGCCTCAGTTGTTTCAACTGTAAAAGGGACAGACAAAATGATTTTCTTAGTAAGCTCTCTTTCTTCTCTCTGCCTCTCCTGTGATCCTTATGGTTCAGGGAAGAGAGTCCTGGCTCTCTAATCAAAGTACCTGGGGCCATATGCTACCTACTCCTATACTGACCATGAGATAGTGAACAAATCTCTTAATCTCACATGACCTCTGTTTCCTCATCTATAAAATGAGGAAGTTAGATGGGGTGGGTGATTTATGATCTACACAATTTAACACTTGTCACACTACCTTCTATGTTGGTTCTGTTTGTGTTCATTCACAATTTTCTTTCTTCCATTAAATTGTAAGTTTCATATGTCTAGTCACTTTCTGTAACTACCACTGTTGAGCACATGAGAAACCCTGAATAAAATATTTTATTATTTAATTAGTCAAGTGAATTTTGATCTACTTTGTTTTAATTTTGAGTTTTTAATTGGATCTGTGATAACAGTGAGGTGTAGATAATTGCAGAGAGTCAGGGACTATGTGATACATTCATCCTGTATCCTAGTTTAAGGAATAGTGACCAAATATAACATTTCCGTAGACCATCATCAGTTTTCTATTTGGTTGGGTAAGAAAGAATGTTTGTCTTTAGTTTTATTCTTTAGGTGATGGACTGAATTACTGTCATCAAGACCCTGACCTATCAATAATATAATTTCTAGCTTAGGGAAAATACACGTGAAACCGTTTCAGACACTTATAGAGAATCATTCTCATTTTAATACCATAATCTCCCCTTACGAGGTTTATTGGCCTACTGGCTGCAAACTGTTGCAGCTAACAAAGCTCATGGAATTATGCTTTGAGTAGTAATTCTTTCAGTCTATCAGTCTAGGCTCACCTGCATTCTTGCTAACACTTACTTTTATTGTTCTTATTTATTGAATAAAGAGTCACTTTTTTTTCATCTGATACTGGTCTTCCATTCCCTCAAGTTTTACAGGAACAGCAAAATAATTCTAGTTCACAGAAAGTCTCTGGAAATAATTGTGCTGTTTGCCTAAGCACAGCATCCTCACAAGTGAAGTAGCAAAATGATCAGTGGTGTCCTAATCATTTATTAATTCTCTTCTCTCTGCTTTTTATTCTCTCCCAAGGAAAGAACATTTTCATCTCAGAGATTCTCAGGTCAATTAAATATTGTAAATATCACAACATCTTTTAGGTGGCTTCACTATTAAGAGCCCAGGGGAGGGATGACTGTAATAAAATACTGAACTTTTAACTGTGTTGAAATATAGTTTCAGAATAATAGAGAGCTGCTGAGAGATTAAATCTAGCAGGACAACGATCAGATTTGCTTTCAAATAGCCTTACTCTGTAACATGGGCTGAATTTTAATTTCGTAAGAAATGCAGAAAACAAGATCACAGGGGACCATTTGCATTTGTAAAATCCTCCTGGAGAAGTGGAGCCACAACTTAAGCCCTCTAGGACCCATTTGAAGCATTTGCTTGGAATTCTATATGAAAATGAGGAAGGTAGCCATTATGGGTGTCTAGCATGCAGCAGAAGCAAATGAATGCCAGGTGCCTAGAATGCTACATTTCCCATAATATTTAAATTTCAAATCAGGTTAAAAAGCAAGGAAATGCAAGAGTAGCCTGCATGCTGGCATGGTTTGAATGTTTTGGAGGCTATAATGTAGAAAACAATATAGATTATTTCTCCTGCTTCTGCAAGATAGTGTAGGAAGCAATTATTTGAAAATAAAACAGCCCAGTCTAGATGATACCGATTTCTCGTATTGCATATAAGAATCAGTCTGATGTATGTACTGAACTTCAAAATGATGTTTTTTAAAAGTTACCTCTTGCTTAATGCTAATCAAAGCAGTTAAAACTAATAGCTGTTTACTTGTCATATGCTGGATAATTCTGTTGATTTCCAGATATATGTTACATCACTAGAAAAGCATGTTGTATATTTATGTCGCTTACCTGAAATTCATGCAGCTCAAGTAAGGCGAGGCACTGGAGCTTCCTATATTCTTTTCATTTGTCTCTTTGCCCACGTGTGGCTTATAATATGGTGACTATGGAGTAAGCATATATTTCTGTCAGTAATGCATGGTATTTGGGGGTATGATAGTTCTCAAACCCCAACATTGCTGAGCTTTTTCAAATCTCAAAATAGCTGAAATACTCCTTTGATTTCGGTTGACACCCTCATTAAATATTTTCCAATTCAATTTTCTAATTGTTGTTGGTATGAAAGTAATCAAGTTGATCCTTATTAGTGATAGAATATACCTAATTCAAAACTTATCCTTTTGACTTGAGGGATTCTCAATATTGCTTCAACATTTCAAAAATGCATGATTTCATTGTAGATATACTCCTCATGAACACTTTGTTCTCAGCTTTTAAAAAAGGGGGTTTTTTTTGCTGTTACATTGTTCGTTTCTGAAAATGTCTCTTCCTCATGCCAGAATTGCGTGCTTTAACAAAACTTTGTAGTCTTTATAAGTTACTATGTTTTACAAAATCCTAGATATTTTTATTACAGCTAATGGCTTTGCATATTGTGGCACACAATACTTGCTTATTTTTAGAGCACCAATGACCTCTGACCATCTTATTATCTTGACCATATTTCAATGGAAATTACGAGTATGTGTCACACTCTGGTTTTTGCTTCATAGAATTATAAACCTTTGATCAATCTCTCTCCAGTTAAGAGTGTATAAAATATGAGCAGGCATGTTGAATATTTTTTGGTGTGTATAATATATCTTTTGGATAGGACTAAAGAATTAGGGTTTTCTTGTTTTGATTAGTATGATAGCCCAAACTTCAATATGTTTGATAAAATGACTTAAGATCATTTGTCCATTGTAGAGGAAATATTCTGGAGTAATCATGTGAAAATGTGTTTGCCAGCACCACAAGTAGTTGATTTGGGAATGAGCTTTCCCCAACTAGACTTCCTGAACAAGAGTATAATAGTGTGAAGATTAAATTTAACACTTTAAGTGTTAAATGTTTAACACATTAAGTATAAAATTAAATTTTTAAGGCATTTTGAGGTTCAGGGGAAAAGGTTCCTTATTAATACAGTATGATAATATCTATATGATGATACATTATATTATTATGTAATTTTATATAATAATATAATAATAATGGTTTCATATTAATATGAAAACAGTATAGACTGATTGGAATAGGAAATGAATTCTTGCCAGTCAATTAACATTTATTAAGCACTTGTTATGTGCCAGTCTCTGCACTAAGGGCTAGACATATATAAAGATGCAAAAAAAAAAAAAAAGAGTATTCCCTTCCCTCAAAGAGCTTACAATCTAATGCTGTAGACAAGAAGAGTAAGTAGGTCGTGCAGTGAATAAAGCACTGATTTTGGAAGCAAGAATTCAAATCAGGCCATGGTCAGTTATTAGCAAGTCACTTAAACCTGTTAGCTTTAGTTCCTTGTCTGTATGATGAGCTGGAGAAGGAAATGGCACACCACTCCAGTATCTTTGCCAAGAAGGTTTCTAATGGTGTCACAGAGAGTCAGACATGACCAAAAGCCAAACAACTGAATATTTACAAACAAGCTATTAATGGTATGGAGCATGTGCACAGAAAATTCCATGGAATCATGGAATTTTTAGAGTTGAAAATTAAGCCAGAACTAGATTGGACTTTGGATATCATCTAATTCTTCTTCTTTTTTTTTTTGTTTATTTATTCATTTATTTGGAAAACCCTTACCTTCCATCTTAGAATCAAGTTCTTTTTTTTTTTAAATATATTTTATTTGATCATTTCCAAGCATTATTCGTTAAAGACATAGATCATTTTCCTTTCCTTCCCCCCACCCCCCATAGCCGACGCGCAAGTCCACTGGGCATTAGATGTTTTCCCGACTTGAACCCATTGCTCCATTGATAGCACTTGCATCAGAGTGTTCATTTAAAGTCTATCCTCTGTCATGTCCCCTCAACCTCTGTATTCAGGCAGTTGCTTTTTCTCGGTGTTTCCACTCCCATAGTTTATCCTTTGCTTATGAATGATGTTTTTTTTCTCCTGGATCCCTGAAAGTTGTTCAGGGACATTACACCGCCCCTAATGGAGAAGTCCATTACGTTCGATTATACCACAGTGTATTAGTCTCTGTGTACAATGTTCTCCTGGTTCTGCTCCTCTCGCTCTGCATCACTTCCTGGAGGTTGTTCCAGTCTCCATGGAACTTCTCCACTTTATTATTCCTTTGAGCACAATAGTATTCCATCACCAACATATACCACAGTTTGTTCAGCCATTCCCCAATTGATGGGCATCCCCTCGTTTTCCAGTTTTGGGCCACCACAAAGAGCGCAGCTATGAATATTTTTGTACAAGTCTTTGTGTCCATTATCTCTTTGGGGTACAGACCCAGCAGTGCTATGGCTGGGTCAAAGGGTAGATATTCTTTTGTCGCCCTTTGGGCATAGTTCCAAATTGCCCTCCAGAATGGTTGGATCAGTTCACAACTCCACCAGCAATGAATTAATGTCCCTACTTTGCCACATCCCCTCCAGCATTCATTACTTTCCTTTGCTGTTATGTTAGCCAATCTGCTAGGTGTGAGGTGATACCTCAGAGTTGTTTTGATTTGCATCTCTCTGATTATAAGAGATGTAGAACACTTCTTCATGTGCTTGTTAATAGTTTTGATTTCTTTATCTGAGAACTGCCTATCCATTTCCCTTGCCCATTTATCAATTGGAGAATGGCTTGATTTTTTGTACAATTGATTTAGCTCATTATAAATATGAGTAATTAAACCTTTGTCAGAGGTTTCTATGAAGATTTTTTCCCAATTTGTTGTTTCCCTTCTGATTTTAGTTATATTGGTTTTGTTTGTACAAAAGCTTTTTAGTTTGATGTAGTCAAAATTATTTATTTTACATTTTCTGATTCTTTCTATATCTTGCTTGGTTTTAAAGCCTTTCCCCTCCCAAAGGTCTGACATGTATGCTATTCTGTGTTTACCCAATTTACTTATGGTTTCCTTCTTTATGTTTAAGTCACTCACCCATTTTGAATTTATCTTGGTGTAGGGTGTGAGGTGTTGATCTATTCCTAGTCTCTCCCACACTGTCTTCCAATTTTCCCAGCAGTTTTTATCGAATAGTGGATTTTTGTCCCAAAAGCTGGGATCTTTGGGTTTATCGTATACTGTCTTGCTGAGGTCGTTTTCCCCCAGTCTATTCCACTGATCTTCCTTTCTGTTTCTTAGCCAGTACCAAATTGTTTTGATGACTGCTGCTTTGTAATATAGTTTGAGGTCTGGGACTGCAAGGCCCCCATCATATGTGTTTTTTTTCATTATTTCCCTGGATATCCTTGATCTTTTGTTCTTCCAAATGAACTTTGTTATGGTTTTTTCTAAATCAGTGAAGAAGTATTTTGGTAGTTCAATGGGTATGGCACTAAATAGATAAATAAGTTTGGGTAGGATGGTCATTTTTATTATATTGGCTCGTCCTATCCATGAGCAGTTAATGTTTTTCCAATTGTTCAAGTCTAGTTTTAGTTGTGTGGCGAGTGTTTTGTAGTTGTGTTCATATAGTTCCTGTGTTTGTCTTGGGAGATAGATTCCTAGGTATTTTATTTTGTCTAAGGTGATTTTGAATGGGATTTCTCTTTCTAGTTCTTGCTGCTGAGCTGTGTTGGAGATATATAGAAAAGCTGATGATTTATGTGGGTTTATTTTGTATCCTGCAACTTTGCTAAAGTTGTTGATTATTTCAATTAGCTTTTTGGTTGAATCTCTAGGATTCTTTAAGTAGACCATCATGTCATCCGCAAAGAGTGATAACTTGGTCTCCTCCTTGCCTATTCTGATGCCTTCAATTTCTTTGTCTTCTCTAATTGCTACTGCTAGTGTTTCTAGTACAATGTCAAATAGTAGAGGTGATAATGGGCATCCTTGTTTCACTCCTGATCTTATTGGGAATGCATCTAGTTTATCCCCATTGCAGATGATATTAGCTGTTGGTTTTAGATATATACTGTTTATTATTTTTAGGAATGACCCTTCTATTCCTATGCTTTCTAGTGTTTTTAATAGGAATGGGTGTTGTATTTTATCAAAGGCTTTTTCTGCATCTATTGAGATAATCATGTGGTTCTTGCTAGTTTGCTTGTTGATGTGGTCAATTATGTGGATGGTTTTCCTAATGTTGAACCAGCCCTGCATCCCTGGTATGAATCCTACTTGATCATGGTGAATGATCCTTCTGATTACTTGCTGGAGTCTTTTTGCTAGTATCCTATTTAAAATTTTTGCATCTATATTCATTAGGGAGATTGGTCTATAGTTTTCTTTCTCTGTTTTTGACCTGCCTGGTTTTGGAATCAGTACCATGTTTGTGTCGTAAAAGGAGTTTGGTAGAACTCCCTCTTTGCTTATTATGTCAAATAGTTTGTATAGTATTGGGGTTAACTGTTCTCTGAATGTTTGATAGAATTCACAGGTGAATCCATCAGGCCCTGGGGATTTTTTCTTAGGAAGTTCTTTGATGGCTTGATGGATTTCAATTTCTGATATGGGATTATTTAAGAATTCTATTTCCTCTTCTGTTAGTCTAGGCAGTTTGTATTTTTGTATATATTCATCCATTTCTCCTAAATTGGTGTATTTATTGCCATATAATTGGGCAAAGTAATTTCTAATGATTGCCTTAATTTCCTCCTCATTGGAGGTGCTGTCCCCCTTTTCATCTTTAATGCTGTGAA
Source organism: Monodelphis domestica (assembly GCF_027887165.1). Taxonomy (NCBI): domain Eukaryota; kingdom Metazoa; phylum Chordata; class Mammalia; order Didelphimorphia; family Didelphidae; genus Monodelphis; species Monodelphis domestica. The sequence goes on along the minus strand of NC_077233.1, from coordinate 30,270,928 downwards.
TTTGCTTTTCTTCCTTCCTTTTTTTAATTAGATTGACCAGTACTTTGTCTATTTTGTTTGTTTTTTCAAAGTACCAGCTTCTTGTCTTATTTATTAAATCAATAGTTCTATCACTTTCGATTTTATTAATTTCTCCCTTAATTTTTAGGATTTCTAATTTGGTTTTCTGCTGGGGGTTTTTAATTTGATTGCTTTTGAGTTTTTTCAATTGCATTTCCAATTGATTGATCTCTGCTCTCCCTTGTTTGTTAATATGAGCTTTCAGGGATATGAATTTGCCTCTGATTACCGCTTTGGCTGCATCCCAAAAGGTCTGAAAGGATGTTTCGCCATTGTCATTTTCCTTGATGAAATTATTAATTGTTTCTATGATTTCTTCTTTAGCTAAACGGTTTTGGAGTATCATATTGTTTAATTTCCAATTGGTTTTAGATTTGGTTTTCCATGTACCATTACTAATCATTATTTTTATTGCCTTGTGATCTGAGAAGGCTGCATTCATTATTTCTGCTTTTTTGCATTTGTGTGCTATGTTTCTGTGACCTAATGTATGGTCAATTTTTGTGAATGTGCCATGTGGTGCTGAGAAGAAGGTGTATTCCTTTTTATCCCTATTTATTTTTCTCCATATGTCTATTAATTCTAATTTTTCTAAGATTTCATTCACTTCTTTTACCTCTTTCTTATTTATTTTTTGATTTGATTTATCTAAATTTGATAATGGTTGGTTTAAGTCTCCCACTAGTATGGTTTTATTGTCTATTTCTTCCTTCAATTCTCCTAGTTTCTCCATTAGAAATTTGGGTGCTATATTATTTGGTGCATACATGTTGATTAATGATATTTCCTCATTGTCTAGAGTCCCTTTTAACAAAATATAATTACCTTCCCTATCCCTTTTGATCAGGTCTATTTTTGCATTGGCTTTATCAGATATCATGATTACCACTCCTGCCTTCTTTCTATCAGTTGAGGCCCAGAAGGTCTTACTCCATCCTTTAATTCTGACCTTGTGGGTGTCAACCCGCCTCATGTGTGTTTCTTGAAGACAACATATGGTAGGGTTTTGGATTCTAATCCATTCTGCTATTCGTCTACGTTTTATGGGTGAGTTCATCCCATTCACGTTCAAAGTTATGATTGTCATTTGTGGACTCCCTGGCATTTTGATTGCCTTCCCTAATTCTAACCTTTTCTTCTTCGGCTCTACCTTTTAGTCCAGTGATTTACTTTGAATCAGTCCCCCTTGTCCCCTCCCTTGATGTTTCCCTTTTTAGTCCCTCCCTTTTTGTTCCCTCCCCCTCCCCCCTCTCTTTCCCTCCCTTTTTGTTCTCCCTCTCCCCCTCCCCCCCTTGGTTTTCCCTTCTCCTTACCCTTGTTGGGTAAGATAGAATTCAAGATCCCAATGGATCTGGATGTTTTTCCCTCTCAGAGTTGATTTCCCTGAGATTGAGGTTTAAGTAAACCCCCCCCCTCTCTTCCTCTCCTTCTTATAGGAGTTTTCTTCCCCTCCCCTTCCCCTGTGAATCTTTGTGTGAGAACCATTATTCTATTTGGTCTTTCTTTACCCCCTATTTATACATTACATTTTCCCCACATATTAGTATACATAGGTTGATATAAATGTAGTCCTTATAGAAGAGAGTTTGAGTAAAAGAAGATAACATTTTTCCCCTTTCCTTAATATTTACCTTTTCAGGTATTCCTTGCTCTTTGATTTTCGGTATCAAACTTTCCACAGAGCTCTGGTCTTTTCTTTGCAAAAAGTTGGAAGTCTTCTATTTTGTTGAATGCCCATACTTTCCCTTGGAAGTATATAGTCAGTTTTGCTGGGTAGCTGATTCTTGGTTGGAGACCCAGCTCTCTTGCCTTTCTGAAGATCATGTTCCATGCCTTACGATCATTCAGCGTAGAACTTGCAAGGTCTTGTGTGACCCTGATTGGCATTCCTTTATATCTAAATTGTCTTTTTCTGGCTTCCTGTAGGATTTTTTCTTTTGTTTGATAGCTTTGGAATTTGGCAATTACATTCCTGGGAGTTGTCTTTTGGGGGTTTAGTGTAGAAGGTGTTCTGTGAGCTCTGTCAGTGGATGTATTGCCCCCTTGTTCTAGAATCTCTGGGCAATTTTCTTTGATTATATCTTGTATCACTATGTCCAGTTTGGTGTTTATTTCTGGCTCTTCTGGGAGTCCAATTATTCTTAAATTTTCTCTTCTCCCCCTGTTTTCCAGATCTATCACCTTGTCGGTGAGATATTTTATGTTCTCTTCTAATTTCTTGGTGTTTTGGCTTTGCTTTATTAGTTCTTGCTTTAAAGCCTGGTTTTCTTTTACAGTTTGGTCAAACTGGTTTTGTAGATGCGTGAATTTCTTTTGCATCATTTCCCACTTTTCCTCCCAGAGGGCTTCCATCTTTTTGGTCCTTTCTGATTCAAATTCTTCATGGGTTTGTGGAGAGTTTCTATTTCCTTTGGAAGATTTTGGAGAATTTTCTTGTATATCTTCTTCTATCTGCTCTGTATTTTGTATTTTGGCTCCATAGAATGTGTCCAGAGTTGCCCCTTTCTTCTTATTTTTCTTGGTATTTTGGGGCTTCTGTGCTTCTGTGGAGTTTGTCATCTCTGAACGTGGAGGATTGGCTTTTCTTGTCTTTGTCTGGTGATCAGAGGCTTTAGTCCTGGGCAGATGTTGGTTCTATGAGCGTTCCCTGGGTTAAACTGAATATGCCTCACTGGAACTGGAATGGAAGGGTCGGACCACGAGGCCACACTCTCCCCCTGGCTCGATTTCCGGAAGTTGCCTTCAGAATCCCTGGCCGTGAGGCTGTTTCGTCGGCCTGCGGGGGGATGGGCTGCCGCTTCCCCAAGCTCCGAGAGCACAGACTTTCACTGAGACTTGGATAGCAGGATCCAGCCCGTGAGGCTGTCTTGCCCGCCCTGAGGGTTGCTGTTGTTTTGACCAGCTCTCTGCAGCGGAGGCCCCAGGCAGTAACTTTCACCCGGACCGACCAGCTCTTTGCAGCGGAGGCCCCAGGCAGTAACTTTCACCCGGACCGACCGGCTCTTTGGCCGACCGGCTGCAGCGGAAGCCCCAGGCAGTAACTTTCACCCGGACTGGGACTTGGGTAGAAGACCCTGAGGGTTGTTGTTCCTCAGACCCTGCTCTCTGAGCCCGGTGCTGCTGCCGCTTCCGGGAGCCTTGGACTCTGCGCTCCTACCCCTGAGGTCCGAGGGATCTCGGGTTCTGGCTTTTAAGGGGAGCCGTACCTTTTGAACCGGGTCCAGGTCCAGGAGGAGGGTTCCCAGGGTCTGTGCTGTTGATAGTTTTGAATTTCGGCGCCTTAGGAGCTTCTAGTTTGAGATCGGTCGGGAAGGGTTTTCCGGAGATCTGAGCTTTAGCTTTCTCTAAGCCGCCATCTTCTCATCTAATTCTTCTTACCACCATCACCACACAATTTACAGATACAAATGCTGACAATCATCTAGTTCAACTTTCCCCAATCTACAGTTGACAAGTGAGTGACCGTGACCATGTCATACTAAGGTCCTGACAGCCAGTAGTAGAAGTAGTTCTCCTAACTGACAGTCTAATACTCTTTTTTTTTCACTCACTAAACATCAGTTTTCAGCCTATTCTTCCTAAATTTCTTTGCTTAGTTATGACATTATACAAATAGGCATGTGAAACAATAATTATTTTAAGCAATTTTATTGATACCAAAGTTGCTATAAGGACCATTTACAAATGGTTGACATAATTACTAACGCTCACAATTTTAAATCTTGAAACCATCTTAGATATCATATAAATCAACCCTCTTGTTTTATAGATGAGGAAACTGAGACCCATTGAAATAGAATGGCCCAACCATAATCATAAAGGTAGAAAAAGGGCAGTGCCAACATTTGAATCAAGGTCTTCTAACCTCAAATCCAAATGTGCTTTCTTGTATCATATTTCCTCCACATATATCATCCACCCTTCTCCCTTCTCCCCTCTTGAAATGATCCTTTGAAGCCTTCTAAAAAGGGACCCTTGCATCACCATTTATTCAAGTCTACAACATCAGAAAAATAAAAATACGACTATTTTCATTACAAATGAAAAGAATAATGTTTGAAGTTTTGCAAAGCAGTTTAGAAATATTATCTCATGAAGCCCCCTCTGATGTTCCCTTTTTACTACATCAAGTAAGATGGTGCTAGTTCATGTTGAGCAAAAGCAGTTGGTATGAGTAATGTCTCATTTTGTTGTGATTATGACTTTCTAGTAATCAGATAATATCTTAGAGTTAGCATAATTGTTCAGAAAACTATTAAGAAGAAAAAAAAGTTGAGTAAGAAAGCACCAAAGAGAGACCATTTACCTATATTTTTGAGACAGAATGACAAGGCTTCTCACTTTGGGGTAATGTTCTCGGAAAACTACTTGAGGATGGAGAGAAATGAAACCTAGCATATCATATTTTTAGTATCAGGGCTATGCAAATGCCTTAAGCTTTAACAAATACATATGGGATTAATTCATTCTAAGTGCCTCACATATTTTTAATTATTCTCTACTTAGGGTTTTATAATATTCTGTTTCTAGCTTATATACATTTACTTCAGCAGAGCCCAAAGAGTTCATTAGTTTGACACATACCTTGCATATTTTCTCTTATCTACAAGTAGCTATTTGCATTCTGGAGTAATAAAACTCTTGCGGGGATTTATTTTCAAACATAAATCCCAACATTTTATAGAATGTGAGCATTATTTTGGCAATGGCTTGAGTACATTCCCATTTGAGCCCAGCAGTATTAGGAAACAAATTTTGCTTTCATTCAGACTTATAAAGATTAGAAGTTCATATAACTATTTCATAACGGTGGTAGTCAGCTTGGTTTTGCACCTTCTGTGAATAATAATTGTTTTGTTCACATACATTTATAACTAAAGTCATTTAGTTTTCATCACCACTCAGTGAATAACCCCTGGCTGTTAATATTACCACTTTGCATAAGTATCTTGCCAAGAGTTCTCTCATCATACAGCCTTGAGTTTGACTTTGCCAGTACTGGCAATTCCAACATTATTCTTGCGTTTTCTTTTCTGATGTCTCCTTTCTCAAAAGGTTTTAGAGTGCTTTGTTTTCTTCCTGCTTCCTGCTTAACTCACTACTACCACATAGTCTCCACTCCTAGAACTCAGTAATAGCTAAGCTTAATACTAGTTATTCTTTCCTAATTTTGTAGATTTGTATATCTGATTTCTACCAATTTTCCAATAAAACACATTTAGTCAGATTTTAAGCTACTTATTGATACTCTCAGGAGTAAACCAGAAATGCACACATAAATACACATGTAAGCGTGTAGGTATATATGAATAAAATCCTTTTTGTGGTACTCCACCATTGCAAATTTTAATACACATTATTTTGTTTCATGGTGAGGGACTAAAAATCTAACAGATTTCTAGATATCTCAGTAAAGTCAGTAATTGGTCCCAGTGTGCTCTGTAATTGATTACGAATCTCTTACAGATAATCCATCTTCTACACTTAGAAAAGAAATAAAGCATTAATCAAATTATAAGGTCATATAGGTAGAAGATAAAATATAATTAGAACTGTTAAGAAATCTAGGGATTTTTGACTAATAAGATTTTATAGAAAAGAGTATTATATGAATAGAAAATTCATATAACATTTTCCACAGAGAAGAATATTCTATAAGTAATTATATTCATATTTCAAGTTTTTATAGTTGGCTATTTAGAAAAAATTATTTTTCTAACAAGATGATAAATAATGATCACTTCAGAAATCTTCAGCTCTCAAATTTGTTTTTTCCCTACAATGCAAATGTGTTATATTATATAATCAACAACATGTATTTACATTAATTCTTTTCATTTTAGTCTCTCTGGGAAACTTCTGATTCATGTGGATAGATTTTGTATTAACTTATCACTGTATTATTTTTCCCTCAAGTAGAATATAAGCTCTTAAAAAGCAGGGGTCATCTTATTTTTGTCTTTGTATCCTCAGTACATAGCTTAGGGATTTATTAAAAGCATATAGTTAACAAATGCTTGTTTGAATGAATGATGAGCACTTTACTTGGAGACAATTTGGAAGAATGAATGATTTTCAGTGTAACAGAATACGAGAGCTGGAAGGTACCTTAGTGTCTAGAGAGTCCAGTCTATGCCTGCCCAATGTATCTCTGCTACAATGTACACAATAAGGGGTCATCCAGATTGGGCTTGGGAAATCTCCAAAGGTGGTGAGGACACTACCTCCTGAGCCACCCCATTCCACTTTTGGGTCTTAAAGAAGGATGTTCCACTTTATATTCCTACTTATATCTGCCTCTCTTCAATTCTACACCTATTGCTGCTAATTTTGCAGTCAAATGCAACAAATCTAATCCATATTTGACATCATAACTTATCAAGTACATGGAGAGTTATACTTTAGTGAGGTAGCAGAATGCATACATTGGTATGCCTTAATATTTATCTAAGTGAGAATTATTGGAAGAAATACGGTATTTTAGAACACGAAGAATCACCCAGATAAAAAGAGTTCTTGTGATGGAATTCCAGTAAGGAACCATAGCCATGAGTGTCACAGTGTTCTAGTGATCATTACTTGCCTAGAATCTGCTAGAATTCATGAATGGGCACAGTAGCTATGTGCCAGGTACTCTGCTAAACTCTTAACAGCTATTAAATCATTTAATCTCCCAAACAAGTGTGAGAAGTAGATGATGTCATTATTGTCATTTTACAGAGGATAAAATGGAGGCAAACAGAAATTAAGTGACTTGCCCACAATCACACAGCTAGTGCCTGAGGAAGGATTTGAACTCAGGTCTTTCTGATGTCCTGAGATACAATTGGAACTCATGGCTTCCTATTTTCAAATATATCACTCTACAAAATGTACCATCTCACTCCCTAGGAATGACAGATAGACATTGCAGAGAGGTACATTTATCCTTGAGGAAAAGAAATACTGCAAACACGATGATCACACACACAAAAATAACCTGAAAAGACTTGAAATGATTCAAAGCAAAGTGAGCAAAACACGGGGAATGTTGTACACACAGCAACAATAATGTATGATGATAAAGCATAAATGTCAACTATTATCAACAAAAGACCCAAGTCAAGTCCAAGAGACTCATGACCAAAATATCCAGTCATGGAAGGAACAGACAATGTGAATGCAAATCCAAACGACAATTCTTTACTTTATTTCCTCCATAAATTTTTGTCTAGAGTAAACAATATGTGTCTTCTTTCACGATATGATGAACATGAAAATTTTATTATATGATAACTCATATATGGCCTATATCATATTACCTACCTTCTTTGGGAGTGGGGAGGAGAGAAAGGGATAAAGGGAACAGATTGCAAAATATCAGAAAAGAAATATTAAAAATTGTAATGATTTGTAGAAAAAGATAGTGGTACTGAGAACTGATATTTTTTTGCTGACTAACAAAAATTAAAAAAAAAGAAATACTGTCAAAAAATGTTTAATCCTATAGAAAAATAGAATAGGCTGTTTCTAGAGCAAGAATTATTTACCTTTTTGTGTCACAGATTTTTTTTTTGGCAGTCTGATGAAATCCATAGAGTTTGTGGAATAATTGTTTTTCAGTGTATAAAATAAAATTGATAGGATTACAAGAGAAACCAAATAGATTGAAATGAATTTATCAAATTGTTTTTAAAAAAATGTTCACAGACCCCAGGGGAAAGACTCCTCTTATAACTCTTGGAGAACCGTGCTCACTGTCTGTTTTCAAGGCCAAACCCACTTTGGGGGAATATTGCAAAGAGACCATTTGTCCAAGTTTAACCCCTTAGGGCCCTTCTGATTCTGAGATCCTGTGGAAGTCTGTGTTCTAAATTATGCTTTAAGTAATAATTTCTCAATAGTCAAAAACAGCATTATTACCAAGCTCCATTATAGGAAAAAAAGAAAGAGAGAGAGAGTAGTAGTTGAGCCCTACAGTTGCAAATATCACCAAATTTGATTCAGGAACCTAACTTTAGCTGAAGAAGAATTTACGGCTTGACTCCATTCTTTGTAGTTCTGTCCTAATCAGCAAGTCTTGGGAGTAGGTTGAGGGATACCTGATATTTCTTTTCCTCCTCTTCCAGGATAGAGTGATCTACTAGAGAAAGAATTGAGAATTTGTGTGGATATTCAGAATATCAATATAGCAACCATCTGACCCATGTCTTTGGGCCAACCATCAACATAGAAGGTGTTTTATTGAATATTTTTCCCACTATCCAATTACTACATGAAATATTCCATGTCTCTAAGGTGGAATTTGGGGTAGTTGAAGAAATAATGGAATGAGGCAGTTGGGGAAATAGAAAGTTTGGTATTTTCATTATTGTTTACATATTCTGGAAAGACCTCATTTAACGGGTAAATTTGTTTATCCCCTGAAAGCATCTCAAATTAATAGATTAGTATGTCTGGAACTAAGTGCCTACTGTATCCTGTTTCACTCAATTACATATTTTTGTAGACTAAGATAACTTTTGTTCAAGGTAAATTGGGCATACTAACTTAAGATAATTTTCTAAAATATTTTGCATAGCTCTAGTTAAACTGGAGACTTTTAAGAATCAGGCCAATTTTTTCTTTCTTTCTTTTGTGGCTTCCTGTCTTTCCCCAATTCCTTAATGATTCAATGATTATTTTGTGAACCCCATTGACCAACAATGGGCAAAATGAAAGTATACTAGCAATTAGAGTAATACTTTACCAAGTGACTCCTTCACTGGTTTTCCTGGTTATGACATTAAATTTTTTACATGTTCTATGTTAGAAATCAATATAGAATGGATATGGTTTGATATAGCAAAGGATATCTAGGTTGATACTTCTTCTGAAATTTACAAAATACTACAAATATTTAGTGAATAGTTTTTTTATCATCCCAGTAATTTTAAATTTAATATTCCTTGAGAAATAACAATTTCCTAGGGGCCATTTGTTTCCATTTGTTACATTCTAAATAGATCCATTATAGGCATAGCTGAATGATAACTGACATTAGTATTCTCTATTATATATATAAATATATATAAAATCAAGTATTATACAAGAAGTTATTATTATACAAGTATAAGCATTATTATATCATATAAATACACGTATTATTATTCCAAATTTTTCAATGGACAAACCGAAGCTAAGAGATATAATGATTCTCTCAAAAGATTACACAGCTAGTCTCAAGTCACATTGAGCCTCTCTTATTTTTAGAAAAATTTATACCATCAAAATTGTTTTAAATTAATCATGATCCCAATCTATTTTGAAAGGCAGATTTAAAAAAATCTCCTTTTGATTGCAGTTCACAGTATTAAGGTTTCTTCATCAAATCACCTAAGATCAATTTATTGGATGATAATGGGAAGTGTTCATGTTTAGATTTTTTTTTGTTTTTTTTTTTGTGGCTTGAGACATTTAATGTCTCTGCTTCATTTTGTCCTTCTGAAAATTTGGAATAGTAATACTTGTATTTCCTTCACTATAATATTATACATAGAAAAAAAGAAATATTTATATATAATAGAACATACCAATGTAGATTATCTTTCAGCTATTCCTATAATGGAGCTCATAGGAAGGAAACTCCTTAATCAAAATAAAGAAAATAATATGATAACACAGGACTTTCAGGTTGGCAATTCTCTTTCTTTACATCATTGTGAACTTGAGAAATTCAAGTGGTAACCCATTTTAGAGAACTTAGTTGAGGAAACTGTCACAGAGGGATTGAGAGACGTGACTTCTGTCACACCAGGAATTAATGCTTGTGACGGAATTAATGCTTGTGACGCAATGTGTACACTGGTCTTCCTGCTCAACCCTAGCAGCTTTAGAATGAAGAAACCCAGTTTCCCCACTTTATCTTTCTAAAATATTAGTTGGTGACTCCAGTGTACATTACAATAAATTTCCCAGGCTTGTCTGAGTTCTCACTTAAGGTCCACCTTGAATGGCTATAAAATAAAACCCCCCAGCAACATCAAACTTCTTTGGTCATTTCAACAAGCACTCACCTCTCCCCTCTGTGACTTTTTTTTTAAAGAGTGGTTATTCCTCTGAACTTAGATCCAGGAAGACTGGTGCTCACATCATTCTACTAACCTCACTCTGTATAACCATGGAAAGATCACTTTCTGAGCTTAATTTTTTCTCATCTCTAAAATAGGGATAATGCAGACTATATTAGCTGCTTTGCAAAGTTATTATGAGACTCAAAGAACATAACAGATGTCGAACACTTTGCAAAATTTAAAGTACAAAGTAAATGTGAGTGATTTTCATTGTTACAATATTAGTCATAATTTAAGTAATTATTTCAATTAATGAAAATCCTAAAAATAATTCTTAAAAGGAAACGTTCCAAAATAATTTAGATTTAGAATTCAGACAGTAAACTTCAATTAATTCAGCACCTAGCAGAAAGTAAATGCTTTCAAAAATGCTTATTGACTTATTGACTATGGATTTGTTAAAGAACCCATCACCTCTTTGACCCCATCATGGTGGAAGACATTTGGTTTAATCTTTCCATTGGTAAATTATTCCATTGGAGAGACATTATGGTTTAATTGATCAAGAGCCGAGACAATTTTAATATAATCTTCTACACATATGTTAACTACATGTCTCTGAGCAAATCACTTAGTCATTCAGTGCTTCAGGTCACTCTTTAAGACTATGCATTGTAAACAAAGCCTGAGATTATATTGGTGGGTTCTCATTTCCTGGAAGTTCCTTATACCAGTTAAGTCAGAGGTGCACTTCCTAGATTCATCCCTAAATTCCTCCATTTTCAAAAGATTTGTGCTTCACTTTTGAGTAATAGAAGGTTCACATGTAATATTTTAAAGGGCAGCTAGGTGACACAGTTGATAGGCCACTGATCCTTTAACCAGGAAGACCTGAGTTCAAATATATATTCATACACTTACTAGCTGTCTAATAGCTGGAGTGAAATAACCCTCTTTGCCTCAGTTTCCTCATTTGTAAAATGTGCTGGAGAAAGAAAAGTCAAACCACGCCAGTACCTTTGCTAGAAAAAAACCCTGATGTCATCAAGAAGAATCAGATGTGACTAATCGACTAAAGAACAACTTTTTAAAATTGAATCTTCTTTTGAATTGACTAACCTGATTGTTTAGAGGAATTATAGGTTGCGTTTTTAAATTTTTATTTGGAATTTTCTTATATTAATTTGATGAAGTTAAGGATAAACCTGCAGTTAGTCACCCCCCAATATGAACTTTAACAAGGACACATAATAAAAATGCATTTTTTAAAAAAATTTAACAACACAAATGAACAGTCTAAATCTAAAGCAAGCTTGCTATCTCCTGAGTGTATTGCTTGCACATTTAATGCCTAGACTGCATACTAATAAGAGTCTGTTTTAATTATCCTAGGATTAACAGTGAATTGTTGTTCATTAATATTTGATAAAGTAATTGTGAAAAAAACTGGATTTGAAACACTTAAGAATTCTAAAGGTGACCTCCGGCATTGTCATGACAACCTGGCTGGATCTCTTCTAGGCATTGCTGGTGAGAGGGATTCTGGAGTGAATGGTTGGCTGGTGGGAGGAAACTTAACTCTCAGAATTTTTCCTGCTGCTTCTTGCCAGGATCCTTAAATAAACATTCTTCTAAATCCCCTTGTAAGAACCTATTGATTCTCCTATGTAAGCTCACCATCCATCCCTCTTGCCAAAATCAACTTATGTAAAGGACAGTCAGATATCCAGGCTAGACCAATGACTTTCAAAAACAAAAGCCGACACCCTCTCCATCATATGTTCTATTACCTTGACTGTTAGCAGGTGGTGCTTTTCTGATATCTTCTTTTTAAAAATGTATCAATTTTTTTTAGTTATATGTAGAAGCAATTTTTCACAATTGTCTTCTGACATTTTGTGTTTCAGATTCTCTCCCTCCCCTACTCCCCAAGGCGGCAAATAGCCTGATCTAGGTCATATCAGTGCTTTCATGCAATACATCTTTCCATATTACCCATGTTATGACTGAAGACACATATCACATATATAATAAAAAACTCATGAAGGAAATAAAGTGAAGGATGGTGTGTTTTGATCTGTAGTCAGATTTCAACAGTTCCTTCTTTCGCTGTGTCTTCTGCTATCTTCTGTCTCTTTCATCTTCTTCTATATTCTCCTGGACATTTATTACAACTTTTCCTCTAAATTCTTTCTCTTCCTCCTGTAATATTCATGCTTATTGACATCCTCACACATTTTTCTCACACAAATGTCTTATTTCTTCCTTTTGATTGCTCTTTTGGTGCTTAGAAAGTATAGTAATTGCTTTATAATATTTTTTTTCTTCTTTCAAGAGACTTTACTTCCCAGGCAGCTTAACAACAGCTCATGTTTCTAAAGCAGTTTAAAAATCTATAAAATGTTTTACAGTTCTTATTTCATTTTATCCTCTCAAGAACTCAGAAGTAAGTATTATTATTGTTCCCATTTAAGAGATGAGGAAAGTGTGACACATAGTCTGAGTGATTTTCCCAGGATCATTCAGCAAGTCATGGCCTGAGGATGGATTTGAAATCAAGTTTTTCTGACTTCAGTTGTTCTGCTAAGCCTTCTCCATGCTCTTCTATGTATGTGGTCTCTGGCCTATTACCTATTTTGGGAGCTTTCTAATGCTCATAATTTTTACAAGTTCTTTCTGATTTTTTGTGATCTCTTTTGTTCCGTTGTCACTTTGTTTTCTTTTCCATATCTAGTGTTTCCTTGGAAGTTACATGGTACAGTGAATAGAGTGGAGGCTTCATGAAAGCTGAGTTCAGATCCTACCTTTGTTATTTACTTGTGTGAACTGGGGCAAGTTCTTTAATCTTATTCATCATTAGTTTGCTGGGTTTTTTTTTTATCTATCAAAATAAACTAGATTGGTACAGTGAAAAAAGTACAAGTCAAGGAACTTGAGTTCAAATCCTGATGTTCTCTTGTGTTACCTTGGGCAAGTCCTTTACTCTTTCTGGGTATTCGTTTTCACATCTAGAACTCATTCTTATATTTAAAATGAACTAGATGACCCAGAGGTCACTTTTGGCACCAAATGATCAACAAATATTCATATAGTATCTACTATGGGCCAAGAATCCCAGGCTGGATATAAATCAAAAGTGAAACAATTCTTGTCCACAGAGAAATTACATTCTACAGGGAAATATATGCTCATCAGAAATCAACTGATTGTCACATATGTATCGTTCTACTATATAATGTATCTATGAGAGGAGAATAATTTATAAATATATAAATAATCACTTTTGTGCTATATTTCTATTCTGAAAACTAATTGTTGGTTGGTTTAAACAAGTACCAAATGAGTACTTAGTGAGGCACCAGATAGATCATGTTTAGTGAATTGTCTTGGCAATGAAAGTAATCAATCCATTTAATCCTACTAACATTGGATTATTTTTTCTATTTCATTGACCAGTTTGACTGAATTGACTAAATCAACCATTGTTTTTATATTATGTACACACAGCCTGAAAATCTCTTGCTCATCTCTCTTACTTTCTTCTGTCAAGTTTTTTTTTTTTTGTATTTTCTTTGTGTAGTTTATTAAGACTGCTTCTTTTCCTTTAAATTCATCCTAAGGAATTGTTTATCCTAATTTGGGTGTCAGATTTCCTACAATTAGATATTCCTTTGGAGGGTCCATAGATATTTTATCTGCATTTCCAGCATCATCTCCTGGGTATTGCCTATTACCAACATTGAAGTCTTCTGTAAATGCAACCCTTCGAACACTCATATTAGTTAGTATTCCCAAGGGCAAACTGGCACAAATCCGAGTTAATTATTTTTCTTCCAGCTTATCTGTGGACTCTTTCATTAATCGTTATCTGTAAGCATTCTGGACACATCCCTTTTTCTCAATTAGAACTCTAGTAGAATATTTTTCAGCAAACATTTGGGTGTCTCTTCACCCAAAGGTCTTAGGTTAGTAACAGTGTACAGAAAATCCATTTGAAGCTTTAACCCTTGACCTTCTGCATTTCATTACTTCATTAATTACAAGGAATCAATTTCTCTGAGACAATGACATTGTGTAATTTATAATTTTCATCGTGATCCAGTGATCTAACATAAGCAGAGTTTAGTTACCAGGTGTAAAAGATGATGAGTGGCACTAATCATCAAGTCATCATTTCTGGTTTTATTTTCTGTATTATATAACCATGAATAGCAATTATGTTTCAAGAACAATGCTTAAAAGTAGCTATGAAACTAACCCGCTAGATAATTAATATACATCTCATCAGGGGATCCCGGATTCAAACTGATATAAACTTATTTTCTTTCATTGATTGTTTTCTTTATATTATCGCTCAGTTGATAAACATTCATTAAGTCCCTACTCTGTGCCAGACACTGCTAAGCACTGGGGGAGTTTTTCCTGGAATGAATATATTATCTTACATCAGCTCATACAGGATTTCTAAGGTTTGGGGATTCTTTATATTGATTATAATTTATTTACTAAATAATCACATACATGTAGACATACAAACATATATGTATATAAGCATATATGTATATAAGCACTACATATTATTAATATTATATAATGTATGTATATTATTTTATATATGTAATTATATATAATCATATATAATATGATATAATATAAAATTAATTCTATAATTGTGTATAATTTGTGTTTCTACAATTGCATATGATCTATAATAATTGTGTATAAAATCAATATAATAATATAATAATGATGATATATATCAATGTTTATATACATTTATACATATATACTTAAATGTTCATATATGTATTTATATAAACAATTATATTTGAGATTCTTCTGCATTCTAGAACCATGCGAAATACTACAGAACAAAGACAAAAACAGAACAAAACTTACCCTGAGTTGTTTAAGTACAGACTTGTCTCTATCTTCCTCATTATATTACATGAAACTATACAAACATTAACCCCATGGGGTTGTCAACGTGGAATCTAGAAACCCCAAACTTGTAGCCACACAGGATCTGAAAAGTATAAATCAGACTATATTAAGGATAAGGACATTTTCTAGATGTTACTATTGTGTAAGGTTTAATTTTCCAGAAATAATACAAGCCTGAGATCCAGTGAGATAGAAGCACATCTTCTGCTATTCCTTCTATGAAGAGTGTTGTTTATTATCAATAATGATAAGAATTATAGTATTAATAATAAATAATATTCACATCATATGATGAAATGAATAACGATTAAATAATTGTAAAATTATAATAGCAATATCACCAGGGCTTTACATATTATCTTATTTGAACCTCACAACTACTGATACATATATATATACACACATCTATATAGGTGCTATTATTGTCTACATTTATCAATGAGGAAACAGAGAAATTACAAAATTTATCTCATATCTCATAGTTACATAGTATTTAAGGTAGGAACAAACTTCGATCTTCCTGAGTCTGGGCCTGACTCTCCAGCTCCTATGTCAGCAAGCAACCAACCTCTAATGAACTCTGCCATTAGCTTAGAAGTGGATGTTTTCCAGAACCAGACAGAGAAAGATATGGACTTCCTTCCCTTTGCTTGAACTTGAAAAACTGAGCATGTCAATATGACTTTTCATGTTAAGACCAGTATCATAAATGGAATCCAAGTAAAGTTTCTAATCCAGAATGAAATCTTTTCCTTGTTCCTAACCATAATGAAATTCACTGAAATTCCCATTTTCTTTTGTTAGATGATCATCTTATATCTTGGTTTAGTGAGTCCAGATCTTTGTTACCATTTCTATGCCTCGTCATGGCCCCTTGTCCTTAGGGAGTGCTTTCTCTTCTCTTCTGCCTCCCTTTTGAATTCCCTCCATTATATTTTCAGGACAGTCACCACCCCATAAAGTGCCTTTTTCAACTAAATTATAATTAAGGATTATATTATGATTGCTTATGAACTTTCATCAGCAGGATTTGCATCTTTCTGAATTTAATTCACCTCATTTGGGTGCCTTTATCTCTCTCTCTCTCTCTCTCTTTCATCCTCCTGGCCCCCCAACCAAAAAAAAAAAAGTTAATCATCTCTGTTTTCATTTTCTAGTGATTTTTTCAGATGAACTTTGTGAACCTTCTGAAGAATCATCTCACTTTGAGCTTAGTAATGATAGTTTATCTAATTCTGCTTTTCTCCTTTAATTTACTATCAGCTGCTTCTGTTCACCAGAGATTTCTTTCCTATTATTCTCAGCATATTCAGTACCTCTCAATGGCTTTTCTCTCTCTTAATTTGTAAGTGTTTTCATATGATTCAGCCTTCTTCCTTTTTGTATAACAAAGGATAAACTCCATTTGTGGTGTAGATTCTTGGTGAAATGTGAGGAGAGGGAGGAGGTCAAAGCCTTTGGAGTTTCACAAATGCAGTTATAATGGAGCATCTCCAAAGGAAGATGTCTAATTAATTGTCTGAGATATAACAGTATATGGCACAGGATTTGTACAGATGCAAAATGAAAACTTGTCATTGTTTTTTATCCTACATATATATGGGCTAACATTTTAGTCTTTATGATAAGGAGCTTTTTCCTGCATTTCTTCCCATGTTCAGAAATCTTCTCCTTCAGCTACTAGAATAGTCCTTTTGTTTGATACTTGGAAAGTGTAGTGATTTTTGTCTTTTTAAAATCTTTCTCTAATGAAGCCTGTTGCAACTCCCTTACATAATGAGTTGAACATTCCACATTCCATCCTTAAATCCCACCAGTTAAATACACTCTTTCCTTTTTGGCATGGCAAAAAAAAAATCGTAACCTTTTCGATGGTGACCAAGCTTAGGTAGCCGAAGTCCATTTCTAAGCCCAAGTTTTAAGCTTTGCTAGCTTGGAATGAACCAGGGTCTGTACTCCACTAACTGGCCTTACAAGATCCCAGCTATCCTCTGTGCCATTGTACACCACTGAAATCAGAATTGGAACAATTTTTTGTGACTCCTATTCAGAGGATACATGGTCAGAGTTAATGACAAGTTTGTAATAAATACCAAATAATGTAGGAGAGATGGAAGAGTCTAGCAAATGAGGCAATCAGGAGAAACACTGCATAGGCAGTTGGAGGAACTTAAACTGAATCTTGAAAGAAAATACTTTTTGAGTTGAGGAACTCCTGATGTGGGGAGTTTTTTTTCCACTGCCATCGTAGTAATTTAATAATAATATTGGCAACTGGCACTTAATATAGAGCTTTAATGTTTATAAGTTTACAATGTTTACAAGTACTTTGTATGTATTATTTCCTTCCCTCCCAAACTATTTGATGAAGATATTACAATAATTAGAATTCCCATTTTTATCCCTAACAATCTAAGATCAAAGAAGTTGAATGACTTTACCAAAGTCATTCAAGTAGTGCCAGATTTGAAATTTGAATCATATTTGCCTCTTCATAATGTCATGCTTTTTTCATTGTTGTTGCACCATGACTTTGTAAGTCAACTTTGCCTTTTTGCTTTCATCTTGATTATTCCTGTGCCTCAGAGCTTCTGAGAGATTTGTTGTTGTTGTTTGTTTCCTCTTCAGCTATTGTTTCCTTGTTGGTTTTCCTGTAATTTAGCTTCTCCTCACAGAGTATGGGGAAAGAAGGACAAGATGTGAAAAGAAGCCAGTGTTAATAACTTCTAAGACTTTTAGGCATCTTTGTATCTTCTCTAGTGATACCCATCCCACAAGTACTATTGGAGGCATAATTCAGAAACTCAAGTTAACAACTAAGAAAGAAGTCCAGGAGGCACTTGGGAGGGAAGGATAATAACAACAATAAAAATAACTGACATTTACATAGAGCTTCAAGGTTTGCACACCACTTTATAAATATACTTTCCCTTTATCCTTCCAACTGCCCTTGGAAATAGATGATATTATTATTATCATCCCCATTTTCTTGGTGAAGAAACCGAGGTAGTCAGTGTTTGAGTGCTTTGTCTACCTTGATCATATAGCTAATAAGTTCCTGATGCTAAATTTACAATCAGGTCCTCCTGACTCCAAGCCTAGTTCTGTCACCACCAACTGATCTAGTTGTCTATAGGAGTCCCAACAGTGCATATGATATGAAAGAGTTGAGAGACTCAAGGAAAGTGGGATCATTGGAGAGCAGTAGTCTGATTTATGTAGATTCCGCTTACCTCATTCTCTTCCATCCTCCCCTTTTCCTTTATCTCCCTTGTTCCCTCTTTTTGTCTCCTCATCTTCAGAACTTCACACTGGAGGTGGTCTCAGTCAAGGGTAAAATTAAATAAAGATATCCCAAAACAAGCAGCATAGTATTGTAGAAAGAAGAGTTCTGGATATGAAGTCCAAATAACCCAAGTTCAAATCCTTCTTCAGACACTTAATAGCTTTTGTCCCTTGTCAAGTCCCTTAACCTACTTTGGCCTCAGTTTCTTCTTCTGTGAATTGAGAATCATGTTACAATTGATAATGATGCTGTGATTATGATGCCAAGGTAAATGCCCATTTCTTGATAAGGTTGTTGTCAGCATCAAATGAGTTAAGGCCTCTGAATATTTCACAGACCACAAATGCTTTGTCATTATCATCATCTGTGTGCATCTGGAAATGAGTCTCAGCTCTCTGAGAGTTAGGCAGGACACTGAATCTTAGCTCTCAGGTTTCTTGCTTTAAAATGATGTGCCTGAACTACAGTTTTCCCATCTTTAGTTTTCTTTGCTTCATAATGATTAATATGCTTATCCCTTCTGGGCATTATTATATTCCCCCACTAGGATGAGGGATTGATGGAATGGGTGTTTACAGTTGGGATACAAGAGGAGATTTTCTTAGTATTCTTGGCCAATTCTCTGACCATGCCTTTCATCAACCCCCCAAACTAGGAAAAGACATGGATTTAGCATTGTCTTTCAACAGGCAGCCAGGACAAAACAATCTTTCTTGGTGATCTTTGTAGTTAGCATCCATCAGTCATCAAGCATTCATGAAGGATCTATGACATTCTACCTGCCATGCTAGGCACTGGAGGTACAATACAAATATAGTACAAATACAGACACTTCCTGGCCTCAAGAAATTTACATTCTACTTGAAGGATGCATCTTCATAGATAAGTGACTTGTCCTGGGTCCCACAGTCAAAATGTATCTTCCTGATTCCAGTAGAGATGCCTTTCCTTTATTAATTAGTTATGCATGAATATGATCTCAAATGAGATTATTTTGTTAGGAAAATAAACTCTAAGGGTTGTGTACATGTGTGTGTGTGTGAATGAGACAGACAGATAGACCATCCGACAAAGAGACAGAGAGAGATAAAGGCACACAGAGAGAAAGAGAGAACAAAAAAGAGATGGAGAGATTGAGAGATGGAAGAAAGTGAAAAAGAGAGACAGAGAGCAAGAGCAAGAAAGATACAGAAAGACAGAGAGAGAAAGAGAGGAAAAAGTTGAGAGAGTGAGAGAAGGGAGAAAACATGGTGAGAAGAGAAGAGTGGATGGAAAGAAGAGGAGAAAAATGGAGAGAAAAGGAGAGAAGATGAAGAGAGGTTGGAAAGAAGAGAGGGGAAAGGGGAAGAGAGAAGAAGAAAGGAGAGAAGACAAAAGAGAAGAGGAAAGGAGAGATGAGGAGAAGATGGAAACAAAATGAGAAGAAAGGAGATGAAGAGGGAGATAAGAAGTGGATGGGGATTAGGAAAAGAGACAATAGAGGAGAATAAGCTTGACTTTAAACTCTGATGGAGTTATCCTTCCAAATCAGTATCATTGGTTTGAAATTGTCCAGTCTGCCAAAGAAAGGAATTGATTATTGAGAGAATTAATGAATATACAGAGCCAATATTTTATAGTTGGTGATGAAAAATAAATGCCTGATGCCCAGCAAATCATTTGATTTAAAGGTTCAAAACCACAATGCATGACTTTTCACAGAAGAAATATAAAAGAACATATTAGGATTTCCTGGCAAGACCCAGAAACCTTCTCCAAATTGTGCAGTTCTTGCTGCTCCCTGGAGGTTTTCCTTTCGGACTACTGATTGAGTAAGTGGTTTCTGAGTTGTGAAGGATTTGCCTTTAATCAAAACTTTGAAGGAGCCCACATAGGTTTTCTTATTTGATGGAGAAACTTAAGAAAGTTCTGATATTGGTATTCTTTTTCCCCCTTTCTCTTTTCATTTTGCCCAGCACAAAACAAGATTACTAGATAGAAAGCCAGAATGCCCTTAAATTGTAGCCAACCTACATTTTAATAAGTGCAATCTTGAAGCCTTATTTCTAGGCTGCCATGACTTTTCCTGGTAGTTTTCCTGGCACACATGCTATTGTTTTTTTTAAATATTTTATTTATATTACTTTATTTTCATTTTTAATGCCATCATGTTAGAATGAGATATAAAACTAGGAAATCCTCAAAGCTATCTAATCTGACCCCCTTACTTTATAGAAGAGGGAACTTAGACTCAGGTAAGTTAAGTGACTTGCTCAAGGTCATACAAGTAGGAATCATCAAAAGGAAAAAAGGAAAATTTGCCTTCTCTGACAAAAGAGAAAATATTCTTTCCACTATACTACACTGTCTCCTTCCATATCCCATTGATTCCTTCCTCATCCTGCCCATAAATTCCTCCCATGTAACAGATAAGTATAATCAGCCATACAAGCCAACCCACTGACCATTGCTAATATGTACCACATTCTGCACCTGTCATCCACCACCTCTTGGCTAAGTAATGGGAGAGATATAATTTTCTGTATGCCTGTCTTCATGCCATCTACTGCCCTCTGTATTGATTTAGAATCTTGAACTCGAGACTACATTTCCCACAATCCCCTTTTCCTTTTCCTGCTTGTGTGTCTCCTTGTGTAGATGGGGTTTAGGAGTTCCATTTTCCACCTACAAGGTCTCTGTGGGCTGGTATCAGTGTAAAGGAGAAAGCGGCTTTTTGGTTTTTCTCTGTTTTTTTTTTTTATTTCTCTGGTTGTTTTGAATTTCTCTCTGCTCTAAGTGGATTTTAATAAATAGTATTAAAATAATACTTGGAGTATTAAATATTGATTTTAATCTTTATACCTCTTTAGCAACTATAGCATTCATGCCACAGATTCTTCCAGTTCTCTGGCCTCAGTTTCTTGAAATTACTTTCTATTTCACACTAATTGAACAATTTAGTAAATTTTACATTGAGACCCAGGAATCATACTAGATTTCTTGATCACCAAGAATCCAGATACTGGACCCAGAAATTCTCTCATAGACTACATGCTCCTTTCCTTATAGAACACCTACTTAATAGATCTTTGGTTTTAAACCCTCACCTTCTGTCTGAGAATCAATATTAAGTATTTGTTCCAGGGCAGAAGAATGTTAAAGGCTAGGCATTTGGGGTTATGTGACTTGTCCAGGGTTATGCAGGGAGGAAGTATCTGAGGCCAGATTTAAACCCAGAGCCCCCTGTCTCTAGGCCTGGTTCTCTATCCACTGAGCCACCCAGCTGCCCCCATAACGTTGTTAATAAATGAAATCAAATAAGCAAAGCACTTTACAACTGTTAAAGCATTATAAAATGAGTTTTTAATATCATTATTATTACTATAACTTCTAGTATTACTACCATCTTCACAGTGCCCTGAGGTCCATCAACCCATTGTTAGACCATGAGCACATCTGGCCTTTTCTGGCTTCTCTAAGGCCCCTTAACCTAGATTTCCTTGCCAGAGTCTTAGACTTCTTGTCCCTTCTGCCTTCTGCCACACATACCCTCCACATCATCAGCCTTAGAGAAATGCCTCTTTCCTCCTCTCTTGTTCTCGGTTGATTGAAGTGGGGGATAAGCTGCTGCAGTCCTCAGGGCTGTTAACCAGAAAAGCTCCTCTGCCACCCTTCTAGCTGAGTGGCCCTGCCTTTTCCATTGTGATAAAACCCTACAACAGTGAAGCTGACAGATTACCATTCTGAAACATGACGCGTGCTTTCTGGCCCTTGTCATTTCACTCTGCCAACTCAAATGTTCTCCCATTTATCCCGTGGTTCCTCATTGAAATGCTAGTCATTCTTTCCATTCTATTTAATCTAGCCAGCTTTTATTAAGAACCTACTATGTGCTGAGCTCCAGTGAATGAAAGTTAAAAAAAAATGAAACAAAGCTTGACTTCCTGGTAGAGAAGGAGTCCAATTCAAATGCCCTTCTCGGAAGTGTTCCCAGATTCATCTTCCTCTTTCTCTTCCTTCCAGATCTCATCATCAGTGTATCTTCTTTCCCAGTTTCCCCATTTTACTTTTCATGCATCTTATTCAAGAGTTCTTTCCTTTTGCCTTGGTTTTAAGTTCTATTTATCTTTGTTTACTCTCTAGTACCAGATAATAACCTTTTGCTGTGTAGGGACCCTGTTTTATTCATTGATATCTCCCCCAAAGCTCTTAGAATTCTACCTTTTCTAGAGCAGGAGCTAACCAGATCTTGGCTGAGTCAGAAGAGGCTCTCAAAGGCCATGTGGACATTTGGAGGATGTCAGGATCAAAGATCTAGAGCTAGAAGTTATCTAAGAGAACCACTTGCCCAGCCTTCTCCTTTTACATATGAAGAAACTGAAGTGGATGGAAGTTAAGTAATTTAAACTAGGTCATGCAGATAAGAAGCATCAGGGTCAGGATTTGAACACAACCTCTGTGTCTCCCATGAATATACTTTCTGCTATACCACACTGTTTTCTTCCACCCTCACCCCTACAAAAAGATGTTTTATATTACCATGAAATGTATACCATTTAAATAGCTAATATTTGCATTGTGTTCATGACCAGAAGGACATCTGCTGTCTTCCCACTTCCTACCTGAAAGATCTGGCAGAGAAGATGACACCCACAGGAGGTTCTCTTAGCAGAGATTGTTTGGGGAGGAATGGAAAAGAAATTGGCAATGACAATCCTAGATTTAGAGCATAAAGGCACCTTAGAGGCCACCAAGGCCAACCTTCTTGTTTTATAGATGAGGAAATGGAGATTATTTTATTTGTCCTGGATCAAATTTCAAGTTCACATCAGAGGTATGATTTGAACCGAGGTCTTACTGGATCAAAGTCCAATACTCCCTTCCTAATGTCAGCTGCTTTGTGTTGATGCCACCAAGGCATTGCAACATAAAATTGGGGGAGATGTAGGCATTGGTGTCCTGGGCCCTTGTCAATTGCCCAGTAGGGCTATTCTCATCAGCAGCAGACTGAGGGTACTCCCAGGAATACTCATTAATATCAGCTGAGTGTCTTCTCTGCACAATAATGCATCCAAGTATGTCTACAACACTTGGAACATCAAGGTAAGATAATAACAACAGCAATACCTCGCTTCTGTGCAGTGTTTTATGCTTGCAACACACTTTTACAATATGTAGAATTCAGAGAAGAATATGATCCCATGCAAAACAAAATGAGCAAAACCAAGAAAATTACATACATGATAACTAGAAGATTTCAAAGAGCAAGCATGCAAA
The DNA here is from genome assembly GCF_027887165.1 of Monodelphis domestica. NCBI lineage: Eukaryota > Metazoa > Chordata > Mammalia > Didelphimorphia > Didelphidae > Monodelphis > Monodelphis domestica. Next base: position 30,247,351 of record NC_077233.1, on the reverse strand, counting down.
TATCAATATTATGTAATTAGAGAGACCAAGGTTGTCCCCAAAGGAGAGAAGGGAAAAATGTACTTTACTTCACTCTTTGGAGAGGTTAGGACCTCTAAGAAGAGGATATTGTGTATCTCCTGATTTAGCCCCATGTGTTTGCTTTGCTACACTATTATATTTCCCTTTCATTTTTTGTCCTTTTTATTCAGAGCTTAGCACAGTGCCTAACACATAGAAGGCATTAAATATATATTTATTGGATTGAATTAAATAGAATTTTTATTATGAGGATTATTGTCTGGGCTACCAATGGATAAGGAATACATGTTTAAATGAAAATGATGAAAAAACAATAATATGAATGAAAACCTAAAAATACTTTTTACGATCATTGTTTTTGTTGTTCAACTTTTTCAGTTTTGTCTGACTGACTCTTCATGACCTCATTTGGGATTTTCTTGGGGAAGATCCTGGAGTGGTTGGTCATTTTCTCCTCTAGCTCTAGCATTTTACATCTGAGGAAAAAAAGGCAAACAGTATTAAGTGACTTGCCCAAGGTCACACAGCTAATAAGTTTCTGAAGCCAAATCTGAACTCAGGTTATCCAGCCTTTGTACTTTATCCACTGTGTCATCTAATTGCTCATTTATTTCATTTATGTACTTTATCTCTGAATAATAATTTTGTAAAATAAATGCTGCAAGGTTTTTAATCCTAAACCTAAAGATGAAGAAACTGAGACATAGGAAAGTTAAATGACTGAGACAAGATCACACAGTTAACAAGTGGCAGAAACACTCACTGAACCCAGTCTTCTGATTCTTTTTTTTTATAAAAACCCTTACCTTCCATCTTGGAATCTATACTGTGTATTGGCTCCAAGGTAGAAGAGTCGTAAGAACTAGTCAATGGGGGTTAAGTGACTTGCCCAGGGTCACACAGCTGGGAAGTGTCTGAGGCCAGATTTGAACCTAGGATCTCCCATCTCTAGGCCTGGCTCTCAATTCACTGAGGCACCCAACTTCCCCCTAGTCTTCTGATTTTTAATGTACCCCTTTTCCCTTCTTCATTGCACTTCTTTTAAAGATAATACAAGGGTGACAGAGACCTGGTAATGTCAGCTTTCTAATTTAATCTTGAATCTAGCTTAAACATTTTTGAAAACTTTGTTTAGTTCATATGTAACAATAGTTCAGTCATGGGCCTGTAGAAAGAGATATTCTAAAAGTTAAAAAGAATTGTTGGCATGAAAAACCCTAAATGAGTATGAATAAATGACGACTTGGCGTGCCTCTTTTGAAAGGTTGCTGACCCTGGTATGAGACTAATCAATATCGTGTATGTCATAAGCCTTTTCCTGAATCTCCTAAATATAGTGTATTTCCTCTCACCATTTCCCCTGTTTACTACAGTCATTTTATTGTTAAAACCTGGGGTCATTTACAGAGAGGTAAGGAGGGCCTGCGGAATGAGGGAGATGATGCCAAACCCCTATTATCTTCAGTGAGGAAAGGACACTTTGCAAAACCTCCTAGAATGTTAGATTTGGAAAGGACCATTGAGATGATCCAGACTTTCTTTTTTTTTTCATATTACGGATGAGGAAACTGAGACTTAACCTCTGGAAACATGATGAGAACATTCGGAGAGTTGTGGGCAATAACTGAGAAATGCTCCATTTATTTAAATCATATGGAATTGAATTAAACACAGTTCATAACTTTTTTTCACTGCTCTTGTCAAGTCTTCAGAAGTTTAATATTTTTGTTCATACTTAAATTATTTGCAGAGATATATTGTATATAATATATATGTTTTATATATCTATAAACACACACTTTTTCTCTCTATTACAATTCCTTTTTAGTCTAATTGGTACAAACCTTCCAATTAATTTCCTAAACTCTGGTACCTGACTATTTTCATCCCCAAATAGAATTTGAACTATTTTTCTAAAATAACAAATGTTCAGCCATTCACCTCCTACACTTTTTTTCCACCCTTCAAAAACTCATTTGATAAATTTTTGAAGTTTGGTTCGCAAGGCCGTTCTTAACACTGTGCCTGCCCATTTTAGCAACTCCTCCAAAAAGAAACACACACACATTTCTGCTACCATGGGTTCAATGATTTCTTCTATGTCAATGACTCACAAATCTATATGTCAATTCCCATGTTCTACTCCCAGATCTTCAGTTTGCTGTTTCATACATTTATTTGAGTTACAGGTCATGTCCCTGGGACTCTTCATCTGTGACCTCTGTTTGGAGCATTCAGGTGGCATCTAGCCACACAGTGCAGGGATGCAGGTTGGATGAGTCCAAGAGGAGGGATTCCCTTTATATAGGATGTAGGAAATGTAGCCTGCTGACATCCCTTCTAATATCTGCCACTCTTCCAAATTTCCTGTTTCTATTGCTCTCTCCGCCATTCTCCTAGATAGTTGTCCCTATTGAAGCCTATGGGCTTCCTTCTTTTTCTTGCCTCCATCCAGTCATTTCTTATATGCTACTAATTTAGTATCCTCCCTCATAATTCTATCCATCCTTTTTACTCAGTGCTATTATTTTTACTCAGACCCTTAACATCCCATTAAAAAAAATTTCTGTCCTAATTACATGTGATAACAGTTTTCACTGTACATTTTCTAAATCTTTGAGACCCAAATTGTCTCCCCTCCCCAATCCCTGATATGTAAGCAACTTGATCTAAGTTATACATGTATGATCATGCAAAAAGTATTTCCATAGTGATCTTATTGTGAGACGATACTCTGATACAACCAAAGCCCCAAAATAGAAATATGCAAATAAAATAAAGTGAAAATAGCATGCTTAAATCTGCCTTCAGAGTCCATCAATGCTTTCTCTGAAGGTAGAAAACATTTTTCATCATAAGTCCTTCAAAATTGTCTTGGATCATTGTATTGCTGAGAATAGCTAAGTCTTTCACAGTTGATCATTGTATAATATTACTGATGCTATGTACAACGTTCTCCTGGGTCTTTTTGTTTCACTCTTGCGAACCGTAAGTCTTTCCAATTTTTCTGAAATCATCCTGCTTATTGTTTCTTATAGTGCAATAGTATTCCATCACAATTATATGCAGCAATTTGTTCAGCCATTCCCCCAATTGATAGACATCCCTTCAATTTCCAATTCTTTGCCACCTCAGAAAGAGCTGCTATGAATATTTTTGCACAAACAGGTTCTTTCCCCTTTATTAAAATCCTGTGGAATAGAGACCTCGTAGTCGTACTAGTAGCAAGTGGTACCAAGTGCCAGAAGCAACATATGAATGGAGGTCTTCCTTTCTCCAGTTATAACACTCTTGCATCTGCACCACCTAGCTATGCCCAAAACAGCCTTAGAAAATAAATATTGTCAATGTGCATTATTTATCCATTTTCCCTTTTACAATGTCAATAAATTATTTATATAGGTCAAATTGGCATTGTCTCCACTCTAAGTCACATCTTCTCATTTTAAATTTTTCTTCTGTTTGTTATTGATTTTGATATTTGCTCCATGAGTTGATGATTTGAGCAAAGGCCCAGTAGACTCAGAAATGAGTCCCACATTGGTAATCAGTCATCCGCCTTCCATTTTTTAAAGTGTAATCAATTTCATTTTTTATGATGTTATTTGGTACTTAGCATACCTAATGCTTTCTGACTCTCTTTTCCAAGAAAATTCACATAGAATATAGGAATGCAGCTTCTGCATTGCCAAATTTGTATTCTCCATCATATTTTTTCAATACCCACCCAATAATGACCTCCTTTCTTTGGAAGTCACAAATTTTGAAGGATATGTTAATTTAATTTGAAGAGATATTATTGTGGATTTTTTTTTACCTCTTCATCTTCTGTGCTACATGTCGCATTATCCACAATTATTTTCGTTGTAGTTTTATTGCCAGTGTTTATCGCATATTATGCACTTTGAGATAAACAAATAGATTAGGAATGTGTCCTTCTCCCCGTGGACTCATGACTGACTTCTTTATTTGTCTGTTCAAGGAAGACCTGTGAGCCATCAATTATAATGAATAAGTCAAGATTTACATGATGCATTTTCTCTAGAAATGTGTTCAGATGCTGGTTTCTGAACAAGAATTTCACGTTTACTGAACTAACGGATGAGTTCCCATTCATAGTTTTGTGATCCTTGCCAATTCTGCTCCCTTTTCCTATACTCATCTATCGTTGCTGTAGAATTAAAAATGGACAAATAGTACCAAAAGACAGCTTACATTTTTCTTTGTTTTGCTTTGGCCAAGGAGTTCATCATTTATTGTTAAATCGAGTGATCACTGTCCATTAATAGAACACCTACTATGTGCCAGCCACTAAGTGCTGGGCTAAGAAATAAAGACCAAAATGAGATAGTTAACTCACGGGTTTAATTATTCATGAATAATTTGTTTTATGATTTTCCCCTCCCAAATACTATTTAATTGGCCCATCTTTTCCTTGATCATTATATGATCAAAGTTTTCATCTTTCTCTCAAGCTATTATTTTTATTACCTTTCCTTACAAAGTTCTAATATGATTCAATAATCCCATTATGTCAAGTACCTATTGAATATTTACAAAATACTCTATAGTCTATAAAATAACTAATAAAATTAGTAAGTGCCTAGTGAGTGCCAGGTTCAGTACCGCTGAGGGTGGGCTGGGGTTACAAAGATAAAAATGAGATCTTCCTTGCCCTCAAGGCTATTACAATCAACTGGAAACTAAGCTCCTCAGCACTTAGCTGAGCTGGTTCTTAGAAAGGAAATAGTCAATTGTCAGAACCACACTTGAAGTTCTTCCTGAGAGGTAGAACTCTATTGCACTCTACTGACGTATCTTTTGAGAACACAAAGTCACCTTCTTGCCAGCTCCCCCACAGGGTGATTGTAAGGCTGAGATAATAATCTATGCAAAATGCTTTGTGAATTTAAAAATAACTTATAAATGCCAGATATTATTATTGATGAAAATTAGCAACCACAGATAACTCTCCTTCTAAAGAAACCCAGTTCATTAAATTGGTTGTGGAGTATCTCTGTTTTGTTTTGTTTTGTTTTAAGTCAGAATAAGGGTTTGTTTTATGTAAACTTTAATTATACAACAATAATTATAATATATGACATTTCCCAAGATTTTAAGGTTCACAAAGTATTTTCCATACTAAATTGAATCTGAGCCTCTTGGGAGACTTACAACATCTCTGTAAATACAACCATTCAATCAACTCCCTATTGCTTCTAGAATCAATTATCAAATTCTTTGTCTGGCTTTAAAGCCCTCCATAATCTGGCCACATCCTTCCTTTCCAATTTTAAAACAAACAAACAAACAAAAAACTCTGACCCTCCATCTTGGAATCCATATTATGTTTTGGTTCCAAGACAGAAAAGCAGTAAGGGTTAGGCGATGGGGATTAGGTGACTGCTCAGAATCACACAGCTAGGTAATGTTTGAGGCCAGATTTGAACCGAGGAGCTCCCCATCTCCAGGTCTGTCATTCTGTTCACAGAGTCACCTAGCTTCATCCTCCTTTCCAGTATTCTTACACTTTACTCTCTCTCCCCAAATCTCTTCAGTCTAAGGACCTTGTCCATGATATTCCTTCAAAAAATCACTGCATCTCCTAACCTGGAGCATTTTTACTGGCTCTGTGCCTGGAACTCTCTCCTGCCTCATCTCTGATTTCACCAAGAAGACCTTCCTGATCCCTTTTAATGCTAGTGCCTTCCTTTTTGTGATTATTTCTAAGCTAATCTGTATATATGTTTGCATACTTATTTGCAGGTTGTCTTCCCCCATAAGACTGTAAGCCTCTTGAGAGCCAGGACTTGATTTATAAGATTTTCTTTTTATCCTCAATCCTTAGCAAAGTTCCTGACACATAGTAGGCAGTTAATATATGAAAATTGTCTGACTTAAGATGGCTTCTCCCCAAATAGAACATAAGCTCCCTGAATTCACTGTTCCAAAGGACCTAGCCTAGTGCCTGCCACATAGTAGTTTCTCAATAAGTGTTTGCTGGTAGCTTGATTGGTTCATTGCCGTGTCCAGAAAGGGGACTTCCCTCTATTGTGCATCATTCTGCAATTTCTTTGGATGCATGAGCTAGCAATTAATTGGGAGATAATAAATATTTTAATTGGAATTTTCATTTATGTTGACTTTCAATAGGAGTGCAGGTTCCTTTATAAATTCCTAAGGCATTTATTTTATTTTTTATTGGAAATTCTTTTCATAGGTTTTTTCATTGCATTGTTAATTCCATTGGCTTCTTGCCTGGGGCAACTTAACTTGTCTGCCTCTCTTTTTTCTCAGCCTGCCATCATTACCAGTTGGCAGGCCTCATCAGGACAGATGGGTGGGGTATTTCTGCTCTGGAGCAACCGTGCTTTGAAAATTATAACTCAGAAGAAAATGAAAAAGCTAAATAGGAAATTGAGCTTTTCCTTGAGTGAAAATAATTAAATAAGAGCCTTTTAAGGACCAATTTACCCTCTAGCTACTAGGAAGTGAATTTGTCTGAAGGTACCTGAGCAATTTAAAAGAAAAGGGTGAGTATAAGAAGCAGAAGGGAAAGCGTAGCATCCAGAAAGTGAGTAAGGGGATAGTCTGGATTAAGTTCAATAAAAAAACATACCCTGCAGGTGACCAAAACAAATGATTAACAGATAAAAGTTCTCTTAAATCAATTGTTTGGACTCCAAATCATAACAAATCAAAAGAGTTGATCAGTTCAGCTACTTTCTTTGACCAGTCCTCTAATAACCTAACTCACTCCCTATTCTAGCTAGTCAAATATATATTTTCTTTTTTTTTTCAACCCTTACCTTCCATCTTAGAATCACTACTGGCTATTGGTTCCAGGGCAGAAGAGGGGTAAGGGCTAGGCAATGGAGGTAAAGTGACTTGCCCAGGGTCACACAGCTGGGATATCCATCCTCTGTATGCTTCAGTGTGGTCAATTATAAAATGGGAATGATAATAATAGCACTTACTTCCCATGTTCTTTGTGAGGATCAATGCCATAGTATTCATAAAGTGCTTAATACAATGCCTGGCATATTGTAGTCAGCTTATAAATATTAATTCCCATTCCTTTCCCTCAATTTACTCATTTTATAAAATGGGACTGTTCTTAGTGGTGGTTTTATTTCATAGGGAAGACCTGAGTCTTAACTGAGAGAATGTGCATAAAGTGTTTTGCCATCTTTAATCTGTCAAAAGAGGCAATTGTACTAGATGATCTCCCATGTCACTTCCATCTCTCCTCAATGATCTCCTTTTAGTATTTAAATGTCATCCCTTGGTTTATGCCTTACATCTTGCACATTATGACTGTATGCCCAAGGACAAGTCATTTAACCTCTTGATGCCTTGGATATCTTCTAAAAATCCATGATCACTGAAGTGCTGATCTAAATTGGAAGCATTTAAAAAAAAAAAACTCTTCCCTTCTTTCTTAGAATCAATATTGTGTATTGGTTCTAAAGCAGAAGAATGGTAAGGACTAGGCAATGGTGGGGTAAGTAATTTTCCCAGAGTCACACAACTAGGAATATTCAAGGCCAAATTTGAACCCAGGAACTCACATCTTTGAGCCTGGCTCTCTATCCACTGAATCAACTAACTGCCCTTGGTAGAGTTTTGATATTAACCACTGTTCCCTAAATTGATGAAATTAAAGAGTTGAATCATCATCTCTTTCTACCCTCCCCAAAAGAAATGAATTCTGTCTCATTTTTGAATAACAAATTGTATGAAAATATAAAATGATGCTGTCAGAAAGGCATATGATAGGGAAAGGAGTTGGCCAACTGTGTGACAATAACAACAGTCTACATATTTCATTGGCTTCAACTCACTGTCAAAACATGTGCAGAAATGAACTCAGTACTTTGGGTAGCCCTTCTATCCCAGCACCACTCAGGAGCTTATTATACAGGATGATATCGACAAGAAACACACGGGATGAGTCAGCACACATGAGTTATGAAGGATATTGATAGAGGGGCAGGCCAACATCAGTGAGATCATCAATCCATTGGAGTTTCCAAGTGTGAGAATGGGATGCCACTTGCAAAGTGCTTTGTAACTAAACAATACATATATATATATATATATATATGTATACATGTATATATGTGTATATATATAATAATTACATAAATATATATGTATACTGAAAAAAGTTATTATCAATAATGATAATACAATATAGGACTAGATAAAGCTTCGAACTCTTAGTATAAGGCCAATCTCCAGTACCAAGCCAAGTCTTCTAATATCAATATATCCCATCATGGATACTGTAGATAGTTGTTTTGGACACTAACAAACTTATTATGGTACTTAAATTATCTCTAAAAGGACCTGATGAAGACTAGAGCTTCAGGGCTCCAAAAGAACCTATGTGCAGTTTTCTTATTTAATTTTAACATTCTGGTCTTCTCCCATTCCCACTACAAAGACCCACACCTAAACAAGTTTGATTAAAAAAAAATGATTAAACTCACTTTTTGTCCTGAGAAGACTACTAAAAATATGAATGTTGCTGGTTCTTTGCACTCTCAGGCTGGGGAATAATATCAGAGTTATTTTAATTAAAGTCAATTTTATCTAGCCTAAAGTTCCTACTTAGCATATAGCAGCTACTTGAATTTCCATAGTTGGTTATTGCAGCTAATAGATTTTATCCCTCAATTCTCAAGAGAGAAGAGGAAACACAGGAAAAGTTGCATAGAGCTTTTGGAAATTTCTCCGATGCATTTTCAAGGCATTAATTAGTATAAGAAGTCTTCACTTTTGGAGCAGAGAATAGTGTAGAAGCTTCCCCTTTTGTTTCTGTAAATCTCAAGTAATCCTTCTTCTCAGTGTGCTCACTCGCATCCAAATCCTATTTCAGGCTGAATTTATTTAATATATCTTTTCCCAGTAAGACAGAATTAGAGATTGATTTTAGCAAGAAAACCTTCTCCTTGTCATTAGCAAGGAAACCTTCTCCTTGTCATTAGTAATAAACCATGTATGGCCCCGTGGCTTGGATTCTCGACACAGTAGTATTTCATACCTTATTGACTCTAGGTTTTCTGATTTTAATCAATCTGTTTTGCAATGTAATGCCGTCCTGCACTGCAGGTGCGTAGTCCCTGTTCACCAAAACTGCAGCCTTTATTCCTGGAGATCAGAGTACTCAATCTAAATGGGGGGAAAATAGAAAAGAAATTAACAAGGTACAGGTTTTTGCCGACCCTAGAAATCAATAGCTACAAAGCCGAGTAGCATTATGTCTTGGCAGATGCCATCTTGATAGCTTTGCTGCTGTTTCGCGTTAGTACTGGCAGAGCATCAGATAAAGGGACTCTCGCAAGAGTGGGGTATAAATTGAGAAGTTTATTTTTACTGACTAAAAGCTACAAAGCCCGTTAGAATAAATGGGACAGTCAGCTGTGACTTAACTGACGGGCAAGAAATGCTTACTCCTCACCTATAAAATGAGGCTACGTTCATTTATAAATTATTTTTTCCCTTTTCAAATTTTATTTCCTTTAAAATTCTTTATCTTTTTATATATATATTACTTTCACTTTTGAATATTCTTGCTCCTTGGAACAAGTTAAATAATGGAAAAAAAAAAACTTGTTGAGCAGACCCATCCTAAACACTAGCCCCATGTGACAATATGTGAAATATTCCTTACCTGTAGTCCTTCAACATTGAAAAGAAACAAAAGAGTTGTATTTTCTCAATCCTTTTCTAGTATCAATTTTTGTGATTATAATTATATAATTTTCCTTTTTATATTTTTATTTTATTTTTTGTTATATATAATTATATAAAATTCCTTTTTTAAACATTAAATCTCACAGTATACTGATCCAAGTCCATTCATGTCTAGACCCATGACAAATCATGGTCATGGTTTCCATCAACAGATTAAATTTGTTTTTATTTCATATCCATTGCCATTGAGCCATCCTTTGTAACAAAGATTTTTTTTTAAAGAGAGAGAAAAAGTTTAACAAAACCAACAACTTATATTGTCTGACTTTACACATAATTCTATATCCTTAATCTCCCACCTCTGTATGAAGTATGGGCCTTGTCTTCATTCTTCCTCTGCTAAATTTAGTCATTTTCATTACACAGAAGCCCAAATTCATATTCATCTGCATCATCTTCTCCAATCCTCTAACTTGCCTTCTTTCCTTATTCCTGTTTTATCTTTGGTGAGGGTAACATCATCTTCTCTTTCCAAATCCTGGCTGAATTAAGACAGTTCTCATGTACTTTCTCTGCCCTCTCTCCTGACTTCACCATTTAATTCACATAGATGAAATCTCTTCCTTTTCCCCTTTTCCTATTTCTCTTTTCCCTATTTTGGTCCATAAAGCATGATACAATGAAATCGGTGGAAGAAAAGCTATGAAAAATCATCCCCACTTTAATGTATTTGGCAGTTATATTCAGCATAACTTTAGTATATCTACAATTGGCTTACACAAGTTTCCCTTCAGGGATGGAATCTTGACAGCATAAATTGGAGATAGGATTTGTAAAGTACAGAAGACTTTCATACTTATTCTATAAATTGAAATTGTACATAGAAAATTCTTGGAGTCAAAAAATATAGAATGCTTTCAACTTTTTTTGGCAAAAATAATTCCCCACCTTTCAACATTTTTGTGCATTTGTGCAGGGAAGGTTGTTAAGTTTTATTAATAGAAGTCTTTCTTTTAAAAAACATACTGTAGTTATATCCTGCTATTGACATCCCCCAAACTCCACCCCCAAAGACTTATAACAATTACAGAAAAATAATCAGTGAAATAATGAGGTCTTTTAAGCAGCTAGTGGAAGTAAAGGAAAACCCTAGGCACAGGTTTCAAGGATTCAGGAAAAATGATCCTTGCTTCCCTGATTCCAGAGATACTAAATGTCAAACCATTGGCCCATTATTTGCATCAGCTTGGATGCTGCACTTCTCATTAGATTTCCTGATAGGGAGTACTGCTTGTTTATTTGAAGGTGGGACCTTTGTTTTTATTTGCCCTGGCACCGGGCAAGCCATAGTTCCCGCTGAGTAGCTGGCACTTACACTTTAAGCAAGACTCTGATTGCCCTGTCAATCAGAACTCGGAAGAACTTGGAACTTCCGAGATTGATGCTTGACAGAATAATTAGAAAACTGTCACTTGAAGTAACCACTGCCACAGTCCCTAGAGAAATGGGCCCATGCCAAACGTGGGCTGGCCAAATCTAAAGGTTAAATGTGCACTAAGACAAAACATAGCATGTCACCAGAGAAAATTGCCTCAAATCTACACTGCAAGTGATGCTCCGTATGCTTCTAAATAACAGCTGCCCAATTTGTTGGGTCTGCCCTGATATGGCCCATGCATCAAAGTGCTTTAGCCAGTTTCAAATGCATCTGATGCTGCATTTCCAATGTATTATGTATCTATGGAAGGATTCTTTTGGAGCCATGCTTGCAGAATATATTTGTGCTTCCAATTTATTATGCATCTATGGAAGGATTCTTTTGGAGCCATGCTTGCAGAAAATATTTGTGCTTCCTTGGACTTGCTGTGGGACCTTCATAAAGTGAATATAGAGGAAGACCATTCATGACTCATCTGCATTGTTGGGGAGTAGAAAATATGCTCACTTGGGAGTTGAGACTTTGGTATTTGAGGAGCTTGGAGTAGGCATGTCAGCTAACTCACTAACGGGTTTGAAGCCTGTTGGTAGCCCTCAACCTGGTTTAGCCCATCTGCCCATATGGTTTTACTGGGATGTGGCTGCTGCACATACTACAGCTTCTTAGAGGCACAGGTGAAAATTGGCTGAAAGGTGGACACCAAAGGTGAATGGGTAGCTGTGAAAAGGGCTTGTCAAGTACCAGTCCTCCCTAAACACTGCATACATGATTATAACTTTGTCCACTCAGCTGGTGCTCCATAATACTTAATAAAGGATTGAAGTTCACCATCACCAAGTTGGGTATCAGAAATTTAAAGATGTTAAGAATTAGGAAAACTATTAACATAAAAAACATGAAAAGCAAAACCAACCCAAATTGGATGAAAAAAGAGAACTAATCATTTATGCTAAAATTCTCCAAAAATAGTCATAGAAAGCCCAGTTTAATGTAATTAAATAGAACATATATTTGAAACTGAAAACTATTATTCTTTCCAATGGAAAAATATTAAAAGCTTTCCTAATTAATATGTAGATAAAGCAAGGATGTCCTTCCTCCTCATTAAAATTTCAAATAATGCTAGAAATGCTAGTGATAATAATATAAAAGGAATCAATTAACAACATAAAACATTTGCAAGGAAGAGGCAAATTTGTTCTTATTTGTCAAAGATATAACTTAGAAATTTTACTTACTTAGAAATATTACTTAGAAAATTCAAGAGAATTAAAAAATGCATCAAGATAGTTTAGTGCTTCAGTAAGTGGAGTAAAAGGATAGAGAAAATAATCCATTAGATTGACAGCATTTCTATACCAGTTCCAAAAATCCAAAAGAAATGGTAGAAAAAAATAATTAAAATAGCTGCATAAAATACATAGGAGTCAATCTATTGGTTACAGTAAAGACATTAAAACAATTACAAAAATAACAAAACACAAAAATTAGATGTAAATAACAAGAATCATATTAACTACTCAGGATTATGCTATTCTAACATAATAATAATGATGATATATAAATGATTTTACAGCTTTAACATTGTGCTTATTAAACTTCCAAGAGGTAACTTTGTTCTATTGGGTACCATAACAACACAATTTCTTTGCAGGAATCAGAAATCAAGAATCTTGTTAATTATCTGCCTTTGCCACTCCTCCCCTATATTCCATTAGAATGTTGGGGTCAGGGACTGTATCAAATTTTTACTTGTATCCCTAAGCATTTTTCACAAATATTTCGTTCATTAGTTGATTATTAAATTAGAATACAATTATATTTCAAATTGTGTAATAAAATGGTAACCATCAAAAGTCTGACTACAGGAAGAATCCTTACCAAAAAAAAAAAAAAGAAAAGGGGGGGTAGAATCAATCACAAAAGTTCAAATTTCTTCCTTCATATGAAGGGAGGACCAAAATACTTTATATAGATATATATAAGCACTGTATCCCTAAGCCCCTAGATATGGCATGGATGCATATAACAAAAATATATGACTATGTGATGAAAATCAAAGTGATATGAACAAATGATTCTCATAATGAGGATGATAAATTTAACAACCATTTGAAATATTACTTCAAATCACCAATTAGAAGAAAATGCACTTTAAAACAACTCTGATCATTTTTCACTTCATACACAGCAAATTGATGAAGATAGCGAAGTCAATATTAGAAGGACTAAGGGACAAGAAACCCACAAATACATTGCCGGTAGAGCTGTAAAGTTTTCCATCAGTTCTGCAAAACAATTTCTAATGATCAGAAAAAGTGTCTAAAATGACTATATCCTTTAACCCTACTTTGGCCTCTAACTGCTAATCACCTATCCTCAAAAAGAACTAGGACAGAAAGAGAAGTCTCTCTCTCTCTCTCTCTCTCTCTCTCTCTCTCTCTCTCTCTCTCTCTCTCTCTCTCTCTCTCGCTCTCTTTCTCTCTCTCTCGCTCTCTCTCTCTCTCTCTCTCACACACACACACACACACACACACACACTTAAGCACTTTTTGTGTTAACAGTGAATTAGAAACAACATGGGTGCATACTTGTTGTTAGGAAAATGCCTAAAACAAAGTTTGGTATATGAATTCAATGAATATTCAAAAAAATAAATATGAAGAATTCAGGGAAACATTAGATCTCAGTAATTTGATGCAGAATGTTTAAGCAGATCTTTTGATGAATAATGAAAGTAAGAAGAAAGAAAGAAATGAAAGAAAAAGAAGTATTTAATACTTTTCCTTGTCAGTGTTTCAGGATTGGATACCTCCCCACGCTCCATTGCTGTGGAACCTAGCAATTTCATCCTGGCACTTTGCATTTTGGAAATAGAGTAGATAAACAATGAACGAAGTAGGACCAAGTCAACAGAACTTGACTTCCCTTTACTATTTATTGGAAGTAAGGAGACTAAATTTCTCTTCTGCAGTCACAAAAAAGAAAGGAATTGGGGTCATAAGAGTCAAGATCAATGGGGATGGGAGACTACAGGGAGGGTAGATCTGAAGAAACTAGGAGCAACGGAGATGGCAACCTGACCTTAAGTAGAGTTACAGGATTTTTAGAACCATGGGAGCCAGTATTAGAAAAGCATGGTAGGAGAAAATTGTATTGTGATATGAATTTCTTTCTCTGATGTTGTGTTTGGTATTTCCATTACCAGATTATGCAGTAGTTTCAGGAGAAAGAGTGGAAAGAAGTCTATTGAATAGTTGCCATTTCTCATTGAATTGTTTATTTTACATTGTCTAAACACCCATGAAGTTCTTTACAACATTTATGTACAAAATCCAATTTATAACATTCTCTTGAGGCTTGTAAGATTTTCTTTTTTCACTTTTGTTTTCTGTCATTAAAATAGAAAACCCTAAAAGCAGAAAAATACTGCCTTGTTAAGTATTGAACCAGGTACTTGCCCCAAAGCTACAGTTGTATTTTTTTCCCATCTCCTCAAAACGCATCTAATGTTTTTCCTTGCCAACCTGAGAATGCTTAGATATTTAAATAATCTACTTTAAATATTTTGTCCTCAGTCATGGAGGCAAGGGGACAAAAAATAAACATATCACCAAAAAACGTTTTCCTACAGCTCTCATTATCAGTACATAGACTGGCAAAGTAATCCTACTTTTACTCAAGAAATACAAGTCATTTCTTTAGTTAATGTGACTTATATTTTTCTGGTTTAGTGTATAAATGATCAACATTACCAAGAATTTTTGAAAATGATTGGGTGGTGGGGAAGCAGCTGGATGGCTCAGTGGATTGAGAGCCAGGCTGGGGACAGGAGGTCCTGGGTTCAAAATTGGCCTCAGACCCTTCTGAACTGTGTGACCCTGGGCAAGTCACTTAATCCTCATTGCCTAGCCCTTACCACTCCTTTGCCTTGGAACATAGTATTGATTCCAAGACATAAGGCGAGTGTTTATTTTTTTAAAAGTATGGAGTGTGGGTAATATTTCTGTAGGTGTCACATATATGTGTGAGTGTATGTACAAGGGAAGGATAAGGAGGAAAGGGAAAAGCATTTACTAAGGAACTATTGTGTACCAGACTGCTGGTGATGATGATGATGATGATGATGATGATGATGATGGTGGTGGTGGTGGTGGTGGTGGTGGTGGTGGTGGTGGTGGTGGTGGTGGTGGCGGTGATGGCAATGAGCAACTTCCAGGATGGAAACTCTCTCCACTAGTGCAGATCTGTAACTTTTCTATGATTAAGAATTTTTGTCACTTGTTTAATAGTAAGTATACTGTATGTGTTAGAGGTAGGACTTGAACATAGTTCAGTTGGGTTTCAATTCCAGCCTCCTATCCATTACATATTACTGCCTTTCTCCCTGTAATTAATATCATTGTTTAAGGAATGTTCAGAACTGCTCAAAAATGAAAAAGTCTCTCCCTGCCCTTCTTTTTTCTTGCCATATTGTTAAAAGTTGAGGTGACAGAGGATAGATGAAATGGATGTTTTGCTTTTCCCATTGATCTGAACTGACTGATATGTGGTCAATGTTATGCCTTTTCTGAGTCCCTAAGGCACTAATCGAAGAGAGGTGCAGTATGGGGGATATTGCTTGTTTGTTTCCTTGTTCTTTCTATAAATGAAATCCCAGTTTCCCCTAGCAGGTCTAGCCTCCCAGTTGGGTACTTCTGTCTTGAAGTTGGCAGCTTTGGAAATCTCCTGTTGCTTTTTCCATAACATTTCTGCACTCTAGTATCTGTACACACACTCAGATAGGTATGAGAAGTTCGACAACCTCTCTTGTAACTCTGAACACTTTCTGCCTGTTTGTTTTAATTGGACTTTCCTGGCACTGTTGCCCATGACTCTCTCACTAACGAAAACCTCTGGTTCTGCCTCACTGAGTCAATCAGTCACTCTTGTTGCTGTTCAACTCTGTTTCTTTGGATTGTCAAGACGTAACCATTGTTTAGACCAGTGAGCTCCCAAACAACAAATGATTGGAGCATTAAGTTTAATTACAAAAAGAGAGTGAAGTGTGTGTGGAGAGGAGTTGGGGCAAAACTCTTGCCTACGTGGTCTGTAAATGATGCTTCTGGGTGATGTGCAAGTGCTGAGGGCCTGCTTTAGACCTTCATCACTCCTACTGCAAGAGTAGGGATGATCTCTGGATTTATCTCCCTGCCTGACTTTCCAATCCAATATATCTTCCATTTGGCTGCCAGATTTACTTTTCTGAAGCTCAGGTCTGACCGTGCCACCCCACCCCAACCCAGTGAGCTCCTCTGACTCCTTATGAATTCCAGGATCACAGATGGGGTTCTCTGGTACTTAAAGCTCTTCATTACCAGCCCCCTCTTACTTCTCTGGTGTTCTTAAAGGTTACTCCTCTCCACTCACGTTGAACAAAGGATCATTTTTCCCAAGATGTCCAATTCATTCCAACTTCATTCAGTTGTGTGCATGGCCAAAAGAGACAAGCCCTGCTCTCAAGAGCTGAAAAACAAATGAGAGGAAAATCCATGAACAAAATGCCTACTGCCAGGGAAATTGTGATAGATGCAAAGGAGAAGTCCAGAAGATGTGTTGTTGTTGTTGTTGTTGTTGTTGTTGTTGCTGTTTTAAAGTTCAGTTAATGCTCTATGAAGGAGGTAGCCTCTGAGTTAGGTTTTGATTATCTCTTTTGTACTTAGGAATCAGTGAGATAGTGTTCTTAAATTAAATTGTAAAATAAATTCAGAGTTGACTTTAACACTCATTTTGTCCAATCCATTGAGTTATATAGAAATATTCCCTATAGTACCCATGAGAGATGGATGATCAAAAGAAGTCTGAACACTCCTGTAGGAAGCCTGTCACATTGTTGCGCTATTCTGATAATTAAGAATTTGGTATGTAGTTTGAATCATTGACTATTTAGGGCTGTAGCTACCCAAAGGTGAGCAGGACATGATCAGTGTCAAAACATCATTCAGGGAGAATGTAAGGCCAGCACAGACCCAACTGACTTCTGATTGTAAGAGGGCCACAAACTTTTGTTTTTATGCTTATGAATGTCTCAGTCTCCTCCCCAACCCCCCACACACTATGTATATATGCTATTTCTTCCAATAGAATGTAAACTCCATGAGGGCAAGGGCTTGTATTTTAAGTCTCTGTGCCAAATGCAATGCTCACTTTCTGGTAGACATTTAATTCATGTGTGTTGATTGATTGATGATGTTAAATAGATAATTATGTGCAAATTTAAGGAGTTCTATTACAGAAAATCAGTCTTTTTTTTCCCTGCTGGGTACCTCTACATTAAATTATAATCAGCTCAAACATAAGGCATACCTGTTACTGAAATATTCCTCATATAGAATTTTTAGACACTGACAATTCATAGTTTTGCTGCATAATGTCAGTGTTTTTTTAGAACACTTTTTATGTGCTTATTGATAGCTTTGATTTCATGTGAAAGCTTTCTATTCATGTCCCTTGACTTTTTGTTGACTGGGGAAGATCCTTAATTTTTTATTGAGATAGGGGGCACAGTTATGGTATATGTTTGCCCTTTCCCCAGCAGTATACAGTGTAGCCTACTGCCTTTTGTTTGATATTTTAATTTAGTTTTTGGTTAACAAGTTGTTATTTCTCATCAAATGTTACCTAGAAAACAGTTTGGGAGAACTATAATTATTCTAAAATTTTTAGCAGTTTGTAAATAAGTGATTCATGTTAAATTATCATATATTTTCTGCACTTGTGATGACTGTATCAATTGGTTTTAGATATATTCATAATATTTTAGTGTGAAAGGTACCTAGCTCTTGAATTTCTACTCATCTTTGGAGGCTCAAAGGCTCAACTCAAATGGTTCCTTTTTTGGAAAGTTTTTCTTGATAAGCCAGGACATCTCTCTCTCTCTCTCTCTCTCTCTCTCTCTCTCTCTCTCTCTTTCTCTCTCTCTCTCTCTCTCTCTCTCTCTCTCTCTCTCTCTCTCTCTCTCTCTCTCTCTTTCTCTCTCTCTCTCTCTCTCTCTCTCTTCTCTCTCTCTCTCTCTCTCTCTCTCTGTCTCTCTCTGTCTCTCTGTCTCTGTCTGTCTGTCTGTCTGTCTGTCTGTCTGTCTGTCTCTCTCTCTCTCTCTCTCACCTTACATAGTACCATACTTGGCTTTCACACTTTTATGTTAATAGGAAAATCTATTTTGTACTATAATTATTTGGATCATAGATTGATAACTGGAAGGAACCTTAGAGTCATCTAGACCAGAGGTATTAAATTCATAGCAGCAAAAATCTTAAGGGAGTCCTAAACTATGTAAAATGTAATTGTTGTTGTTCAGTAGTTTCAGCCATATCTTCTGATTGCATTTGGTGTTTTCATTTTCTTAAGTGTATTAATGTAGTATAATAGGATAATTTTTGTTTTTCTTCTGTATTTCTTTTCCCACAGTTCTTCCTCTGGATATGGATAGTGTTCTTTCTCATGTGTCCCTCTGAATAATTCTGGATCATTGCATTACTACTAGTAGAGAAGTTCATTACATTTGATTTTACCACAGTTTATCAGTCTCTGTGTACATTGTTCTCCTGGTTCTGCTCCTTTCACTCTGCATCAATTCCTAGAGGTCATTCCACTTTACATGGAATTCTTCCACTTCATTTTTCCTTTGAACACAATAGTATTCCATCACCAACAGACACCACAATTTTTTCAGCCATTCCCCACTCAGAGGGCAGCCCCTCATTTTCCAATTTTTGCCACCACAAACAATGCGACTACGAATACGCTTGTACAAGTGTTTTTCTTTATTATCTCTTTGGGGTACAAACACAGCAGTGCTATGGCTAGGCCAAAGGTATTAGAATAGGTAATGAGGAGACCAAGCTATCGCTTTTTGCAGATGATATGATGTTCTACTTAAAGAATCCTAGAGAATCAACTAAAAAGCTAGTGGAAATGATGAACAACTTTAGCAAAGTTGCAGGATATAAAATAAACCCGCATAAGTCATAAGCATTTCTATATACTTTCAACTCATCCCAATAGCAAAAGTTAGAAAGAGAAATTCCCTTTAAAACTACCCTAAATAATATAAAATACTTGGAAATCTATCTGCCATGACAAATGCAAGAACTATATGAACACAACTACAAAACACTCTCCACACAATTAAAACTAGATCTAAACAATTGGAAAAACATTTTTTGCTCATGGGTAGGATGAGCTAACATAATAACAATCTATTAATTTACTTATTTAGTGCCATAACCATTGAACTACCAAAAACCTTTTTACTGAATTAGAAAAAACCATAACAAGCTTCATTTGGAAGGACAAAAGATCAAGAATATCAAGGGAAATAATGAAAAAAAATACAAAGAAAGGTGGCCTTGCAATACCAGATCTTAAAATGTATTATAAAGCAGTGGTCATCAAAACAATATGGTACTGCCTAAGAGACAGAAGGGAAGATCAGTGGAATAGACTTGGAGTAAGTAACCTCAGCAAGACAGTGTACAATAAACCAAACGATCCCAGCTTTGGGGACAAAAATCTGCTATTTGACAAAAACTGCTGGGAAAATTGGAAGACAGTATGGGAGAGATTAGGTCTAACATCTCACACTCTAAACCAAGATAAACTCAGAATGGATGAATGACTTGAACATAAAGAAGGAAACTATAAGTTTGAAACTATAAGTTTGAAATTTCTCAGACTTGTGAATGTTAAAAATTTCCACATTGAAGAATCATCCATTGGAACAAATTCCCTACTGGAAACATTCCCCATTTTGATGTGAGAACTCGCCAGGATCAGAAATGGGAGGACCTCTACTCCACCCGTACTTAAGACTGCTTTAGGGGAGAAAACTCCTTGCTAAACAATGAAACTACTTGGACCCATGCTTATAATAAGGCAGGGAGTTCTTTGAGCCATGCCTGTTTTTAGAATTGATACAATGGGATGCTAGGTACCTAAAAAAAGTCGGCCAGGTTTTCTCTTAATGAGATTAGTCAACTCAGCTGTGTTTTCTCTGGTTCAGACATACTGAGGAAATTAGTCGATACAGCAACATTTTCTCTGGTTCAGACTTACTGAGGAGATTAGTCGACTTAGCTGGAATTCAGATGGGCTGTCCTTTAGGAAACATCTACGGTGATTGGTAGATGGAAGAACTTAGGGGAGGTGACATAGGGAAAAAAACCCTATATAAGAAAAGGTATCTCTTGAGCAAATGATCTTGGAGAGAGAATCCTTGGAGAGGAGCTTGAAGATAGTTCCTTTTGGAAGGTCCTTGGAGATAGATCCTTTTGGAGGAGGCCCTTTGAAGATCTCTTGAGAAGAAGTCCCTCGGGAGGCTGACTCTGGCTGGAACTCCCTCTGGGAAGACTCTGTTCCCCAGACATCCTTGCTTAAGACAAATCTTGTGGTGAGTGATAAAAAAACTGACTGATTCTCTCTCTCTTAAGACTCAGGTCTAGGCCATGTTAGCTTAAGGCCCTTCATACTTATACTTTTTTTTCTCTCTCTCTCTTTCTTTGATTCCTCATTGTATTATTAATTAAATTCTCTATAAAACCCAGTTGACTTGGGCATATTCATAATTTGGGAATATATTCCCTGGCGACCACCTTATATTTGATTTAAAAACCAAGACACTGTAGTGAAACATATTTTCTGCGGTCAAATTTACTCACCCTCTCTTGTATCTATCACAATTTATATCTTCCACTATTTTAACTCACTACAGTTTACAGCCTTCAACCATTTTAATTATTACAGTTTATAGCTTCAACTATTTTAAATATTACAAAGTAAATTAGGTGAACACAGAATAGTATACTTGTCAGATCTTTGGGAAAGGAAATTTTTTAAGACCAAGCAAGAGTTAGAAACAATTACAAAATGCAAAATAAATAATTTTGATTACATTAAATCAAAAAGTTTTTGTACAAACAAAACCAATGCAATCAAAGTTAGAGGGTAAGCAACAAATTGGGAAATAATCTTTATAACAATAACCTCTGACAAAGGTCTAATCACTCAAATTTATAAGGAGCTAAATCAATTGTACAAAAAAAATAATAAATAAGCCATTCCCTAAGTGATAAATGGACAAGGGACATGAATAGGCAATTTTCAGATAAAGAAATCAAAATTATTAATAAGCACATGAGAAAATGTTCTAAATCTCTTATAATCAGAGAAATGCAAATCAAAACAACTCTAAGGTACCACCTCAGACCTAGCATATTGGCTACCATGACAGCAAAGGAAAGTAATAAATGTTGGAGGAGATGTGGCAAAGTTGGGACATTAATGCATTGCTGGTGGAGTTGTGAATTGATCCAACCATTCTGGAAGGCAATTTGGAACTCTGCCCAAAGGGCACATAATGTCAATATTAATAAAGTTATTTAATAACTACTCAGTGCAAGGCACCATGCCAAGAACTAGGTATAAAAAGAAAAAAAAATAAATATTCCAGTCCTCAAGGAGTTTGCTTTCTTTGGGGAGATTATACACGTACATAAAAAAGTAAATACATTCAATGTATAAAATAATATGAAGTACTTTGAATAGATGGACAACTAAGTGGTACAGTAGCTAAAAGCTTGGCCTTGGAGTCAGGAACACTCACTCATCTTCCTGAGTTAAAATCTAGTCCCACACACTTAGTAGCTGTATGACCATGGGCATGTCATCTAATTTTGTTTGTATCATCTTCCTCATCTGGAAAATGAGCTAGAAAAGGAAATAGCAAGCCACTCTAGTACCTGTGCCAAGAGAAATCCAAATGGGGTCATGAAAAGAGGGACATGACTGAAACAACTAAATAATAGGAATAAGAAGAATTTTAACACACTGATATCATTAACAGCTGAGGGTATGGAGATATGTAGCATGTGACACTTGAGCTGAGCTGCTAAAGAAGCCAAGGATTTTGGTAGACAGAGGTGGAGAGCCTTCTGTGCATGGAGACCCACTGAGGTCAATCATAAGGTTACTGATAAATGGTCAGGGGCAGGGAACATTTAGTAGGCTGGTTTGACTCCAGCAGAACTCTGTCATGGAGGGCTCTAAATATCAGAGGAAGGATTTTGTATTTTACCAAAGGAGTGATAAGGAACCAGTGAAGATTTCTGAGTAGGAGCGTGATCTGATCTGTTCTACATTTTAGGATTAGTCAGCTTGGCAGCTGTGCTGAGGATTAAGTGAAAAAGGAAGAGACTTAACAAAGAGGTGGGAGAGATCAATTAGGAGTCTCAGATAGTAGTCCAGGTGAGAAGGGATGGAGAACTAAGATAGGGTGGAGCCTAGATGGGAAGAGAGAAAGGGATGCATTGAAGAGATACTGAAGACAAGTCCTTTGGAGCCAGAGATTTGTTTTAAGTGAGACTTTGAGCCAAGTATGCCATGAGAAATTGTTTCATTATAAAAGACATCTTAAATGGTCTTACAGTAACAGGGGATTCCTTTTGCCCATGAGAATATTTTGAAGAATTCATATTCATGAAATAATTCTAGTTCTTATTTCACATAGAATGCTAGTGCTAAATGCTGAATCATGAGGAATATCAGCTAATAAGGAAGGTAAAAATCTCCAAACCGATTTTTTTTTCTCCTTAGACCATTAGGTTAAAATAGCTTTGCACTCATAGGAAGGAAAACAGATTGACACAAGACTATTTCTAAAAATCATCTGGAATTCACACTTTCCATTTATTCCTTCAAAATGATGCAATTCACCAGAACTAAGATAGTATCTCTATACTTGACACTGCCTCAAGTTATTGGGGTAAGAGCCAGGGATTATAACTCTGTGTGGACTGTCCTCTATATAAATAGATCACATTGGAAGGAATGTCAGTCACATCAAGAAATGGACATGCATGGAATAAGTTAATGAAGGTCAGTTGGGATGGAGAGTTTTTGAAAATAAGACCAGTCAGGATAATCTACTCTTAAAATAATTTAAAAAAAAACAGAGTGGGCAGCTGGGTAGCTGAGTGGATTGAGAGCCAGGCCTAGAGACGGGAGGTCCTAGGTTCAAATCTGGCCTCAGACACTTCCCAGTTGTGTGACCCTGGGCAAGTCACTTGACCCCCATTGCCTACCCCTTACCACTCTTCTGCCTTGGAGTCAACATTGACTCCAAGACAGAAGGTGAGGGTTTTAAAAAATAAAATAAAATAAAAAGCAGAAGTATTAGTAGGATACAGGAGATTTTCTATGAGTCTCTAGTTTCAAATAAAGTCAGTGTCCTGTGCAGATGTGTGTCCTTTCTGTAAATAGTAATGTTTTGATTTACTCAAGAACACTGAGGTTATAGAGTATTCTTAAAAAATAGGTGCTGGTCCAAAAAATAGAATTACGGAGTCCGAATGGAACTATTTTGTCATCTGCATTCATCCTATCCAGTTCAGAAACCACTTCCACAATTTAGTCACTATGTATCTTATTAGATGGGAAGGCCTAAAAGAGCTATTAGATTGGGAGTTTCTTGAGAGTCAGGTCTCCCCAGCCCTTAACAATATCTGGAACATAGTCAGCTTTAATTAATAAATGTTTGTTAATTGACAAAAAAAAGAAGGATCAAGTTTCTATGCAGCAATTACTTTGTGAATACCAGTGGTGTAGGAATGAGGATTATTTATCAGCTAGCATTTTGTATTGGGCTCTATGACACCTTCCCTCCTCGATCCATCAATGGGAATATAATTATTAAACACTCACAGTGCTGGGCATTGTGCTAAGTGATAGAGATTGAAAGAAAGGGGAAAAAACACTAAATAAAATTTCTACCTGCCAACCATTTAAATTCCAATAGGAAGAAAACAGATAAATAAATAGGAGCATATGTAACAGATACGAATAGAAGCACAATAAGTTTAAATGATGAATGTGATTGGGTGTTATATTTATCATTGAGACTATTTTTATCCTTTCATAAGAAGGAGAAGAGATGAGACTACATTTCAGACCTTGTTTTATTAAATGGCATTCACTTTAGGATAATTGGAAAAACTCACCTTGTAATAGGGAAGGAGCAAGGAATGGGATGGAAAAGAACTTTAGAATTGACTTCCTTCCATCAGCATTTGGATATTCAGTCAAATTGCTTACTTCATCTCATGCCTCCTGGGTCAATGGATGCTGCCTCAGGGCCAATAGCTACTTCAAGGCCAATAGAATTGCATAAATTTATGGTCTCCTATTCAATATGGTCTTTTCTATTGGTGACATTGGTATTTCTTTATTTCTTTTCTGGCATTTTCTTTCCAGCAAATCAGTGCAAAATAAGGAGTTTTGCCTGTGTGTTGCCTACTGAGAGATATCAGAGAATATTTTACACTTCTGGACTGCAGAGAATAATTTCCTTCCCATTGCCCTCATACTCTCATGGACTTTGTCAAGCAGGTCATGCTAATTTCAATGGTAGAAAAAGGGAAATGTGTAAAAACTCAATACCTTATTTAAACAAAGAAAACAAACCAACAAAGCAAAAGTATAAAAGCTGCCCTTTAAATGGTTCATTGGCCACCAAGATCAGGGGCAGTCTGAATTTAAGGCTTTTAGATAATTAACCTTCCATATGAATAAATTAGAATAAATTAAAGTTGAATGACCATATAGCAATTTGAATTTCTTAAAATAAATACTTTTTTTCTGTTTTTTTTCCCCCTGTTATATGGTACCAAGTCTCAAAGGTGAAGAAGTGTGCCTTTCTCTTGTTAGATAAATATTCTTAAAATGAATTGGAAGACTGGAAAGAATGAGGAAAATTATCATGTGGTTTAATTTTTTCATTAGAAGAAACAAAAGAGATTAAAAACCATAGTAGCTGAGGTGGTCTTTTAAGTGATTATGAGGAAAACTTGTTTCTTTAGTGTTCCTGGAAGCCCATAGACACAGAATAATCAATGTACCTTCTGTTGATTTTTGGTTTTGTAAATAGGTGAAGGAAATCTTCCAAGTATTTCTCTATCCCAAACTAATGATTTTCTTTATTTAATATTTGTCATCACACTACTGTATAGCATCAACAAAAAAACAAAACAAAACATCATGACAAATAGATATAAGTAATAAGACATAATAACAAAGAATTAAGTGGGCACATTTAATTCTTGATACTACTAAGAATCATTGAGTTTTAAGATCATCTGTACAATCTGATAGCTTGTAGGAGATCTCAGAGTCAAGAGCTGAGTTCCAGACCACACTCATTCATTCTGTCTTTGTGACCCTGGGCAAGACACTTAACTTCTCTACACATTAGACAATTCTCCAAGAAGAGAAGTTGCCAAAAATTTCTGATCTGTATTGGCAGAAGTAATTTCCTCAATGGGGGGAGATCCCAACAAGGAAAAAATTAGAGGTTTAAAAAATATTATAGTAATTTAATGAATGGTACCCTAAATGGGAATTCCTTGTCCAGTAGTCAGTGAGTGGGCATTCTACTAGATGAATTAGATCATGTAAGTCAGGCCTTGTTTCTCAAAAATAAATCACAATATGAATGAAAGTTTCAGTGAAGCCAATGGCTAAAATCATAGGTTTTTCTTAGAGAGACTAAGAAAGCATCTGGTGATGTTTTTTTTCTTTTTTTTTTTTAATCTGGTATCCAACAGCAACAAGAAACTGTTTCACTAGATAAAGGGTCATCTAATTTTGTAGTGATCACAATAAATATTTGCAAAAAAGAACCAGTATGAAAATAATTGTGTCTTATGTGTCAACGCTGTGCAGAGAGGCCAAAAGATTGTAGCCTCACTGAAAGATTGTTATTGAACACAGAAACCATATAGAGTCATGAATACTTTCTTTGTGAAAAGGGTTGGTATGTGCTAGATATGGTAAGTTCCAAAATAGCATCACAAAAATTACTTAATTATTATTTTTGTGGACAGAATATCACTTGGTGCTAATGTGGCTTCTGTTTTTGAATCACTGACTTATTAAAGCAAAACTGAAAATAAATACAAGGTGAAAATGAGAAAATATATGCTCTGCAATTAAAACACTCCAAACTGACCTATTTTTAAAGATTATTGAAACATAAAAATGGAAAATGAATGAAAATGTATTAATATAAATTATAGCAGATTTATATAGAACTATAATTAATAACAATAAATAATACATTCAAAATATGTATATAAATAAATTATAGCACAAAGATTATTACAGAGTAGATACTTCATAATTGTGTACCATATTGAATTGACCTTGTGAAATTTACCTCCTAATATTATCTTTTCCATTACTGCCTTTGTGTAAATAAATAGAAGCTGTATGCAAAGGTATTTCCAAACTTGCATGTATATTCAGGTGCCATGTTTGGGAGTTATTTTGTTTCTGAGGTCTCAGCTAAGATCTGTCTTGTATGTATAATGCAGGAATAGGAAGATTCGATGGGGCAGAAAGTACCTGAAGTTAATCTCATAATTGTAGATTCAGTGGGAAGACATTCATCCTTCTGCTTATCCAATGAGTATTTATTAAGTGCATACTATATGTTAGGTAGAAATGTTCTGAATTAGGGTTTTCAATAATTAGAGTATATGATAGGTATACACACACAGGGCAGCTAGGTGGCACAGGTTATTTAGGTGCTGGAACTGGAGTCAAGAAGATTCATCTTCCTGAGTTCAAATATGGCCTTAGACATTTACTAACTATCCAAATCTGAGCAAGTCACTTAACCATGTTTGCGTCAGTTTCACATCTGTAAAATGAGATGGAAAAGGAAATGGGAAACTATTTCAATGTTATTGCCAAGAAAACCCCAAATGGAATTGCAAAAAGACAGAACTGAAAAATGAAATACACACACACACACACACACACACACACACACACACATACACACACATATATAGTTTTTGTATTTACCAGATATACTGGTTTTTTCTTTGCTTTTATATACATATATGTAACACATCTTTATGTACAAAAAAAGAGTTAATTCACATTTATATATGCATCAAAAACAGCTAGAAGTGGAGAGAGCAAAATATGATGAGAAGCCAAATATATTGTGTCTTAAGTTAGAATCATAGACTATTAGAATGGGATGATAGTTTTAATCTGAGGTGGAATACACCCAAGGACCAGAGTCTTAGTCCAAGAATGGAGGACTCAAACTCCATTCAATCTAGAAGTAAGAAAAGAATTTTATTTGAAATGGAAGTGTTTCTGGTGGTATAATAGCCTAATAGCTGGTGGAATAGGCTGGGGGCTAATCAATAGCCTAGGACTGATGGATAAGGCCAGGGACTAGGAAAATAGACTCTGGAGCTGGTAGTATGGAGTAAGAGCTCCATTGTAGAGTGGCAGCTTCTACTGAGAAGTATCCTTCTAGGTGCCAGTTACTCTGCTATATTCTACAGATACAAAAGAAAAATGAAAAGATTCTCTGACCTCAAGGAGCTTACATTCCTATAGAGATACTATGTACTCAGGTAAGGAAATGGCAAATAAATTCAGCCTGTATGTACATGCCAGATTGAGCTTAAAGTGACTCCATAGGTGATTGTTTAATATTGACTATGGAGATCTATATCTCTGAAATTGGTAAAAGCCACAAATCAGAACTTGATCTACTGTTTTGTTGATTGTCTCAACTTAATAAAATGATAAAAGAAAATGATAATAATGCAGATTAACCTTGAAAGGGTATCATGATTTTTTTTGAGAACCCATTTTTTAAAATTTAACTTTTTTATTTTTCTCAGTTACATATAGAAATAATTTTTGACAATTGTTTTCTGACATTTCATAATTCAGATTCTCCCCCTTTCCAAAGTGATAAATAGTTTTATAAAGGTTATGCCAGTGCTGTCATGCTATACATATTTCCATATTCCTCATGCCATGACAGAAGACCCAATATCACACATGAGAAAAAAATTCATTAAGGAAATAAAATGAAAGATGGCATGTTTTGATCTGCAATCAGATTCAAATAGCTCCTTCTTTGGCTGTGGATCAGAAGTCCCTTGGGGTCATCTTGGAACCTTGTTTTGCTGATTTTAGCTTAGTCCTTCACAGTTGATCTTCTTTTAATATTTCTGTTACTTATATACCATCTTCCTGGTTCTACTCCACTTTCCATCAGTTCATATAAGAGTTTTCAGGTTTTTTGGGAACAATTCTCTTCCTTATTTCTTACAGTCCAATAGTATTCCATTGCAATCATATACCACAACTTGTTTATCCATTCTCCAAGTGATTGATGTACACCTCCTGAGTTTCCAATTCTTTACCACTACAAAAAGAGCAACTAAAAATATTTTGTACAAGTAAATCCTTTCCTTCTATTTCTGATCTCTTTTAAGGTACAGACCCAGTAGTGGCATTGCTGGGTCAAAATGTAAGCATGCCTACACTTAGCTCTCAGCATGAAATTGCTCTTGTAATGCCAAATGTGATATATTTATCAGGAAAGACCTCATATAGAATTTAACACTTGCTCCAAAATTGGAATATATATAGATATTTGAAGGTACAAATGTGAGGAGTCAGAGCATTCAAAGCATGAGGAAATCATAAGCAAAAGCAGAGAAACAGGAAAGATAGAATTTCATGTATGTGGAATAGCAAGTAGGCTGGGTTGGCTCACATGCAAAGCGTATGATGGGGGTTTTGAACCCAAATTATGTAGGGTTGGAAAGCACATTCAATCTAGCCTTTTCATTTTAATAAGGGTGTTAATAAGGGTGACTTGGCAGGACAAAGTCACCCACAGTAAAAATCAAATATTGTCTATCCTAGAAGACCAATTTTTGAAAGCTCTGACCATGTTATAGTTCTCATTACTTTCATCAGCTCTCTACTGACTCTGGGCTTATTGTATATTAGGCTCCATAACCCAGTCTTCATTCCAGCCAATTAAACTTACTCATTAATTCCCAAACTCAGCATTCTGGGTAGAGCCACTAATTTGAATAGGTTAAAATTTCCTCACCTGGATCTCCTGGAATATTCACTTTCCTTAGAGGGTCAAATCAGGTGTCACCTCCTTTAGGAGGACTTTCCTGATGTCTCCAGTTGTTAATACCTATACTCGTCTTCCTAGGCAGTTATCTGGTACAATGAATAAATTCCTAGACTTGGAGTCAATAAGACCTGAGTTCCAATTTTGCCTCTGATATTTACTTGTGACCCAAAACTCGTAACTTTTTTTTCCATGAGCATATAACTGAAGCGCCACCTGACTCAGTTTCCTCATCTGTAAAATACAGATAATAATTAGTACTACTTCCCAGAGTTGTTATGAAGACACAATGACATTACATATAATGTGATTCGAAAACCTTGTCATTATGTAAATTTTGTGTGAAATTATATTGTATAGGTTTTCTCTGCTTAAATTTCCAGTTTCCTAGCAGAATGTAAATTCCTGAGAGCGGGGAATTTTCTTTATATTTTGGCTTTGTATATATATATATTTTTGTATTTTTA
The DNA here is from genome assembly GCF_027887165.1 of Monodelphis domestica. Taxonomy (NCBI): domain Eukaryota; kingdom Metazoa; phylum Chordata; class Mammalia; order Didelphimorphia; family Didelphidae; genus Monodelphis; species Monodelphis domestica. The sequence continues at coordinate 30,217,722 of NC_077233.1, read as the reverse complement.
TACTTTGGCTTTGTAAGCTCAACCCACAGTAGAGTGACTTGCTCATACTTAGCAGGTATTAGTAAATGCTTGTTGGGATTTTATCAGATTTCATCTGCAGAGTCAAAGAAGTGGCCCATACGGCTGGTAGTCCCAGACCAGTGTGCCTTAGAGGCTGGGAGTCTTTAAAGTGTTAGAATAAGAGCTTCTATCAGTAAGGAAGTACTTTCATTTTTTATAATTCCAAAGTTTATTTAAAAGCTCTTTGCCTTTAAATATTCCTGACATGAAGTTCTCCTTTAAGAATGTTCCCTATGAAGCTGTTTTGCTTTTAAAAGAAACAGACTCAATTTACTCCAGAACAAAAAGAAGTATTTTAAATTTTGCATCATTTATACTACCTGCTTAGGAGCTTGAAATTAAAATGTTTTCCCCTACTGATTTCAGCCGTTTCCTTACTGGCTAACATTGATTTCAACTCCCCGTGTTTCTAATGGAGCCTGAAATTACCACAGGCTGTTTTAGCTGGCTTTTCCCCCTCTGTGTTTTCAAGTATCATGACTGATACAGCAACTCTTCTGTGATGATTGCAGCCCCTCTCTCAGACTCATGGCTTCGGAGGCCTGGGAATGAGCCTGGTTTGCCTTTTTTGAGAGACCTGAAGGGCATTCATTGCCACCTCACCAGCCCATGTTGGCCATAATCTCTCCGAGAGAAGCCCAAGATTGCTACGAGTCACGCAGCTTCCCTTGATCCTGAAGGCTCAGAGCTATTACTTCAGAGAAGAAGCCTGAATGCTTAGCTTGTACTCTGGAACTGCATTGTCACATGAGATAGACACAAGAGAGAGAATCCAGAAACCTTCCCTATCCTGATCATCCCCAGAACACTTCCCCACCACCCTACAACAAAACTGCTTCTTTCCCTTTCCCTCCTCTCCACTGGTACTTTAGCACCTCTTTGCTTAGCCTTTGTCTCCCCTCTCCTCCCTCTCCTTTTGTCTCTTCCTCTTCTTGTCTCCTTTCCTCTCTAACTCTTATCTTGTCTTCTCATACTTCATGAAAACAAAAAGGACTAAAAATGTTCTTCCCAATCTTGTATCTAACTTGGATAAATATTAACTTAATATTATCCAGATGCTAACTTGGGTCTCATAGCCAACATACAGAGATGGTCAATGATTGGAGAATGGCTAAACAAATTGCAGTCCATGAGTGTAATAAGCAAAAAGTAACCATTTTAATTCATTCTTTTTACTTCATCAGAAACATTGAATATGAAGAATACAGGGTGAGACGTCAACTGATATAAAATGAAGCAAAAATGAGAAAAACACCTCTAGACCTGTATTCTTAATGTATAAAAAGGGGCTACAACAATACATATGACAAGAACAAAAATAAAAATCTATCAAAATAAAATGTTGTGTAATTGTAACAACCAATATGATTCAAAGAAATATATGATAAAAAGCCTTCCCTCCCTTCTTTTCAAAGATGGAGGATACTATGGAAACCAAACACTGTATGTACTGTTGGAGTTGGTGGAAGTATTGATTAATTTTATCATACTCCTTTATAATTGTTTTGTTCTTCTCCTTTATTAAAGCAGAGACTTCCTGGATAAAAGTAGGAGGAATCCATTTGAGAAAAATGGGAATAATTTAAAAGCCAAGAAAAGTAAAAGCAATATACATTTTTAAAACATTCATTTTCAGAAAATACCTAACTGTTGATTTTTGTTATTTAATTGTGTCCAACTCTTTGTCACCCCATTTGGAATTTTTGGCAATGATCCTGGAGTAATTGGCCATTTTTTTCTTTGGCTCGTTTTATAGATGAAGAAACTGAGGCAAACAGAATTAAGGGACTTGCACAGGATTGCACAGCTAGTAAATGCCTGAGGCCAGATTTGTACTTAGGAAGAGGAGTCTTCAAAACTCCAAGTCCATCATTTTATCTACTGTGTAACTGAAAATCTGTTACTCTAAAAAAAGAACTACATTTCCCAGGAGCCCACTGACTTCCTGTCATTACACACTTCCTGTAGATCTAACAGATTTTCAGTTATACACTACTTAGCTACCCACTGTTGATCCTCAAGGTTCCTATATCTGTTTCTTTATTCAATCTACAAAAGTATATTGTTTTTGTTGAAATATACCCTAAAACTCTGGCCTCACACAAGCATGTAATGGGAAAGGGGAGGGGAATTTTAATAGGGAAACAATATGTTGCTATTTCTATGAAAATAATTTTGACCTCATTGACTTCCTGGAAGACTCTTGGGGGAACTTCCATACTTTGAGCACTGCTGGTAGAGGAGATCAAGAGTCTATTTCAAAGGCAGCACATTTTGAGTTTAAGGCCACTCTCTGACACATTCAGGCTTGTGAATGATGCTCTCCCCTCTCAGTCTCCCAGGCACCTCTTGAAGACTCTACATTGGATACCAGTTACCTCTCTGAAGTGGCAGAGGGCAGGCACATTTTCAGCCAGAAATAAAAACATGATAACCAACATCAACAAACAGTGTCAGGCCACCATATTGGGTTCTGAGAACCTGGAGACAAAAAATAGGCAATCCTTGCCTTTCAGGATTTTATTCTATTAAAGTTGGGAGAAAGCAGCATGGGTATAGATGGGTAAACTTAAAAGAGAATGAAAACAAATATAAAGTAATTCAGTTAGGGAGAATTAACAGCTGGGAGAGAGGTCAGAAAAGACTTTCTGAAGGAGAGGGCATGAAGGAAGCTGGTAACTGTGGGAAATATTTCATGGACATTGGTTCTATCTCTTCAGCATTGATATAATCCTATTTCAGTGTTGAGCTTTTTGTCATTTATAAGAAAATCTCCCAAAATATTTATTTACCAAAGATTTTCATGTCATAATTTTTTTCTTAATAAATGAAAGTAACCATTTTGTTTTTTTAATTGAATGTTGCCCCTTCTTCCTCATTTGCTAGCATCATCCTCCATTTGCTCTCTTTTATATTCTGTGTATGTATCTATATGTACACTTATATACATATATGTGATGAGTGTAATATATATCTGTAACGTGAGTGCTGTCTCATGACAGAGGAGGGAACAAAGACAAAGAAATGGTAAATGTAAGGCCCAGCATCACACAGTAAGTGCTTGATGTAAGATTAGAACCCAGGTCTTATAACTTTAGATCTACCATACTATGCCACCTCTTTGTGTATGGGTATTTATATACACACAGAAATACACACACACACATACACACATATACATATCTATCATACACATATATATGTGAATATATAATATTTTTACAATTATTTTTCTAAGTACATGGTAGAATACAATATTTCTGCTTAATAAAATATAAGCTCCTTGTGAAGAGTAAAAATGAATAAATAATCCTAGTATTTAAAAATATAATAAATAAAAAGAGAGGGAAAAGGGGAAAAAAAGGTTCTTTCAGTCAAGTGAGCAGAGCAAAGAGAGCCAGAGACTCATACCTGCAGGACTTTACCAAAAGCACAAGTTCTGAAAAAAGAGCTCTCCAGCGTGGGTCTCAGCCGAATTTATCTCCCAAGCATCCTTACATAAAATGAGAATATAACTTAAAAGGATGCTGGGAATGTCGCTCTGGTGTTGCAAATTTTCCATCTGCCTGAAACTTGAGCTATGTTTTAATTTTGTCTGCATCTCTAAAAAGGGGCCAGTGCCTGAATATAGTAAGTGCTTAATTAATGATGAAAAAAAAATGTTTGTATTCATTCTAGGGACCGTATTCAACTCTTGGAAAGTTCTTTGCTGGCAAATACTATTTTATTGATTCCTCTTATTCCTAATCTGCACAGCTTCTGCAGTACAGTGCATTGGATGCAACAAATTCTCATTCAATTCAATTTAATGTTTATATAGTTCCTACTATGTGCAATGGATCATTGATTAAGTTTCCCCTGAACAGAAATAGGAAAGATAAACTGGGATTCAGAGAGTAATGAACCTTATGACAAGTTTCATCTAAATGAATGAAAATTACATCAAAAGTTAATTTTCATTTCATTTTAATCTTCTCTGTGGCATTTAATTGGAGCTCCTTTTTCCAAGGCTTCAGGGGGAGCTTTTTAGCATCAGCTTTTAAGACCCACATGCCTACGCTGTAACAAAATGCCCTACATTGGTGATAAGTGTTTGACTTCATTTTCAAATGGCCTTCAAAAATCCAAGGAACCTAAGTTGTTGGAAGAGCCCCAATGTGACTTCTGGCACCCAAGATATGGCCTTCGATTCTTCTTCTTCTTTTTTTTTAAAAAATGTCAACACATTGCCCAGAAATGTTTGCAGGAGAAAGAAATGGAATCAAGGGATCAAATTTAGTGGCTTAATCAGCAAGGTTTGCCAAGCTGGGTCCGACTCTGGATTATAGGTGAGGCTATCTTTCTGCAGCAGGCACAAAAGACTACTGACAATGTGTGGTGTGATAATGAAAGCATTTTCAGCCACAAAACATTAATTCCAAAATGTATGCTTTCTCCCAAGATTTCAGACAACATCTAAAGTTAGCTCTCCTGAAAAACAAACTTTATTTCCATTCTGACTTGATTGATTCTGAATTTGTGGTAAGTGGCACAGGGGCTGGGTGAGAATTTAGCCTTCCCTTTGTGAATTCATTCTTGCCAGGGTCAATTAATGGCAGTAGATAAGTTTGCAGGGAGCAATTCTAATGGAGCACAAGTCGTCTGGCACTGCACAGCACCAGATTAACAATAGACCAGAATTGGAGGAGACCTCAAAGGCCAGATAAACCAACTCATACCAGAAGGAGAATCTTTTCTAAAACACTTCCAACTTCTGTATGACGAACCATAATGAGAGAGAATCCATTGCCTCCATCCTGCCCTTGGAAGATGCTCATTGAGACAGAGATATGAAGTGTAAGAGGCATGTAAAATTTAAATGAATGGGTCCAAAGCTTCAAGTATTATTTTCATGAAGTTTATTATCTGACAAAATAGAAGTTTTTCTAACTGCTCCAAAGTCCTCGCTCCACCTAAGCCTCGACAGGAAGGAAAGAGAGCAAGATATGGAACTCCCCAGAATTTATATCCTGTCCAGGTCATCACATAGCAAGAGGAAGAGCGTGGGGTGCTGGGAGTCATAGTTTTGCTGGGAATCGTGACTTTTTTTAGGGTAACAGATTCTAATTACACAGGAATTAGGTTCAGATATGAGAGAGTTGGGCTAAGTGATCATCTAATGACCTTTTTGTTCTAAATCTATGATCCTGTGCTTATCTAGTCAAATACCTTTATGGTACAGATGAGGAGACCAAAGCCAAAGGAGAAAATGATTTCCCCATGCTCCTCTGGGTAACAACATAACTAGAATATTACTAGAATTTTTTTCTTTTTTAGCATCCTAAATCTGTCTCCCTGAAACTTTTCACAATAAATATTGATAATTTATTACCAACAACTCATGATTAAAATATATACATAAATGTAAAAATGCATTTATATTACTTCATGATATCATTTGTTTTCTTAAAATCCAAATAGCTATTTATGTGACATTTTGAAATTTCCAATTGAAGAATAACTCTCTACAGTGAATTTAATATTTAATTGCTCTATTTTGTAATGCTCTTGGAATATTTCTAGTTTGCCCAATGGGGCCAAACAGAACAAATCTTATCCCTCTTTCATATGACAGCCCTTTTGAAGAGAAAATGATCACTTGCTGTAATTATATTCATCTCTTCTTTAAGGAAACAACAGTGTCGAAAGTGTTGCCTGGGTTTTGGAAAGTTCTTATGTTCTGTTTGATATCAGTGGAGCTAGATATTTTCTTTCCTCTAAAGTTAGCATAATTCAAATAAGTAATGGGAGTCATTCAGTCTCTTAGCTCTGAAACTGGTAGGGTTTGTCTAGTATCTTCAGCCTCCATAGTGGACCTTGGGATAGCACTTTACCATTAACTCATGAACTCCTTGACACCAGGGACTGTCTTTTGTCTTCTTTGCATCCCTCATGTTTTGCACAGTGCCTTCTTGTCTCATATTCCATGTTCATCATGTTGCAAAAGAATTCACCTATGGATTATACTAGCAAAAACATCATGAAAGACTTTTGTTTTACTTTTAATTTTTAATTATTTTTTGTTGCAGTAAAATTCCAGGAAAACTTCAATTTTTCCTTTCCCTGCACTAGAGAAGGCATCACTTGACCAAAAGATATATGTAAACATAAATCATGAAGCAAATAAAGTGAAAAATGCTTCAATCTGCATTCAGACTCTCTCAGTTCCCTCTATGGAGGTGGATGGCCTTTTTTATCACAAGTCCCTTGGAGTTGTTTTGGATCCTTCCATTGCTGATAATAGTTATGCCATAACATGTTAATGGCAACTCTGTGAAATGGCTGGTACAAGTGGTATTATCACCTCCATTTTACAGATTAGAAACCTAAGGCACAATCACACCCTAGTGCAAATATTAATAATATGGAAATAGGACTTGATCAATGTTACATGTAAAATCCAGTGGAATTACGTGTCAGATATGGGAAGAGAGTGGGGTGACGGGAGGGAAAGAACTTGAATCTTGTAACCATGGAAAAATATTCTAAATTATCTAGTTAAATAAAATTAAAAAAAAAAAAGAAGAAGAAGCCTAAGACACAGAAAACTTAAGTGAACTACCTTGGCTCTGTCACTTGACAAGTGGCAGGGAGGGGTTTCAAACTGAGAATTTTGGATTCTAAGACTTTCTCCACTAATCATTTCTGAAGTTCTTTATTGGCTTTTCCCTGTGATATCAAATGGGTTAGATTGTAGATATCCCTGTTGTTGATGTAATAAATGACAAACTCTGAAATAGATGGTAACTTCCGAAACCAAGTCATTGTCCTACCTTGGAGAAGATGGCCTTCCTTTATTTAAGTTCAAATAGCTGCCTCTTGGCTAACCTCGAATTTCAATAGCAAGATGAATCTTTGCAGTGAATTTCATGTTTAATTGCTCTATTTTATGGTGTTTCTAGAGTGACATTTGGGAAATGAGGTAGAAATTCCAGTGCAAAAAGTTTAATGATAAAAACTAACTCATCTTTTACAGACAAAGAAGCTAATACTTTATACAGTTTTGAGATATTTAATTGTCTTCATAAAGACACATCTGTTAAATACATGTTAAATAAAAACTAATGAACCCCAGCACAGGACACATTCATAAACCCTTCTCTTAGAATGACTTTCCCTTATTCATCACATAATTAAGAGAGTTGAATTATGGTCAATTCAGTTCAACAACACACATTTGTGAGCCACATACTATGTGTGAAGGGCTGTATTTAATGCTGGGGACAGACACATGGATAGTGTGCTCACCAGCATCTTACAGTGGAATCCTGGGAAATGGACACAGATGACACTAACTGGGATACCAATGAGATTTTGACAAGTACAATAGGAAATTGTAGATCATTTGCAACTGAGGGAAGGAGACAGAGAAAAGCCCTCTTGCAGGTGGTGGCACAGGATTCTGTTCTTTGGATTTTGAAGGGGAGACAGACAGAGAGACAGAGTGTGTATGTGTTTCCCAAAAAGAGAAGGAAAGATTTTTTCCCCTGCTTTGGGGGTGATGAAAGAAAATCCACAGAAATTTAAGATTGAAGGGTAAGAGTGAAAAATTGCTGGTAGTCTTTTGGAGAGAATGGAGAATACGGAGGAGATCAGGATAAAATAATAGGAAATGGTTATGCTATAGTGCCTCCAATGCCCAATGAAGAAACTCTGAACTAGGGAAAATAAGTGATGTGTGCAACTTTACACAACTAGTAATCCTCAGAAGTAGGATTCGAATAAAGGGCTTTCTGTTTCAAGGACCAGTGATATTCCCCCCCTATTTTCTCCTACTGAATCAGTGGTAAAAAGAGATGAGTGCCAGAAGAAAGGAGCTAAATTTGGTCTGGTTGACATGGATATGGGAACTAGGAAGATGTGGAACAAATGATAGGGAAGGAAAGGAAACACATAAGGAAAGGAAAGGGGAAACTAGGGCAAGCAGAGATGGATTATAGAAAACACTGAAGGTGTGTCTACAGTATGGGTCTGTCTAGTAATAGATCCATGGGCAGTTAGGTGGCAGAGTGGATAGAATATTGCATCTGGAGTCAGAAAGACAAAGATCTGAGTTCATATCCAACCTCATATACTTACTGGCTATGTGACTCTGGGAAAAATAAATTAACCCTGTTGGCCTCAGTTTCTTTATCCATAAAATGAGCTGGAGAAGGAAATGGCAAACCACTCTAGCCTCTCTGCCAAGAAAACCCCAAATAGGATCATTTGGAGTTGGATATGAGTAAAAGAACTGAATAACAGTCACAAAGCTGTAGATCTCCTAGCGAGCCCTAGGGTCCTTTGCTAGGGTAGTGCTATAGATACCTGAGGAAGAAGGTAGATTTTTAACCAATAGCCTTTTGCTATCTGCTGTCCCACCGCTTCCAGTAAGGCAGCATGCAATTAGTAAAGATAGGCATCTTATATTGACAATAAATATGAAAACCCTGTAATTAATAGATAACTGGAAATAATGGTTTTGATAGCCCACAAGTGAGAGTATTTAATATGCTTTGATATTTCTTGGGTTATAACAAAGAGAAAGTAATGGCAATGGAGATTAGCAACACACATCAAGGGTATGGCTTTGTTTTTTGTTCGCTTGTTTTTGTTTTGGTTTGTTTTTTTCTAAGGGAAAGGGGCTGCACATGTGTAGATACCTGATAATGCCGATAATTATTCATGTATGTGACTATTTTACTGTGAGAAGGGAATACAAATCTTAGGTTTCTGTTTTTATTTCATCTGCATTAGATAGGGAAATGATTAATTACAGAGCTATATTTCTTGTCAAGTTGTGAATAAATATGTTTAGCATTAGTATAGTTGTTTACAAACAAGAAAACCTATCCAGTTTGCCAAGCATTTGATTAAAAAATTCTTCCCATTCATCACCTAGTCTCTGAAGAAAAGATCTTTACATTTGTGTGGGTTGGCATATTGTAATTAAAAGCTTTTTAAATGTTTTAATTAGGCTGATGGCAAATCTAGTGCCTTTGTTCCTCTCTTTGTAACTGTTTCCAGATATCAACCAGTGAAAAGTGAGTTATGAGACCATCAGGCAAGCATATCTCTTCACATTGGTCTTCAAGAGGAATATGACTATTCTTTCTTACTACAAAACTTAATTTCATAGCTCCATCACATTTTAACTAAACTACTTAAAAATAATGTTTTTACTGCTTTTTCTACCACTAGAACTATGATGATGTAGAAACTTCCTTTACTAATGTAGTTTTCATAACTTCGTAATCACGTTATGAATTCAGAAAGTTAACTGGGGGTACTGCAAAGTTAAATGACTTGCCCAAGATCACACTGCTTATATGCTGTCAGAAAGAAGTCAATAGTAAGTTTTCCTGATTCCAAGGAAACTCCTCTATACTTTAGGGCATGATGCTATCCTGACTTTAGTCTATTATTTGAGATGTTCCAGTATACATGGCCAATGTGTCTTATTTGGAACTCAGATTCTTTTATGCTGTGAAAAAATAGTATGCTACAAAGTTTGGCATCTTCTATAATGGAGATACAGATGTTCTGGCATTTTAATTCTTCTGCCTTTTAAAAAAGAAAGTAAATTAAATATAAGCATTTTTCCTAACTTCCAAAAATGGAATTGATAGTTTCTGGCAATCCTAAGAGGATTGTATGAGCACAAATTTCTAAAAAGTGTATGGAGAAAAATATGGCAAAGTGAAGGACAGAAGCCAAGAACTTAATAAAAAGAAAACTAGAAAAACACAGAAAATGAAACATCAAAGGAAAGCTTGTTTTAAAATAAAGATGCTTTGCCATCTTTTGTTTTGCATTTAAAAACAGTAAGGGGGCATATTAAATCGAGCTCTAGATAGAGTAAAGAAAACTCAAATGTGAATACTGCTTGGAGATATATATCCCTGGGTAATTTATTTAATCTCCATATGCCTCAGCTTCCTCGTTTGCTACAAAATACACTGGTAATACGCAACATATTGTCTCAGGGTTATTGTAAAGCTCAAATAAACTTAATATACATCAATATTTTTATAAATCATAAAGTGTTCTATAATTGTTATTAGTTATTTCCCCTTAATACCCTTCCCTCATAGAGCCATCCCTTGTAATAAATTCAGAAGTTTAAATAAACGAAATAGCACAGCCATCACCTACCTGCATTCCCTCCCTATGTCAATTCACCTTAGAACTGAAAGTGAAAGAAAGATGATATTTTTGATCAATTCTCTTGGTTCAATTCTATCCCATGATATTTCTGTATCAGTTTGATCAATCACTCTCCAGAGATTCTGTATTTATCATATATAAATTTATGGATTAGTGAATGTTCCACTACTCATCTGTGATTTTTCCAGGTGTGTAGGACAAGGTGGGTTGCCACCCATCCATGCTTTTCCATTCTGAGATACTTCTTTATAATAATAAAAGAGTTTCTTCCATATTTTTCAGACCTTTGCCATCTTTCATCTGTTTATGATCCTTACAGTTTCATCCTCCATTACCCTGGGAATGACCTAAATTAGTTGATTCTCTTAACAGGCAGATCTAAGCTTGAATTACCTTTCGTACTTCATGCTGTTTTATGAGATGATCCTCCTTATTATCTTTCTCTGTCCTTTTCCGTAAGTTTGTACACATGAGTTTATATTTTAAACCAGTGTTGACCTTGGCTGCCATAGCTATCCATTTGATATGGGTATCAAGAGTGGTTTTTTGGTCATACTCTTTCATTTTCATCAGAATTCAGTGCTTTATTATTCCTGATATTCAGACTTGAAGATTTTATTAAAAGAAAGGGTATTTATTAAGTACATACTATGTGCTAAGCACTGTGCTAAGTGCAACTTATACAACTATAACAGAAATAATACCTGCCCTCAAGGAGATTAAATTCAAATATAAGAAGGCAACATATGTAGGAAGATGATAGCCAAGGAGTGAGGAAGTAATAGAGATACTCAATAGAGAGAAAGGGCAATCAAATGGCATGGAATGGTAAATTATCTAATTGTTTCCCCTGAGGTCATTCCTATGAGGTCAAACAGCTGCCAGACTTGCCTATGAGCATCAGCGAGAGGCTCATGAAGATCTGTTTGCCTCTCAGCAAAGACCGGTATGCCACAATCATCAGCTCATATGCCCCAACACTGACCAGCACGGAGGAGACCATCGAGCAGTTCTACTCTGACCTGAGTGCCGTCCTGCACTCAGTGCCCACCAATGACAAGCTGATACTACTGGGAGACTTCAACGCCCGCGTTGGCCAGGACCATGAAAGATGGAAAGGAGTGCTCGGCAAACATGGTGTGGACAAAATGAACAACAATGGCCTACTGCTACTCAGCAAATGCTCAGAGTTCGAACTCACCATCACGAACACTGTGTTCAGAATGGCAAACAAATATAAAACAATGTGGATGCACCCAAGATCAAAACAGTGGCATCTCGTTGACTACATCATTGTACGCCGGCGAGACATCCAGGATGTACAGATCACCAGAGCCATGAGAGGAGCTGAATGCTGGACAGACCACAGATTGGTTAGAGCGACTCTTCAAATGCGCATTGTGCCTCGCCATCCAAAACATGCCCAGACAGTTCGTGCATTTTACAATGTGAGTCCTCTTAGAGATCCATCTTATTTGCAAACATTCCAGTCCTGCCTGGACAACAAGCTGTCTGCCAAGGGACCACTCACTGGAAGCTCAACCGAGAAATGGAACCAGTTCAGAGACTCAGTGAAGGAAACATCAAAGGCAGTCCTAGGCCCAAAACAATGCAACCACCAGGACTGGTTTGACAAGAACAACACTGCTATTGAAGACCTATTGAGCAAGAAGAACAAAGCCTTTATGGAGTGGCAAAATAACCCAAACTCTGCTCCTAAAAAAGACAGATTCAAGTCTCTCCAAGCCATGGCACAGCATGAGATCAGGAAGATGCAAGACCGATGGTGGGAAAAAAAGGCAGAAGAAATCCAGCGGTTTGCTGATATAAAAAACTACAAGCAATTTTTCAGTGCCCTCAAGACTGTCTATGGGCCATCAAAACCCACCACCACTTCCTTGCTATACTCTGACGGTGACACTCTCATAAAAGATAAAAAAGGCATCAGCAACAGGTGGAACCCAGCTACGATGGTCTGGACACGTCATCCGCATGGACCCACAGCGAATACCAAGACAGGTATTCTATGGTGAACTGTCAGCTGGACTTAGAAAACAAGGCCTACCAAAGAAAAGATTCAAGAATCAGCTAAAGTCCAACTTGAAGTGGGCTGGCATGACACCAAAGCAACTAGAACTCGCTGCCTCTGAGAGAAGCAGCTGGCGAACCCACATTCACCAAGCCGCCACCACCTTTGAAGATGAACGACGTTAACGTCTTGCCGCTGCGTGTGAATGCCGACACCAGGCCACAGCTGCACCTCCCGTAACAACTGGCGTCCCAGGCCCCACGTGCCACAAACTGTGCGCCTCAGCCTTTGGACTCCAAAGCCACATGAGGGTACACCGTAGATGAAACTGCACAAAGACAATAGTCATTCTCGGTCACCGAGAGACTACTACTACTGCTACTATATGAGGTCATTCTATTATTTATAATCATCCTAAGAATGCTAGAATGTCTCATCATTTAAATCTTAGCAGTTAGAATTAGTCTAGCTCTTCATACTAAAGCTCTTCATACTAAAAGATGTGGAATAAAATGCATATTGTGTCTGGACAATCTATAAAATTCACCAGTTAATATATGATACACGTATGTGTGTGGGTGTGGATTTCAGCCTGTGTATGTTCATCTTAGGTCAAACATAGCTGATAGAATTGCTAGATAGCCTCAAAATGGAATAGGAGGGAAAAATCAAGCTAGACTACATTTTGGACACTGTATAGTGTTTTAAGTGATTCAAAGCTATAGCAAAAGTCTAATTTCTAACATCAGTATTTCCCCTGTAAGCCCATTTATCTATTAAAATACAATGTGATTTACAAAGAATCAAGATTATGAATAATCCAAAGGACTAAGAAATACATGTGTGTGGGTGTGGGTGTGGGTGTATACAATGGACTTAAAGTGATTGTAGCATGTCACTGAAAATAATTTAAATGTGGGAAATGAAGGAAAAACTTTGGATATATCTGAATGGTCAAAGGGGCAGTTAGGTTGTTCAGTGGATGAAGAGCCAGCCCTGGATTCAGAAGGACCTGGGTTCAAATGTGGTCTTGGATACTTCCTAGCTGTGTGACCCTGAGCAAGTCACTTAATCTTATTTGCCCAGCCCTTTCTGCCCCTCTGCCTTCAAATTGATATTTACTATTAATTCTAACAAAGAAGATGAGATTTTTTTTAATGTGGACCAGTATATAGTGAGAATGCTGAACAAAAAAGCGGATAACCTGGATGTTATATTGGAATTTTTAACATATTAAAACAACTGAAGAGCAAGAACTTTAGCAGATTGGATAAAACTGTGGTGCTGCATGGTGGTTATCTATTGATGATCAGAATAAAACATTGCCTGGAATAAGGAGTTTGAGGGATTTTGTGCATCCAGATGAGCACTTGTGCTGGTGAAATTATGACCATCAGATAAAATAGGTTACAAATGGAACTGAAGACAGGGCATGTTATGAAGCAATTATACCTAATTTTGTTCATCTGAAAATTTTGTAAAATCAACTCTAATGATATTCTTTTTGGCCTTTCCCTGGTTTGTTTGATATTTCCTTGGTTTGTTTTTTCCAATGTCAATGACTTTTCCTTTCACTTTTGCCACCTTCGCTCTCTCTCTTGAGTTCTGCTGTAGATTAACTTGTACAGGGTGTGAGAAAAGGGAAAGAAGCCACATTCAAATTTCTTTTGGGTTTTAGCCTATGTTTCCTCCATCAAAGAAACCAAAACTGGCATATTTTTCCAAGAGAACTTTGCCTCTAACTGAAAATTATATCAGCTTTCATCATAAAAATCAATGAATTTTCTCAATTTTCCTGTATTTGACATCCTTAAATGTCCATGATTCCATCCTAACATGTGAATACAAATCTTTTGACTTACTTGTTTGTGATCATGACTAATTTTTAATTGTTTTGTTTCTTTTGAATTGGCCAAGCTAAATTGAATAAATTCATAAGCTCCAGATTGTCCAAAGATCCAAATTTTCAAAAAGTACTTCTCAACTATTTCTACAGAAGAGCTCCCACATCCCCTTTTTGGCAGTAGATGACATTTCAAGGGCCACCTTCTGTAAAGGAGAAGTTCCAAGACTCACTTTATAGATAGTATTTATAGAGAATCATTCCAAAATTCACAAGGAAAAAGAGTATGCAATTATTTAAATGATGCATTTTAAGTTATTGATGCAAATTTCATTTGGCAGCTCTATGAATATTTGTTCTGATGTTCGGTTATTTAAGGTGAAAAAATGAGACCAATGGAGAAAACACTTTTTTCTTCTCTTGTCTACATTGGATATCATAGTTTGTGTTTATTTTTTCAAAATAAATTTTCTTCTCTTTGGTGATTTTTTTCCTGTAAATAACACTTGTCTCTGTTCCTTTTTTGAAAAATAAAAATGTTGTTGATATGTTTGTTTTTACATCACTTACATATCCCCTTGTGTTTTTGCTTTACCTCTTCATTGAGAGTTCTCCTTTATAATGGAAAATTTTCAAAAAGAGTTCATCAAAACTAATCAACATATCAAAAAAACTGCTATTTTATGCAGTGTTCAACACCCATAGTCCCTCTCTCTGAGATAAGCAGGGGAAAGTGTGTTTTTTTTTTCCCTTATATCTCCTTTGAAGAAAAGCATTGTTGCTGATTTTTTTTCAGTCATGTCCAACTCAGGAGACAAACGCAGTCATTATAATTTTTCTGCATTTGAGTTAAATTGCATTGTTATTCTTTCACTTTACATCAGTATAGTTAGTCTTTGTGTATGTCATTTTCTAGTTCCATTTACTTAACTTTGAATAGTTTCTACATATCTTTCCTCACTTCTCTCTTTCTCAGATTCTAATATTCCATTGCCTTTATATACCACACTTTGTTTAGACATCCTGATTAATAATCAGCTACCTCTTTTAACTGTTTTTTTTCCTGCCACCAAAGTGCTGCTATAAATGTTTAAGTGGAGGCTTTTTCTGTTATTGATCACCTTGGTAATATATATACATATATATATATATATATGTATATATATATATCCCCAAAGATCTCTTGATCAGAGAATATGGATATTTTTATCTCTCTTTCTGCATAATCCCCAATTCCTTCTCAAAAGGGTTTGGAAAATTCACAACTCCACCAACAGTACATCAATGTACCTGCTTTTCCATAACCTCTTCAACTCTTAATATTCTATTCTTTTTCTCATTTTAAACAGTGTTTAGGGTATGAGGTAAAAATCTCCCATTTGCTTTGATTTACATTTTTCTTATTAATAGTGATTTAAATTTCATTTTTCCTTATGGAATTCTCTCATTCATCACCCAATATCCTGGCTTCCATGGATTTCTCTGAGTCCCAGTTAAAATCACATTATTTTCTGGTCCTCTGTAGAATAAGTACCTTCTGTCTGAGATTATTTCCAATGTCTCCTGAAAAGAGTGTCCAAAAAGGTTTAGTGTGATTTTAGAATTGATAGCTTTTGGGAAATAGTTAGCATTTATGTAGTACTTTAACTTTTGCAAAGCACTTACAAATATTATCACATTTTATCCTCACAACAGGAGATAGGGTAGGCACCATCATTTTTGCTATTTGACATATGAAGAAAGTGAAACTGACAGAGATTAATCAGGAATTATCCAGGGTCACACAGCTAGTAAGTGTCTGAGTCTGGGTATGAGCTCAAATCTTCCTGATTCCAGATCCAGCACGCTATTTATTCTGCCACTTAGCTGTCTATAAACACAATATATATATGTATAATATATATATATATATATATATATATAGAGAGAGAGAGAGAGAGAGGGAGAAAGAAAAGAAAGAAAGAAAAAGAAAGAAAGAAAGAAAGAAAGAAAGAAAGAAAGAAAGAAAGAAAGAAAGAAAGAAAGAAAGAAAGAAAGAAAGAAAGAAAGAAAGAAAGAAAGAAAGAAAGAAAGAAAGAAAGAAAGAAAGAAAGAAAGAAAGAAAGAAAGAAAGAGAAAGAGAGAAAGAGAGAAAGAAAGATGGATGGATGGATAGATGGATGGATAGATTTTTGTTTTTACATATTTGTATGCATATTCTCTTTCTCCACCTTCATACTCTGGAGCATAGCAAAATGTCTAATCCATAGTGTGTGCTTTGATACTTCTTGACTTGTTGACTTGAGTGGTGCACAGTTTAGAATTCTTTTGAGAACACATTCACGTCCTTTGACTACATATCTATTGAATTTTGGTCCTCCGTATTTCTGTTAGTTGCCCATATGGCTTGAATATCAGATTCTTTTCAGAAATATTTGGCATAAATGGTTGTTAGAGGTTTTTTATTCAACTATTTTTCTAAACCTAGATGAGTTTATTATATTCATATTCCTGTCTGTAGTTTCATGAAAGTAAAATTTATCAGTTTTGTTTCCTAATTGCCATTATCCCTTATATCGTTTGGTTAGGAGCTCCACATGCACCTTGTCATAGCTGTGAGAAGTCTATAATTTCCTTTATAAGATTTTACATAGTTTAAACTTAAATACTCAAGTCGTGTCCACTTTGAATGTATTTTGTCATATGTAAGTAAGATCTTGGTCTAAACCATAGGCTTGATAAATGGCTTTCCATTTTTCCGAAGAATCTTGTCAAATATTTAATGTACTTTTCCCCTAGGTAATTTATGTTTCCATCTTTATTGAATGCGGCCTTATTGAGGTCAATTATTCCTGATTCTTTCCACTCTAATCTATGCCAGTGATTTCCTTCTTTTTCTTTTCTTTTTTTATTTTTGTTATAATGTTAGTTCGTAATAACTTTGAGGTCTGGAAGTTCCATTGTCTCTTTACTCTTACATTTTTTTCATTTCACCACTTGATATTTTATATTTTTTCCCTCCCAATGAATCTTGTAAGAACTCTTCTGGTAGCTTAGTCGAGCATAGAATCTATACATTAGTTATAATTATAGTCATTTTTTTATCTTAGCTGAACCCAAAAATGAGAACTGAATATTCCTCTAGCTATTTTTCCTTGTTCCTTTAGAGCATGCTTTTTAATTGTATCTGCAAAGGTATCGATGTGCATTGATAAACCTAATTCAAGATATTTGAGTTCTGTCTGATCATGGTTAGCGTTCATTTCCTTAAAATAAGTTTTCTTGGATGAGATTTTCAACTTTGACTCTTTACCCCTTTGCTACAACCCAATCTGTACATAGAAGTATTTTGTACTTCTTTTGCACAAATGTTTTACATCCTAACATGTGGACAACTTTAAGGAGAAAGTAAATTCTTTGAAGTCGGGACAGTTTCACTGTTGGCTTTATATCCCCAGCCCAGAGCACATTATCCTCAGCATAGTAGTCATTTAATAGACATTTGTTGAATTTAGTTAAATATGTAGAGAGGTATCTTTAGACTCAGAGATCCTTCTACTAAGGTTTATGCTTCAAAGAGATCAAAAGAATAGACCCCAAATATTTCAAAATATTTATACAATAAAAGTTTCTTTAACAGAGGAAATGTTTCATTTTTGTCTTTGTAATACCAACAGCACCATGCTCAATAAATGCTTTTTGGTAGATGGACTTAAGAGTCACACTCATCACCAGAGCAACTAACTGGAAGCAATGCAAATAATTGTTGACTATATGTTCTAATAGGTACATAGAGCACTGGAGTCAGGAAGACCTGAGTGTGAATCTAACCTTAGATACTTGCTGGCAGTGTGGCTCTGGGCAAGTCACTTTTCTGTTGTCTACCTCCATTCCCACCAAAATAAGATGAGAATAATAGTAGTACCCACTACCCAGACTTGTTATGAAGACTAAATGAGATAATATTTATAAGTTTTGTGAAAATCTTAAGGCATCATAGATATACAATTTATTCATTTGTGACCTACAACCTTGGCACATGAATGAAGTGTATTTGGGTACATGTTAAGAAATGATGAATATAAAGGATATAGAGAAGTATGGGAAGATTTTTATGAATCGATCCAGAATAAAGAAATTTCAACCAAGAGAACAATAAACATAAAGGCCACAATTATAGAAATGGGAATAAAAATAGTAAAACTAATCACCATGGAATTATAATGACCAAATTTGATCCTATGAAAAGTTTTTGAAAAAATGCACCTTCCTCCCTTGCAGAGGTCCAGGGGACTATGGGTGTAGAATACTGCATACATTGTTTGACTTGAGTGATAAATTCATTTTAATGAACTGTCTTTTTTTTCTTTGTCTTATTCTTTGTCATATGTTGGCTGTAAATGTAGGTGATCTAATAGCAAATGTTATCAATATATTTTGAAAAAAAATTAAATATGTGTGGACATGCCCGTGGTATTGTACCTGTATATGAATATATGTATGTGCATGTATACATGTATCACTATCATTATTACTATGGTTTTTAAACTTATATAATGATACAATTATACTATTCCTACTGCAAACTAATAACAGGAACAATTTAATCAGTGGGGACAATTTCACATTTTCATTTTCTCTGATCGTAAGGATTTCTATAAATAAAGACTGCAACTTCCTTTAATAATAATTTTAAAAAAACATTATCTCAGTGTGGTGGATGGAGCATATTCTCATTACTACTACTAGCATCTGCTGAGGTTAAAAATACATTCTGCAGGCTTCATCCTCAAGCAACCTGAAATTTGAAGGAAAAAGAGGAGAGGATTACTCCTCTCTTCTCCTTTTGTGTTCTCTTCAAAAGTAAATACTTGTCAAAATGCCTAGGAAGTGCAGTGATAGGCCCAAAATAAATGTCTGGTTCAAGGGAGCCAGGAGAGCTCTGCAGCAATCTACTGAGCTGAACAGGACGTGGTGTTAGATGTAATCCTTCCTTTACTGGCTTATGTTCCTGTCCATTTATTTGAAATGAAAAGAGAAAAATAAAGCAGTCATTTGCATTTTGCCACATATTCATTCTGCAGGGCAGAAGAGGAAAACAGGCTATTGTACTCCTCTGGGACCCCCAAATGGTAGGAGATTGTAGCTAACACAATCAGGCTTCACACCAGGCCAAGGGGAGTCCAGAATGGCAAATGTCAGTTGTTATTTCCTTTCTCCCTATTTTTTAATGCATCATCTTTTAGATTGCATGCTTCTCGAGGGCCAGGATAGTTTTATCTTCCCTAATTTGTGGCTTCCCTCCCTGTATGTTACAAGTGTGCAAGGAATTTTGGGTAGAATTGAATTGATTATGATTACCTACCCTTTTTGTACAATGTCGAAGCACTGAGTAGTTGCTTAATAATCCACTACCATTTGTTTGTGTTTGTTTCATTCTAATTGTAACCGCTAACTAGGCCACTCTACATACCCCAAAGGAATATCTCATTAGATTAATTCCCATATGTGAAGTTGACTGTCACCTCATAGGTTTGTGTTTGCAAGGCCAGCACTCTGGAGGGTGTTTATTTCCCAAGTGGACTTTGTCTGAAATTGAGAAACGCTGCCACCAGGTGGATAGCGGTGCCTCGATTATGGCAATATTGGTCAAACCTCCCCCAAATTGTTAACTAAGGGAAAGAGAATGGCAGCCATCTGCAATTCATCCTTATATTTTTATGTAAAAATCTATATATTTACATCAAAGGAGGATGTTTGATTTTAATTCTGTTTAATTGATATATTTTTCACCATCCACATTTCTAATCATATTCTTTTTCTTTCTCTTACCTGACAAGATTAGAAAAGTTAAAAGGGGGGAGAAAAGCAGTTCAGCAAAAGCAACCAATGAATCAACCTTGACTCACAGTAGATGCATGAGATCCCATACTTCTAGCACCTCACCTCTGAAAAGAGAGAAAGACTAGAATATTTTCTCTGCTCTGTTCGTGGCTATAGAAGGGGCACTCTAACTGGACAGCATTCAGTTTTACTTTTTTTAACAATAATATCTTTTTAAAAGAAGTCCTTATGAAAATAGAGTTGTTAGAGAAGCAATGACAAAAGCAAAACGCCTAAAATCAAAAATGACACATTCAAGTTCAATCAAACTTCCTCGTGAATCTTTGTTATCAATTACTATGTAACCTAACTAGTTCTAGCTCTAGGATTGAGAAATAATCATTTACATTTCCTCTTGTAACTCCCAGTGAAATCTCCCTAGAGCTTATTCATGTAGCTGAAATTTTAAGCAATTATACTAATTGGTGCCCCTTCCTTCCTCCCTCCCATACTGCTATCCCATCGGTCAGCCCTATTCTACTATACTCTTTAACTCCTCATACTCATGTCAGTTGTTATAGAACCACAGAATATTGGAGCAGGAAAGGGGATTTTTAAAGTTCATCCAATCTCTTCCTTTCCTTTTTACAAATGAGGCCACCAAGGCCAGAGAGGCCAGTTAACTTGCCCAAGGAAACCTTACCTGAGAGCTGGGACTCAAATCTAGGTGTTCTCATACATCTGAAGTGTTCAGAACTCTATACCTAATGACTTTGTTTCCCCTTGTTTTCCAAAAAAGGAAAAAACCTTCCAACAACTAAAAGAGAAAGATCATAGTCACCTTGTAGAGCCTATCCAAAAAGTATTATGAATCTCTATGCTGAATTTCCCCAATAAGATGATTTGTTTTGACCTGAAACCTATTGTTTTCATCATTTTGAAATGACCTACTTCCTCTATGCATCCCCATCTACTTAAATTGGGTATAACTAACAGGATTAGAAAAGAATGACTTTCTATTAAAAGTTACCTTATATCTTTTTGGAGAGAGTGGGAATTAGATTTATACCAGAAGCTAACTTTTAGAAAATAAATTCTAACAGAGGATTCAGGAACTTTGGTATATAATGGAATCAATCTTAGGTTTAGATTTAGAAAATCTGGTTCTTCTAATTATGAACTGTGTGGCTTTAAGAAAATCTTCTAACCTTTTATGAACCTCAATTTCCTCTACTGTAAAATGAGGAAATTGGTCTATATGGTTTATAATGTCTCATCCAACTCTTACTCATAAGATCATGAGAATATAATTCAGTTTTCAAAAAAGCATATAAAGGGGGTACTTAGGTGGCTCAATAGATTGAGAGCCTGATCTAAAGATAGGAGGTCCTCGGTTCAACTCTGGCCTCAGACAGTTCCCAGCTGTGTGACCCTGGGCAAGTCACTTAACTCACATTACCTAGCACTTACTGTTCTTCTGCATTGGAACCAATACACAATATTGATTCTAAGACAGAAGGTAAGGGATTTTGAGGGGGAAAAGAAGGCATATGAAGTGATTTCATACTGATACTGGCCATTCCCCAGATTTGCAAATAACATAGAATAACCCATGAAAGATACTTATTACTCTGATCACTGAGAGAAATTATGTGGTCCTTCCTTTGATATCTGCCACTTAGGGTAATACTAGTGTAAAATTTTCTACAATCAGTCATTCAAATTCAACAAACATATATTGAGTCCATACTATATAAAAGTCACTCCCTGAACTAGAAACTGAAGGTTGAACGAGAATAGAGAAATAACATATCCCCTTTCTTGAAGCAGATTATAATCCATAAGAGAAGATACCTAATATTTAGAAATAGGAATAATAAAAAGTAGAATTAGTGGAACAAAGGGGAGATTCTTTGTTCTAGAGAAATGGATGGAAACAGAAAAAGGAGGGAGAAACTACCTTTTTAGAGGGGTAGCATAATAAAAAATGGCAACTTCATGGTTGTGGTTCAGCCAATTTCCTTGGTGAAGATAAATGATCTCTATCAGAAGTTCTTAACCTGGGGCCCATTGGAAGTTTGGAGAGAGTCTGATTTTTTTAAGTGCAACTATTTCATTATAATTGATTTCCTCTGCCATCTTCTGTATTTTATTTTACGAATAATTTTGAGAAAGGGTCAGTAGGATTTGCCGGGCTGCCAGAGGAGTGAACAATGAAAAAAAGATTAAGAACTCCCAATCTGTATTTTCTGTTGAGCAGATAGCCTGGCATGCCAGATAGGCTCCTGCCCTTAAATCTGTCCCATTACAACAATTTTCTGGGGAAATCATATCAATACACAAAGAAGTATCCACATGAGAGAGTTCTTTAGCAGTAACTTTTCTGTTCATTTATTCTTTTCTCTCTGACTCTAGGCCAAATTGTAAATTCTTAACCTGGAATTTAAGACCCTCTACAACCGTGCTCCAATCATATTTTCTCACCTCATTTCACAACACATTACAGTTGGTCACCAGTTGACTCTTTTTCATCCACAATAACCTCATGAGACCGTCTATTAAGAGAGAGGGCTACAGTGTCTATCCCACACTAACAATCTCCCAAGTCCTTGAAGTATTACAGTAGCAGCAGAATCCATCTCAGAATGTTGCTACTGTCTCACAGCCTTCCTGAGATTTGAAACATGGCCCATAGGACTAGGAGAATAGAGCAGTATCCTCTTCCTCCCCCAGCATCATTACAAATAAGTGCTCCCTCTCTCAGTGTGGCCCAGTAAGAACAGTTGTGATCTTTGATGCAAAAATAAACTATTAAATTCTGTCATGCTTCTTTGGGTCTCTCAAGGTTAAACTGGTACTTCATTCAGTCATTCAACACTTATTAAACTCCTACCATATTCCAGGGACATATTAAACATATTTCATAATATAGTATGATAGAATTTACTCTAACTCTGGAATCAGATTTGTGTTCAAACCCTCCCTCTGAACTGAGTTTCTTTGTGACATTGGATAAGTCACTTCACCCCCTGGACCACATTTTTCCCATTTGTGAAATGTCAAGGTTAGACTACCTGGTCTCTGAAGCCCTTTCTGGTTCTAGATGTATGATCTTAAGATTTTGTAAGCACAGAATTGATTCAGCAAGTGCTATATATTAGGCACCGTTCTTACTTCCATGTTCTTACTTATTTCCAACTTACTTCCAACATTCTTACTTATTGTTCAATTGTTTCAATCATGCCCAACTCTTCTTGATGCTGTTTGGGTTTTCTTGGCAAAGATACTGAAGTGATCTGCCGTTTCTGTCTCCAACTCATCTGGCAGAAATTGATGCAGACAAGGTTAAATGACTTGTCCATGGTCACACAGTTAATAATTAGTGAGTATTAAAGGAAGATGAGTCTTCCAGAATCTAGACCCAAAACTCTATCCATTATGCCACCTAGCTACCCCAGTGCTAGGGATACAAAGACAAAAATTAAACAATCCCTGTCTTTCATTGAGGGAAGGGTAGTAAAGCATAGGCATGAGATAAATATATAGCAAAGTAAACTGAGGGCAGAGAAAATAGTTGGATGGGGGTTGAAATCAAGCAAAGCTTTACGATTGGAATGAGATTGTGGAGAGCTGGGTGTATGGACTTTATCCTTTATGCATTTGCTAAATGGAAGTGTTAGAGTCACTGCTGGAGATGACTCCTGGTGCCCCTCTTTGAAATGACACAAAATTTTCCAGACAGATATTAGAGTCAGCTGCCTCCTTGGCAATGGTTCATCTGTAAAACCAGACCTTCATGTCCGTGAACAATGGAGATAGTCTGGGTCTTGGGGCAGTGACCTGGTTTTTTTACTGATGTTCCCATTCAGTGTCTCCCTGCATTGAAGTTATTTTAACATCAGACCCAGATAAGTAGATGTGAATTGGAGTCATCTTTTAAAGGAAAGAAAAAACCAGGAAGTCTTCTGCCACACAAAGACAGGCAGGACAATTAGGTATGACTCTAACTGCACATTTTGAAAAACCATGAGAATGCTTCCAGTAGGCAGAGGACTCATTTGGAATGGGGGAAGAGAGGAAGATCTTGCCCATTTAATAATTTTTTTTTCACAGTAAAAACTTACTAATTCACATTAACTAGGGTAAGGAGTCTACAGGACAAGGAACAATGTGAATCACTGAAGAATTTAAGATTTCTCTTTTGGAATATAATGTTACCTATTATTGTGGTGGTGGTTATTCAGTCATTGAGTTGTGTCCTACTCTTCATCACCTTGTATGGGTTTTCTTGGAAAGAATACTGGAGTGGGTTGCCATTTCCTTCTCCACTGAATTAGGCAAACAGAAGTTAAGTGACTTATGCAGGGTCACAGAGCTAGTGAGCATCTGAGGCAGGACTGGAATGCAGGTCTTCATGAGCCTCTTAGAAATTAGATTACTGATCCAGTGCCAAGTGGAAGCCCTTTCAGACCCGATTTAATAAACAACTAAGAATGATTTGTAATTAACCTATTAACTTTTTGCATGTAATGGAGCCTAAAAGACAGCTTGTTGATTTAAACAGATTAAGACCTTCTCTTAATATCATGTTTGCCTCATTAATGTCTTTAGGAATTCTTTTTTCCATACTCAAGGCTAAAAGGAAATTTCAGTCTAGTCTGTATTTCCATGATCACAAATTCTGCTAGCTGGCACAATAAATCTGCTTTGACCTGGAGTCAGGAAGCCCTAAATTCAAGTTGTGAGTCAGAACTTTAGTAGCTATATGACCCTGGGGGAATCACTTAACCTCAGTAAGCTACTCTTTTCTCATCTGTAAAGAGGAGACAGTACTAGCACTTACCTCACAGGGTTGTTATACCGATAAAGTGACAACGCAGGTGAAGTTCTATACAAATACTTTCATTACTATTATTAATTATTCTGAATGATTGATGGCTCAAATGGAGTGATTTCACTTTATTCCAAATGGACCAGTGAGCATTTTTGTGTTGTGATCACAGTAATCCTAATGCCCACTCATTTCCTTGAATTTGTACCTTATTTATTACTACATTCATCCTTCACACTGCTCTGACCCACTTTAATGAACTGCAGGTGATAATGAATCTAAGTGGATTTCAGAGGTAGGAATGATGTTTTGGGGTGATTAGTTTAGAAAAGCTGTTTTTAAATGCACTGATTGCCATTCAGGCCATTGTTTGGGTCTATATGATGGAGTGTGGCATATCTCACCTCCCAGAGAGCTGGAAGTAATCTTCCCTTGCAAGATGAAGTCATCTTTTCTTGGACATTGTTCTTAGACCCAACCTAGCTCTTGTTCATGTACAGGAATACCAAATAGCCTTCAGATTGCCAAATAAGTTTAAGCACTAGTGTAATGTCTTTAGAGATAATCTAGCTTCTAAAAGTACCTAATGAACCCAGGGATTTAAGATGGCTTATGTGTAGACCCAGACAAATCAGTCAGTAGTCAGGGAGATCTCATTTTATATTCTCTTCTCCCCTCCTTTACTAAGTGTTGTGAAGCATCCCCAGATTATGTGGCCCACAGGTTCTGCCCACAGGTACTTCCAGTCCTGTTGGAGAGATAAGACATGCATGGAAAAACTACAATTATTATTGCTATTGCCCTTGCAAAAGTTCTTAAGATGTGTTGGGAGCTCCTTTTGTGCTCTAGGAAAGCCTATGGACCTCTTTTCAAAAACAAATGCTTTTTCGTACCCAAAATAAAATATGGAACAATGAAATTTTATTAGCTACCTATCTAAATATGCATATGTGTGTATGTGCATATATTTGCTTGTGTGGGTATGGTCATGAATTCCATGTTAATGAACAGTGCTGTAGAATTTACATAGCTTTTTCTGGTCCTCTTAGCTTTTCCCTCAAATAACTTTTCACTGGTTTTGCATATACTTACATTTGTACCTGCCATCTCCTCCCCAGAGAATGGAAACTCCTTGAAGGCAGAACTCCTTCATTCTTCTCTTTATCTCCCCAGCACAGGTCTACCAGACACAGAAGGATTATTTAATGAATGCATGCTAATTGACTGAGTTACAAAATGTCCTCTTCACCACAGCCCTGTAAAGGATGAAATGGAAATGCCATTTTGCTTACTTTATGTAAAAGGAAATGAGACTCAGAGACTTGTGACTTGCTCAAGTTGTGACTTACCAATTGTGACTTGCCCAAAGTCACTCAAGCAACCCCAGGCCAGTGGTTTTTCAATCACATCACATTGCTTTGGTGGCTATGTTTAATCAGATGTAATCCATATATCTCTTAAAAATATTTGGTCTAGTTGAAGACTTAAGGGCTCATAAATACCAACAACTCTAAATGTTTCTTGTCCCCAACCAGGGTTTCCTTTGAAAATGAATGTCTAAGTTTAGTTCATGTATAATTGGAGATCTGTTACCCTAAAAAAGAACTACATTTCCTGAGAGGCCACTGACTTCCTGTCCTTATGTACTTCCTGTCCTTATGTACTTCCTGTAGACAGAGGATATTACTGAGTGGGCAGTCCTCTTGGGGCTCTTTCTTGGGTTTTCAGCAAGAATGATGGCAGTGGTAAGCTAACTGCAGGGATTTTAATTGGGCTAATCAACCATGGGCATGTGGTCTTTATTTTGTATCCTCTTTATTCCTTGATTTCTAATGATCATTAATAAATCTCCTAAAATATAATATTTTTATTTTTGAGACTAATTTTAAATTTTACACTCACTTCTTGGATATTTGGTTCAACTTACCTACCAACAACCAAGGCAACCAATAAGCAGTTAGAACATAAGCATACTTGTTACAAAAATAAGTAAAGAAATAAATGGGATAGAGAATGCCCCAGATAGACTACTACCTACATCTGTTATTTTATGAGAAACTCCCTTCCCCCACCATTTTCTTTACCATTGTTTCTTTCCCATTCATCTCTCCATTGGCCCATAGCATTCTGGGAAATTATGTACCGTCTCTATATCTATCACAGAAGTGCTACGTGTTATAATACACACTGTAAGTCTTTTCAGGGTTTATTAAAGGTTGAGATCCTTGTGGGGTGGAATAGTTCAGAAAGGCTTAGAAGGGATCAGAATATGATGTGTTCCTTAGAGAATATGTTGAAAGTGTATGGTGTGAGGAAAATGGTGGTGTGGGTACCTCAAGTAAGGAGGAGCAGGATGAGCAAAGATACAGAAGTAGGAATTGGTAGGACTTCTATAGGGGATAAGGAGACAGCTGCTCTGCCTAGAACAAATGACTCAAACTGAAGAATAGAGATGGCAATTTAAATAAAGATTTTAGGGCTCTGTTATTGTAGGCATTCAAAACCACAATGGACCTCTTACAAAGTGTTGGTGTTTGGACCAATTTGCCTGCTTTCTCCTCTCATTGGATTGTGAACTCCTTCAGGTTGAGGGCTATCCTTTGCCTCTTTTTTGTATCCTCAGTAAAATACCTGACACATTGTAGATGCTGAATAAATGTTTAGTGACTAAATGCTAATGATTGGCTAGTACACATCATATCTGCTTCAGTTGATAGCAGAAAGGCAGACTTCTGGCAGGCTTCTGGTCTTTACTGGGTGTATCATACAGGATTGGAGAAATGGCTTCTATCCAGTAGAAGGTTGAGAGGATCATGAATGATCTGGAAATGACTTCTTGTGGGAAATGGTTAGAATATCATTGATGCCGAGTTATGAAATAAGAAGAGACACAAGCTATCAGCAAATATTTGAAGGTTCTTTTTTATGAAGAATAAATGGACTAATTTTGGGGGATTCTAGTGGGCAGAACATGCACTGAGGACTCAAAGTTAGTTTCACTTTTATCTTAGTATGTCTAGTGCCTAGTACAGTGCCTAGGAAGTACCAATGAATGCCTGCTACTTGCTTAGTTGATTGACCCATCAATCTTTACTCTCATCTCATATCTCCTCTGCCTTTTGTGGCTAAATGTCTTGAGAAGGCCTTATACAATTGGTGCCTCTAATTCCTTTTCCTTCACCATCCTTTTAACTCTTTTAACTGCAGAATGTTTTCTAAACTCATCATTCAACTGACACTACTCTCTCCAAAGTTATTGTCTCAAAGTTGCCAAAGCAAATTACCTTTCCCCATCCTCATCCTTCTTGACCTCTCCACAGTCTTTGATACTATCAATCACTCTCTTTTCTTTGATACTCTCTTCTTTCTAGGTTGTTTCAACCCTACTCTTTCCTAGTCCTCCTTCTATTTATCTGGCCAAACCTTTTCATTTTCTAGTGCTGTGTCCTTATTGGGATGATACAGTTAATGATCTCCGTATTACTTTAAAAAAGGTGTTTAAACAGGAGTCAAAATAAGTATTAATTGACTATTTTAAGTGCCTACAATTTTACTAAGTGCTAGAAATCCAAAGGCAAAAAACGAAATTGTTCCTACCCTCAAGAAGCTTACACCGTGCCTAACATTTTTACCTTGTGTAGGCGATGGAATTGGTTGACCTCTAAAGCCCTTTCCTTCTAACATGAATTATTGCTGAGTAATATCTCCCCCACACTTCACGTAGCTGAGTTTAAAATATAAATGTAAGATTCCCTTCAGTGGAGATCTTCCAGGACTGAATGGTCATTGTTTGGTATCTTATAGAAGGGATTCCCTATCAGGAATAAATTGAATTCAATGACCTCAAGGTCTCTTCTAACTTTGAACTGCTGTGGTTTTGTGCTTTTCATTGAGTTACTTTGGATTTGCCCTTATTAAATTCCTTCTAATCGGATTAAATGTGTTGTTACACACCTTTGGAATGATTTAGAAATTCTAAAGCTACTGTACAGAATGTTCACTAGCTATTCCCATATTCATGTCCTTTGCAAATTTTATAAGTATGCCTTCTATGTATTCACTCAAATTATTGATTCAAATATTAAATAGCACAGATTCCAGGCTGGAGCCTTGCTGAAAAGAGAGGCTCAGAAGGGGAGATGGAAAAAACAGAAGGCTTTGGTTCCTTCTTCGCCGGTATCTGGAGAATTGCTTCTTGATCTTAATCCTCCTGGGACCTGGCTGTCATCTCCGACTTATTTCCCTTTACCAGTTCAGAGATGACCATCTTAGGAATAGTTCCTACTTGGTCTCAGATCTCAATATATTAATCCTATGCTTATATAGAATTAGAAAGCACACTCCATAGACCATTAATGGGAAGCTTTTAGAAGCCTTTCTTTATATTAGCTAATACATTGATGGGCAATAGATGAATCCAAACTCGTGTACTAATGACTTGTTTTTCCTGAAAGTTATAGCTGTCAGATCTGTTATCCTAAGTATTTATACCATCAACCTATATATGTTAAAAGGGAAATGCATTATTCAATCCCAAATTTATATTATCGATGAAAATGGTGAGCAAAAGCTCATGGGATAAGGCAGATAAGTTTATGGAATTGGCAGTAGTATGAGCAAAGCATTATAAATTAAGGTTAGACATGTAATCTTTCTTTGCCCAGAGCATCTCCCAATATCATATTCCAAAACCATGACCATTCACCATCTAGGAACCTGGGTCATTAGAAACAAAGCAAATGTGCATTAGAGGAAGATAGCAGCACATGCTCTAAAGATGAAGACAAAAATTTAGGAGGACCTGCCTTCAAGGAGCTTACATTCTTTTTTTTTAATCCTGATCTTCCACCTTAGAATCAATACTGTGTATTGGTTCTAAGACAGAAGAGTGGGAAGGGCTAGGCAATGGGAGTTAAGTGACTTGCGCAGGGTCACACAGCTAAGAAGTATCTGAGACCCTAGGACCTCCCATCTCTAGGCCTTCTAAGGAGCTTGCATTCTATTGGGGAAGACATCATCTACAAATACAAGTACATGCAAAATGAATGAGAAGTCATTTTGAGGGGGAAGCAATAAAATACAGGACTTATGGAAAATGAGAGCACGGCCAAAAATGAAACTTGAAGTCAAATAATGTTTTTCCCTGTGTCTCAAATCCTGTATTTATGCCATGGAGTTTAGCATTGTTACCCCACCTAGCTCTCTTGAGTGGACATGAGAAAGTTAGAGAGTTGTTATGATCACCAAATTCTCCTTTCTTCAACAGAATTCTATTTCTACAATATAGCTTCCATGATGAAGTGCTTTAAATGTTTACAAAGGCTTTACATTCATTATCTCAATAAGTCCTCACAACAGTCTTATGTTATTATTAATATTAATAGGGGGAATATTAATAGCTCATGGGTAGACTGAGTCGATATCAAGATGACAATACTGCCAAAATTAATTTCTGTTGACCATTTCATACACATCAAACTGCTAAAAAGTTATAAAACTAAGAAAAATCATTTGGAAGAACAAAGGATAAAAATGTTAAAGGAATTAAAGAAAAAGTGGGGAAAGGAGACTTAGCAATTGGACATCCAAAATGATGAAACAAAGCTATAATCATCAAAACTATTTTGGTACTGGGTAAGAAATAAGAGATATTGATCCGAGGAACATTTTAAGTATGCAGTATAGCAAAGTAATTAAATGTAAGAGACTAGTTTTTGATAACCCTAAGATCTCAATTATTACAGAAAGAACTCACTATTGGACAAAAACTGCTGGGAGAACTGGAAAAAAAAGTCTGAAAGAAACTAGGTTCAGACTAGCATCTCATACCATATAATAAGATAAGCTCAAAATGTATATGCGTGATTAAGACATAAAGGTGACACAATAAACAAATTAGAAGAGAAACATGGAAAAAGAAATTCTCTGTAAGATCTATAGATAGAGGAAAAGATAGAGATCCATAGTAGGGAAGGTGGACAATTTCAATTTCACAAGATCGAAAGGTTTTTGCACAAACAAAACCAATTTATCTAAAATTAGCAGAGAAATAGAAAACTAGGCTAATTATTTGCAATAAGTTTTTCTGATAAAGGTCTTACTTCTATGTTCTAGAGGACACTGTATCAAATTATAGTCATAATGGGCATAGTCCTTATCTTCTTGGTGAATGGGTAAGTGATAAAGGGAGGGAGAAAACTTAGAACTGAAAATAATTTTTTTTAATTTAAATTATAAAAATAGGATAAGAACCATTTTTCCAAATGATAAACAATGAAAGATATTAACAGGTAGTTTTCCAAAGAGAAATCCAAGTAATTAATAGTCCTTTGAAACAAATGTTCTAACTCACATAATTAGAGAAATGCAATTTAAAACAGTTCTGAGGTACCACTTCACATCTATCAGATTAGCAGTTGATAAAGAGAAAATGTCAAATACTGGAGAGCCTGTGAGAGGAAAAGTTTTGTGGCATACTGTTGGTGAAAGTGTGAATTGACCCAAGCAGACTAGAAAAACACTTGAAACTGTGCCCAAAAAGCTATCCAAATGTCCCTACCTTTTAAAAGTGATATTATTAGTAGGTTTATATACTGAAGAGATGAAAGGAGGAGGGAAATCTCCATAGGAAGAAAAGTATTTATGGCAACTCTTTTTCTGGTGCAAAAGAATTGGATACTAAGGCTATGATTAGATTAGAAATTAGGAGATGGAGATATCTTAATAAATTATGGTATATGAACATGATGGAATGCTCTTGGGTTGGAAATTGAAAAGAAACCTTGAAAGAATTTCATTTACTGATGCAAAGTGAAGTGAGTAGAACCAGGAGAACAATTCATAAAATTGTGTAATTAATAATTTATACAATAATACCAATATTGTAAAGACAAACAACTTTAATAACTACTTATAATAATTTTTAACATTTATGTAGTCCTTCCTGAATGCCAGGTACTGTATTAATCCCTTTTCAATTATTATTTCACTTGATCCTTCCAGCAGCTCTGGGAGTTAAGAACTATTATTATTCCCATTTTACATATAAGGAAACAGAAGAAAAAAAGAGTGTAAGTGATTTTCCCAGGGTCACACAAGAAGGAATTATCTGAGGATTTATTTGAACTCACACCTTTCTGACACCAGATCAAATGCTCCCTCCACTCTGACCTTTAGGAACTCTGATCAACACAATGAACAACCACAATTCCAAAGGTCTTAAGAAAAAAATAGATCATCTCCAGATAGAAAAGTGATGAATTCATAGTCTCAGGTTTAAACATATTTCTTTTGGATTCCTAATATAATATTTTTTCCTTTACTATACATATCTATAATGGGTTTTATTTTTTTTTACTTTCTTGAGTAGGGCTTGGGAGATGAAGATGGAAGGGAGTGAATGCAAACCTGAAAATAAAATAAACTTGAATTTAAAAAAAAGAAACAACTACCCCTAAGAAGTAAACCAACATGAACACAAATCTGTGGTGTAGGGGACTATTATTTGCACTTTAAATGACATTTTTTGCATTTTTTTAAACCCTTACCTTCCATCTTGGAATCAATACTGTGTATTGGTTCCAAGGCAGAAGAATGGGAAGGGCTAGGCAATGAGGGGTGAAGTGACTTGCTCAGGGTCACACAGCTGGGAAGTGTCTGAGGCCGGATTTGAACCTAGGACCTCCCATCTCTAGGCCTGGTTCTCAATCCACTGAGCTACCCAGCTGCCTCCTTTTTAATTTTTAAAGTTTAATAACTTTAAACTTTGATTGAGAAAGTGAAATGACTTACCCAAATTAGGTTTCACAGATAGTAGGTGTCAGAAGTTAGGAGTTTAATTTATATCTTCCTGATTTTAGTTAGAGGACTTTATCAACTACTAAACACTTGCCTCGATATAATATAACCGAAGATTTACTCTCTGTTACAAGTGTAATTGAAAGTGCCTCAGAGACATGCTCATCTAATCAAGATTTTCCTCTATGGATTAAGGTTATTTCTTTAAATAGCAATACCTTGGAGCATCTCTGATGCCACAAAGTCACATCCTGATTCAAGATATCACCCTTCAAATACGTGTGTTTTTTCCCTTCACTGGGAGGATTTATACTTCTTGAAGTCATGGATTTTCTTATATTTGTCATTGTATTCCCAGCTCCTAACATAGCACCTGTCACATAGTAGGTGCTTAATAAAAGTTTGTCAGTTGATTGATTTACTCCTATTACCGAGATGACAATATCATAATGAAATCCTAGCACTTCTTGTAATTGCCCACTATAAGGTAGTAGAATATGGGGGAAATCCTGGACTGGGAATCAACAGACCTGGGTTTTGATCAAGATATTGCCATGACCAAATTGTACCACCTTAGAAAAGTCATATAGCTTATTAGCCTCAGATTCATTGTTTCTAATATGTGGAGGTTGTAGAAAAGGACTAGAAAAAGCATGACGCAGCTTAAAGAGTAAAGACGCAGTGATCAACTGTGAAAGATTTAACTACACTAATATAATAATCCAAGAGAATTCCAAAGGACTCTTGACAAAAATGCTTTCCACCTTAGAATAAGTAAAAAAAAATAGCTGAACACACATAAGACCTACAAAATGAAGTGTAATTAGGAAGAGTGGGCATAAGTAGGTATTAGGATCAGGAAAATCTTCCTGTTGAAGGGAACACTTGAGTTGCATCTTAAAGGAAGTGAAGAATTCAATGACAGAAAGAAGGAGTTCTAGGAATTGTGGGGAGCCAGAACAAAGACCTGGAGATGAGAGATGGAGATGCCATGTGTGGCAGTTTGGCTATACTGTTGAGTGTGGGACAGAGAGTAATAAATAATGAGGATGGATAAATAGATTGGTGTTAGATTGTGAAGGACTTTAAAAGCTCTGCAGAGCAGTTTATATTTTAATCTTGAGATAATATGTTGCCATTGGAATGTACTGAGCATGAGAGACATTGTCAGATTTGTATTTAAGGTAAATCACTTTAGCAGCAGTGTGGAGGGTAGATTAGAGCAGAAAGAGACTGGAGTTGTAGCATCTAATCAAAAGGCCATTACGATAATCCGAGTGAGAGCTGTTGAGGCTTGAACTAGAGTGATCACTGGGGTGCCAGTGAAAAGAAGTCAGATAAAAGAAATGTTGAGGAGGTAGAAAAGGTGAAGTTTGGAAACTGATTGGATATGAATCATAAAAGAGGATGAGGGGTCAGATTAACAACAGATCTTGAAAAGTAGAAGAATGGTGATGCCCTTGGCAGGAATAAGGAAGTTTGGTAGAGTGGGGAGCTTTGAGATGAAAGATAATGGAGTTTAGGATACCTTAACCTTGAGGTGTCTTTGGAACCTTGCATTTGAGGCATATGATGGGCTGATGATGATGCAGAATTGAAAGCCCAGAAAGAGACTGGAGCTGGATACATGGGTTTGTAAGAGAGTTTGTAGAGAAGGAAGAAAACTGGGTCAGGACAGAGCCTTGGAGATAGATTCATATTAGAAAGTATGATATGGATGATGAGCCAGCAAGGCAGATGGAAAAGTAGTCAAGAAGGAAAAAAAAACAGGAGAGAGGTGTCACAAAAACCTTAAGAGGAAAGAGTATCCAGGAGGAAAGGATAACCAAATATAGCTAGTTGGTTGGCTGTTCTCCTTTATACTCAAAGAGGACCAAAATGACATTGCTCCATTGGGGTCAATATACAGTGTGTCCAGCTATGGCTGATCAAACCAATAAAAGTTCAGAAGGCTCTACCAAAGGTGGGGAATAAATAGCTCTTGTGAACATTTGGGAAGGAGATGTCTAAATTTGTACATCTTACTTTGGGGGTGGCTACTGTAATTCTGCTTTGCTCATAGAGCACAATGCCTTCTTTGATATGGACACACCATGCTGGACAGTCCTCCATGTTTTACAGTTGATATCAGAGTTCTTCAGAAAGAGCGTGAGAGTGTCCTTGTATGGCTTCTTCTGACCTACATGTAAGAATTTGTTTTGTGTGAATTCACCATAAAAATAGTCCTTTAGGGAAATGTGCGTATGTGACATTGGAA
Source organism: Monodelphis domestica (assembly GCF_027887165.1). Taxonomy (NCBI): domain Eukaryota; kingdom Metazoa; phylum Chordata; class Mammalia; order Didelphimorphia; family Didelphidae; genus Monodelphis; species Monodelphis domestica. Next base: position 30,182,918 of record NC_077233.1, on the reverse strand, counting down.
TGGAAGAACTTTTGAATGGAAATCAAACATAGCAGAGAACTTAAGAAGGATGAGGATTAAGAAAAGACTGTAAGATTAAGCAGCGAAAAGATCTTGACAAGAAGTATTCCAAGATCTCCTCTCCTTTTAAATCTATGAACATTGATCTCTAAATGACCTTTTAGATGTCATAATCTTGGGTTTTTTCTGGAACTTCCACCTCCCAACAACTCTGGGAGGTATGAAAAATCAGTATCCCCATTTTACATATGAGGAAACTATAATGGTCATTAAAATATTGTAGAAACCTCTCCACCACCTGACATTCTTATTCTATTACCAGTAGACAGGGGGGCTGGAATGGGGATTGGGACCATGATGTAGAAAACTCTCAGTTGAGGATACTCCAAAAATGACAGTAATCACATTCCCTGAAATTTGGAGTCTATAGACATGGTTGATCAGAGTAATGAGAAAGCAAGTGACTTGCCCAGGATTACATGGTCTGGATTAAAGGCAGATTTTAAATTGTCTCTTTTCTGTATACTGAGTCACACTTCCTCTTCTTATATAAGTAACTAAAATAATTTTCTTTCCAATCATAAGTATGTCTAGGAATTATTAGGGAAAGAACTGAGGAAAGAAGTTTCATCAAAATTCAGATGATTGAAAACTCAGTGCTTTGTCACCTGAGCAACCAAACCTTTGACATGCACTCCTTGTACAGGAGAGAGAATGTTGCCTTCCCTCTGTATCTAGGTCATACTTGGTTTTTATTGATAAGTGCAGCCAGAGCAAAGAAAAAAATTAAATTGGGAAAGCTTAATTAGAGACTTAAAGACACAATGTCAAGAATATTGAATTGCATCCTTTGATAAAAACTTGACTGAGAAAAATAATTAAAATGGGTCTTCAAAAAGATTGTAATTTGGGTTATCAAGGACCTTCTGAACACTGTGATGATTGTTTTTTTTTCAAATTCTTAGAAGAAAAAAAGTGAAGAATTGCACATGAGCCAGTCTAAATATATGGGCATCATCACTTCAAGAGAGTGAAAAGTTTATCAAACACTGCATGAAAATGCAAAGCGCCATGGGTGACTCATGTGTCTGTTGTCAGCCACGATCATCAAAGCTTTAAAATCTGCTCATTACATACAGTTTATTACATTTAGCTAATTCCTTCTGGGACAGCAATCTTTTCCTTCCCCCTGAAAAAATAGGACCTTTGTGTATGCGTGAGGTAAAAGTAGAGTCATGAAAGAGTAGTAGGAGAGGTGTCTGGGAAGACATGTGTTCAAATCCAACCTCTGACACATGCTGTCCAAGTGACCTTGGGCAAGTCATTTGATATATCCTTTCTTTAGACAAGTCTGTCAGACTCTAAGTTCCAGAGAAACTACTGGTTGGCATTTGTAGAGAGCTTCTTATAACAATAAGATGGCCAACCTATTGTCCTAGACCTACCCCAACCATTCCACAGAATAGAGAGTTTTCAGTAAACTAATTGAGCTGAAAAAAATCACCTCAACTAGGACATAGCAGAAAATTTCACAAAGCTTCAGTAGTTGAGATAGTGTAATGGAAAGAATACTGGATTTGGAGGGTTAGCTAGTTGGTTCAGTGTATTGAGAGCCAAACCTAGGGCTCAAATTTGACCTCAGAGACTTCCTAGCTTTGTGAACCTGACCAAGTCACTTTACCCCCATTGCCTTGCCCTTGCCACTCTTCTGCCTTGGAACTGATCCTTAGTAGCAATTCTAAGACAAAAGGGAAAGGTTTAAAAAAAAATGCTGGATTTGGAATCAAGGATCCCAGAGCAGATTATTTCTATACCATTTCCTAACTCCATAACTTTGGGCAGGAGAGCAAGTGGTAGTTAAGATTTGAACCCAGGTCTCCTGACATTAAATCCAATGTCCTTTCTGCTTTCTGGATCTCAGTCTCTTTCTTTCAAAGGAAAGACTGGAACTAGATGATCTCAAAGATTTCGATCTATTCTATATCGCTGATCTGATGAGCCTCCGAGAGCCTGCCTGTCTTAGAAACTATAAAGCATCCTTGCTAATGGTTCCTTGGCTCCCTGCTGAGAATGACCTCTTGTTGGGTAATTGGAAAGAAGTCTGTGTTAGGCATTTTATTACCTGTGCATTTTGAGAGACAGTAAAAGATGTGTTCAGATACCAGTTTTGTGAACCACTGGTACACTTTCAATCACAGCTACGAGCTTAAGAGGCACCGAAATCTCCCTACTCCACTTCATCCTTCACTTAATCGCCAAAATGGTCTTCCTTAAGCACGGGTCTGACAGTGTCAGCCAACCCCAACACACATTCTTCTAACTAAGAAACTCTAGGGACTCCCTATTACCTGTAGTTAAATATAAAACCCCATTTGGTTTTTCAAGAACTTCCTTCATGTGTAGTTCCTTTCCACCTTCCTATTTTTTTCCACCTTCCTATTCTTATACTTTAATCTTCTCCACAAACTCCATGATCTTGGAAGACTAGCTTCCTTGAGTTCCTCACACAAGACATGCTATCCCCCAACTCCATGCATTTTTCTGTTTTAGTATTCGTTCTAAGACAGAAGAGCATAAGGGACTAGGCAATTGGGGTTAAGTGACAAGACCAGGGTCACACAACCAGGAAGTGTCTGAGAATGGGTTTGAGTCAAGGTCCTCCCAACTCCAAGGCTGGCGCTCTATACATTGTGCCACCTGACTGTTCTTTTATGCATCACTGGCTATCCCTTTGCCTGGAATGATCTCCCTCTTCATTGCTGCCTTCCGGCTTCCCTAGCTTCTTTCAAATCCCAGGGAAAATCCTGCCTTCTTCAAGAAGCATTTCCCATTCGCCTTCCCTCTGACATTCCTCCAGAATAACTTGGCCAGCACTTGGCAAATAGAAAGTGCTTAATAACTGATTGATAGACTCATAGGGAAGTTTTGTAGGGACTTACTTGAGTGGGATTAGGGGTGAGTCAGGCCTCGGATAGTGAACTGTGTGAACCAGGGTGTAGGTGAGAAATGTGGTCAAACAGGCAGAGGTGGGCATCAATAAAGGTTTTGGTAGTACTTAGGCTGAAAAAAGACTGGTTAGAGAGGCAGAGAATCCCAATAGGATAGGTAGATAAAGAGATTTTCAGACAGTAAAAATGGAATAAAATCATTGTGATTGAACCTTCAAGGTTATCTTGGCCAATTCAGTCCAGAATAGTCATCCACTTCCTAACATCTACGTTCAGTAGCCATTCAGCCTGAATTCCAAGAGATCTACCCAAGGACAACACATTTATCTATTGAGCTAGCCTCTCTCACTTTGGGTGAACACACAGTTATACTTCCACGGGTCCAAGTCTGTCTCTTCTCTCCATTGCTCCCAGTTTTGACCTGGAAAGCAAATATAATGAATCTATTCCTTCTTCCATTTGATAGCCTATTAAATACATTCCTAGACCTCAATATAGACAGTCAAGAAGCATTTATTAAGCATGAATTAGGTGCTGTGATAAGCACTGGGAACACAAAGAAAAATTTGCCCTTAGGAGCTTACATCTTAATGGTAAACATTTGGCATGTGCCTAATCACTGGACCACTATGTTGGCTATGAGAGTCTTGAGCAACGTGAATTCTTGAGTGCATCACTGGGGAAAATAAGAGTTTGACTCATCAACTTCTTCTGACTAGCCGTTGATGACTATAAGAGGTTTGTACATATTACAATGTATTACTCTTATCTTTATGATTTCGGACACAAAGATGCCCTGTGCCTTTGTGTATCTTATTTGCTGGTTCTATTTTTTTTATGTTATGATGCATTTGAAAGCCTTAAAACCAAATTTATTTTTAAGTGAGGCTATTTTAAATGATTCTTTAGTCTTCTCAAGAAGGAAGCCCACGAGTCTTCTTTATTACCCAGATACCAAAAGTTGTCCAACTATATATCGCTTTCAATACTTTTAGGCTCTGTGATTTCATTGATGTGGATATACAACCTTCACCAAACCAGATCACAACTTCTCCTACTTAATATGTTGTCTTTTATTTTCTGTGGCTGAAAAACTAATAATCTAGTGGCTAATCAGGACCTAAGTAGCAAACAAAACAGATTCTTGGGGAAGAATCTAATTCAGCATCAGAAATAGCCTTCCCAAGGAATAAAGTCACATTTTCCTGTAATCTTTTTTTTGTTGTTGTTGTTCTTGGACAGCCCAGGTTAGGAAGTAGTCTAACCACTGAAGGCATTTATCTAAGACCTTGACCCTGGAGCCTACAGCAGAGAATACTTAGTGAGATATATGATGACTGTATTCAGATACGTGAATGGCTGTAGTGTGGAAAATGGACAAAAATGACAGAACTTTAAGATTAGAAGGCATCTCAGTGGCCATCTAGTCCAACTAATACACAAAAGGAAATCTTTAATGTGCTATACATGACAAGTAGCTTTCTGACTTCAGGTTGATGATTTTCACTGAAGGACAACCAACCATCTCTCATGACTCATTCTATTTTTGTGTTGCTCTGACTGCCTCAATTTTCCTCCTTGAAACTTTCTCCCATTATTGTTTACTCTGGCCTCTGGGGCCAACCAGAGCAAGTTGCATCCTTCATCCACCTGGTAGCCCTTCAACATGATAGAAAGATATCCATTCTTCTTCCTATTTCATCTCTTCTTCAGGCCAAATATCTCCAGTTCCTTCCACTTATCAATGGATGGCACATTAAGAGGTAAATTTTGGCTTTAGAGAGTGAATACTAGAGTTGTTCAATGATGAAAAACTTGATAAAAAAGTGAACAGACTGGATTAAGAAATACTTAGTCGATGCCAAATGACTATCTGCCAGGGCCATTGTGAAGGAGGTTTGTGTTCCTTCTTAAATCCAAATGCCTATGGTCTTTTGTTTTTAATCCTCATATTCAGACATTTTAGAAAACTGAGTCTGTTGACAGAGCAATGGGAGAATCAACTTCTGTATGTGATATGCTGAAGCTATTCAGCATTTTATACAATGATGCACCAACTACTCTTGTCTGTGTTTAAGTCTGCTCCTTTTATAGAACTGTACTCCTGTTTTTGTCATTATTTTTAGCTTAGAGAAATCTAGTTCAATTCTACATTAAAAATATTGTCAGCATCATATAGCACCATTATTAAGAAATGTATTGCAGCGAGCAATAATGCAGTGCTGGATGATTTTTATATGAATTATTCCACACTTGAGAGGGAGTCATTGGGTGCTTGCACTGTGTAAATTTTTTTAAGAAAGGAAATTGCTGATATATAGTGGGATTTTTCCTTCTGCAAAACTCCAGAAATTCAGCACGCAGCAACTAATGATTATGTTACTGTTGTGCACATGTCCAGAAAATAAGCTGTTGTAGCATTATTATGCCACAGACTAGCAATTCTTTAACTTTTATTATTTCCAGTGTCATTGCCAAATGAAACATTTATGCAAAAGCTTACAATTAGACACAAGATCTTCCTTCAGAATTTATGCTTACATTGGTTAAAAAGAATTAAAAAAATTATATGGCTGTTTTGTGATTTCCCCTCCCCAAAAGATCATGAACTTCCATTTTAAATGCCTCGTGCTTTCTTGACTCATCATTCTCCGTCTCTGAAAGCTCTCTCTCCAAGGAGCCAGAGTTGTCTTCATCATTCCCCTCTTAAGAGCCTTTCTTTTCCTTGCAAGAAGTGATGCTGTCATTACCATAGGGATTGAATAGACATTCCCACTCCAAGATGAATTATACTGGCCTCTAGTGGATATTTTACAGAATTCGTTTTGGGATTGTTCCTTCTTTCACATACCCATTTGGCCTTCACACTCCCTTCAAATTAAGAAATATAATCAGAAATCATGGAGACAATGAAGAATTTTTCATTTTAAAACAGACGAAACCTTAAATTCTTCAAAAGCTACTTTTAGGGAAATTATCTTACGAATGCACAAATGATAAAATTAGGCTCTTCTAAAATAAATGAGTCTTCTTTTATTTGAAAATCATATATTTTTGGCTCTAGAGAAATCATATTCAATAATCATTAAGCCCCAAACTACCATTCTTAGTGTCGTATTCTAGATGCTTAAAGAGATTAAAAAGAAGAAAAGACATTGTAACATGACAACTACTCATAACAAGTCCAGCTCTCTATTTTACCAGTGGGATACCCAGAGGTTAGATGATGTGTCCAAGTTAGTTTAAGTAGTGAGCCAAAAAGAGCGCCATCTTGAATCCACATCTTGTAATTCTAAGTACATATATAAATTTTATTCTAGAAAAATTGAAACTTTCAACACCTCCAACAAACCAGAATGAGCATCGTCATTTTTTCCTCTCAAAAAATTCACCTTATTTCCAAAGTCCTCGTGTTTCTCATTCGCAGTCTCATGTCACAAAGGGTTTTGATTCAAATGCATAAGTGGCAAAGACACTAGGGTTTATTTGGGTTAGCGTTTAGTGACCCCTCAATCAATAGACTGTCTCTTTTGGCCTCATGAATAGTACAGCTATATACACATTGCATATACACATGTGTGTATACATGTGCATATGTGTTTATTATGTCTTATGTATATGGGTGTGACTATGTCTGTGCCTATGTGTATGTATGCAGAGAGGGGGAGAGAGATGGAGGAGGAGGAGGATGAAGGAGATGGATTAATGGATCAATTGATAGAGATAGTAGATTATGATATGATAGACAGATGGATAGATGGGTGTAATAGAGCTAAAGAGAGTAGATAAATCCATATATGTGTGTGCAAATGAAAGATGTGTAAGCACATATATATGTATACATAACTACATATGTATAAATGCATATATGGGCTACATAATGTATGTATGTGGGTATAGTAGAAATAAATGTATGTATATATATATATATATACATGTGTGTATAGAGATACACTTTTATAAAGATACCCAGATATAGAAATATCTAGATATATATGGAGTAAGACAGAAAAGGAAAGAGGGAGGGAGGGAGAAAGGGGGAGGAGAATGAGAGAGAGGAAAAGCCACACAATGAAATATATCACTGATCATAGGCTGTACTAAGGGATGGTACCAGATAGGAGTGTGACCTCTATTCAGGCCAACAGGACTTGTCAGTATTCATAGTAATCTGTCAAAAATTCTAGCATTAAACCATTTGTATTGAAGAAGCCACTGAAAGGAGGGAGGACATGTCAGTAAATGAAAATGGAATAAAAATAAAAGGTATCAAGAAAAATAATATTAAGGAACTTGTCATTGTTTCTCCTGTACTTTCTCATTAAACATCCAAACACACACACACACACACACACACACACACACACACACACACACACACACACCCCTAAGTATATCCCTGCTCTTTTAACTATTGGCCTCCAGCAAACAATATCCCTATACTTATTTTTAAGGTATAACCATTTGATATATAAATTCTAGATTATACTCTACTTAAAGTAATATATACATATATGAAGTATATATTTCATATTTATTCTTAAGGAATATATATAATATATATAAAGTCCTTCAAAGATGCTAGATTCAGAGCTTTAGCATTGAAAAGGGATCTTAGAGATCATTGATTCTATCCAACTCATTTTATAGTTAAAGATCATTCCCTGCTTCCATTTTAAACCATTATTATTTTTATTTTTTAAATCCTCACCTTCCATCTTAGAATCTATATTGGGTATTGGTTCCAAGGCAGAAAAGCAGTAAGGGCTAGGCAATAGGGGTTAAGCAACTTGCCCAAGGTCACATAGCTAGGAAGTGTCTGAAGCCAGATTTGAACCCAGAACCTCCCATCTCTAGGCCTGGCTTTCAGTCCACTGAGTCACCCAGCTGCCCCTAAACCATTATTATTATTAATAACATCCTACATCCTTTTTATAAAGGCTTTAGTTTCCCTCAACAACCCTTTCAGCTACTTAAAAGATCTCAGAGCATTCCCATATATAACCTGAATGCTTCATTTGCATTCTTACTCTATTCCATCTTATTTGATCTTCAGTGGGGATGGTAGATATCTGGTTATTATTCTTCTCAACCAACAAACGCCTACTGTGTATCTACTGCATACTTACTCTACACAAGACATCACTGGAGTACAGGGAAATACAGATAGGTCTCTAGCTTTCCCCTTTCCCCTCTCAGTCTCAGACAATGAAGTAGCCCTTGTACTTCCCTAGACCAACTCCTTTTACATCTGTGCCTTTGATTTATTCCACCTCTGTCATGAATCTTCAACTTCTTCTACCCTTCAACCAACAAAAATTACAGATTTTCCCAATCCTAAATACATATGTAAAATCTTCCCTTGTCTTAGATATTTGCCTTAATCTCTCATCCTAGATCTCTCTTCATCTTTACTATCAAAATTCCACAATGAATAGTCTATCTTCACTAATCTGGCTACTTTATCAACCAGTTATTTTCTTTTATTTCAGATTACATGTCAATACAATTTTTACTATTCATTTTCTGATATTTTGTGACTTATTTCTCTATGTAGCTACCCACCCTTCCCCCCTCCTGAAGATAGCAGATAGTATGATGTTATACGTGGGTCACATAATTCTTATTTCTATGTTCATTGTGTTGTGAAAGAAGACACATTGCTTACTCTAGAGAAAAAGTCATGAAGGAAATAAAGTGAAGAATAGTATGTTTCAATGTGCATTCAGATTCTCTCAGTTGCTTATTCAACAATGGGTGACTTTTTCTTATTAGATCCTTGGAGTTGACCTAGATTCTTGCATTGCTGATAATAGTTAAATCATTCAAAGTTGATCATCATACTTTATTGCTGTTACTGTGTACAACATTCTCCTGGTTCTGTGCTTTCCAGCACTTCATAGGTCTTTCCAGCTTTGTGATTATGTCTGTGTGTGTGATCATCTTGTTCTTCATTTCTTATGGCACAATACTATTCCATTACAATCACAGACCACAATTCATTCACCCATTCCTAGTTATTTTCAATATGGCCTCCATCCCTATCCCAGTAAAACTACTTCCTATAAATTAACTCTAATGGCATCCTTTTCCCTCCAAATCTGATACCATTCTGTTTCCTCAATCCTGCAGCATTTGAAGTTATTGAGGATCTTCCCCTTTCTTAATGCTTTCCCCTCCCTTTATTTCCATTAGGCTGCCCATGGTCTTCCTCCTACATCTTTGATTGCTTTTTTCCTACCTCCTTCACTGTCCCATATTTATTTTCTTCCTCTAAATTAGGATGTCCCAAGCATGCCTAAAGTTCTGTCCTTCTTTCTCTTGCTTCTTGTGCTATATTTTTTTATTCTCACTGTCACTGTGCTAGTTTATTATTTTTCTTTTATAATATTGTAATAAAGAAATGTTCTTACTTGTCTTCTTATTTTCATCTTTTGCCTTTTTAATCCACACTACTTATCCTGGCCCATAATATCAGTGTAGACTGATCTTTCCACAGAAGGTTGAAAAGGGATGTTGGTATAGTGGAAAGTTCAATGTATCCTCTGTCAGAGGACCTGGGTTCAAATTCCACATCTGTTGTCTTCTATGTAACATTGTTAGGTAACCTAACTGGGACTCCCTTGGTTTCCTAATCTCTGAAATAAAGGGGCTAAACTAGAAGAACTCCAAGATCCCTTTCAACACCAGATAGTGTGATCCCATGATCATTTCATCCATACACTGGTCTAACGCCTAATCAACATTCTCCATTTTTGTTTTGCCTTCTCTTTACTCTGTCCCTTTGGTCATACCATCTCCTTGACGAATATGAATTTCCCCTATCGCCTTCTGAATTTACATCTTTAAAAATTATTTCTTTCAAGATCCAACTCAGATTTCCATCCTTGTCTCTACACCAAGTGTGTATGATCGCTGCACAGATTTTCCTTGACTCATAATTTGACTCTTTTTGCACTGGCATTCTAAAATCTATTTTATCATTTTGTGTGTATGTCAGGTCTCTTCCACTAGGCTCCTACTGTAGGGCAAGGATTATATCCTATTTCATCTTTAACTTCCTCTGGCCCAGCAGCACAGCACCCAAGACTTTGTAGCAACTGGAAAAATGTTTATTGGGTTGAATACTGCATAGCAGAACACACTGACCCTGTCTTTACTTTGCTGCTAAGAATAAGGCATACACCATGAACAGTTAAATAACAATACAAGCGAGAGATAAGAGTCCAAAGCAGCACCCTGAGAGCTGCTGCAAAGAAGTATAAGATAAATACTGACTGGTCTGGATAATAAGGTCTCCAGGAGCTCAGAGGAGGAAGTGATCACTCTGAACTACCAGAGTCTGGAAAGGTTTCAAAGAAGAGGGAACTGAGCTGGGTTTGAAGGAGGAGATTATGATTTTCAGAGGGAAAGGAAATTGGAGGAGACCATTCAGGTCTGGAAAAGGCATATGAATTCAAGTCTGGTCATGCATTCCTTTGCTCAAGGAATATCATTGGCTTCCTAATACCTTTAATGTGAAATAGTAATTCATCTTGGCAAGAAAAGCCCTTTATTATCTGACTTGAGTTGTCTTTTGTGGGTTCATTGAATTTTGCTCCCATTCATGCTTCAGCATCGTAGCTAAACTGGTTTACCTGTTCTTCCTTTACATCAGAATTCCCATATTCCATGTCCATACCTATTCATACACTGTCCTCCAAAGGCCAAATGCTCTCCCTCCTCACATCTACTTCTTAGAACCCTTGACTCGCTTCAGATATCAAATCATTGTAACATCCAATGGACAACCCTTCATGATCAAAGTGTCAATACTTTCTCTTTATCATGTAAATACTTCCAGTCTTTTTTACAGCTAGTCACCATCCAGTAGTGTCTAAGCATCTTCAGGGCAAAGACTATTTTGATTTTCATCCCTGATGCTCCCCTGCTCATTGGAACGCCAACTATGTGAGCAATTAAGAAATATTTGTTGGATGCATTATGGTGGGCAGCTGGAAGGCAGACTGAGAAGTCTAAAGTGCCTTCTGGAAGCTATAAGTGAACACTGGTCAGTTTCCCCTTGATTTTCTTTTCTCCAGCCTAAGTAACCTCATCTCCCGATAGAATAAAATCATATTTCTTCCTTGCTGATTCATTGTACCATACTCTGCAGAATCTGCACTGATTCTGTTAATTAATATATACTTTTCCTATCCTTTTCTTTATTTCTTTTGAAACCTACCAGCACCAACAGTTCCATCTTTTCACAACAGATAGCAAAGAGCATTCACGTGGAAGAGCAGTCCCTTTTTTAGGGTCCCTGATCAGTGCAGGATTGATATTTCCATTGCTGACTTACAAAAGTGTATTTCATGCAAATGACTGAAGAAACATATTTTATATTGAAACTATGTCAGGATCTGGGTTATGAATAAGTTGGCTAGGGCAGAAAAAGTAACTTAGCAAGTGTCAAGTTATCCCTCAGATGGGATGTTAAAGGAAAAAAAGGAATTTTGGATTGGATCTCTGATAAACACTGGAACCAGTCATGATTTGAGATAATGAATGAAGCACACTACTCCCTTCTTGAAAGAAAGATGATGGATTCAGGGTACAGAATGAGACATTAATTTTTTTTAATATGAGTGACCAAAGTAGAAATTGTTTTTGCTTAACTCTGCATCTTTTTGGCTACAGGACTTTTTTCTTTTCCATTCAAGATAAGAAAAAAGAAAATATATTTTGGTCATTGAAAATTAGATGATTTTAAAATACTTTTAAATACATAAAAAAGACAGAAATTCAGGAGGAAACTCAGACAAGCAGTATACAGTGTATTAAATAGAATGTGAAATTTAGTATACTGTGGCACCCAGACAGTACAGTGGATAAAGTTCTGAACCAATACTTGGGAAGATCTGAATTCAAATGTGACCTGACAATTTATAGCCATAGGACTCTGGGCAAGTCACTTAATCTTTTAGGATTAGTTTCCTCATTTGTAAAATGAGAATGCCAATAGCATCTACCTCGCTAGGCATTAACATGAGATAACATCTGTAAAGGGCTTTGTAAACCTTAATGTGCTACATAAATGTTAACTATTGTCATTATTTCTAAAAGAAAAACTAATCATTATAAAACTCAAATGTATGGTTTCATATCCAACATTTCTTTTGTGTTTCTTTCTATATGGAAATATCCTTTTTCTTGGTGCTTATCTTCATAACTTCTTTTTAATTAAGAATGTCATTTGAGGCATATGTGGTCCATGTATAGAAAGCAAGGCCTAGAGATGGGAGGTTCTGGGTTCAAATCTGGATTTAGACACTTCCTAACTGTGTGACCCTGGAAAAGTCTGTTAACCCCCCTTGCCTAGCCCCTTACCACTTTTATGCCCTTGAACCAATACTTAATATCAATTCTTAGATGGAAGGTAAGAGTTGGTTTTTTTTTCAAGAATGTTGTTTTCCATAGAATTGTTGATTTAGCTTTAGAAGAGATTGTTGAAGTCATCAAGTCAAACTCTATAATTTTACAGATGGGGAAAATGAGGCCCAGTGAGCTTAGATTGTTTGTCCAAGGTCATATAGATATATATGATCAGTGTTATATTTGGAGTCTCTTTCCTTCCTAATCTAATTTTCTTTCCTCACAGTATTGTCTACCATCTTTAACATGACAGTTATTTCAAAGCATTAATATAGTGGTTTCAGCTAGTCAATTAGCTTAAATTCTAATCAGAAATAATTATATAAAAAACTGAATAAAGAGTATGTTTAATCCTTCACCCATGTAAACTGAGGGCAAGAATTGAGCCTCTTTTGTCTTTATATCCTTAAGCTAAGTGCAGTGCCTGGCTGACAATAAGCATTGAATTAAATGCTTGTGGATTGGCTTATCAAAGGATTCAGAAACAACAATATGCCCAAGGGAAGGAGTGATCAAAGTAGCATGGGCTTCTGGGAGGAAGTGAATTTTAAACAAGTTTTTTTTTTAAATAAGAGCAAAAAATTGGAGGAGTGAAAGTATTTGGGAGATACTTTATGAATAATTAATATGACACAGCATAGCATAACATAAAAACAACATAATACAGGAAAACACAATATAACAAAACAGTACAGTACAATGTAACTGATTCAGTAGTTCTTTAAAATCTGCAAGGCACTGTTGAAGGCTTCCAGCTACTCTAAGGTAGCTACAATAGATATATTTTACACATGAGGACACTGAGGCTCAGAGAAGAAATGGGACTTGCTTAGGGTCCAAGTTGAGAGTTGAACCCAGGGCATTATAACATTTAATTCAGTGTTCTTTCCACTTTTAATACTACCTGTTAAAATAAAGCATTTTAATTCAACAACCATTCATTAAGTTCCTACTATGTGTCAAAATATACAGAGACAAAGAGAAAACCATCTCTACCCTCATAGAGTTTACATTCTACTGAAACTTATAGCTATGTTTGTTTGTTTTTTAATGAAAATCACTGTTTAGTAGCAATGCTTTTTTGAAATTGAAGTATCATTTAAAGTTTCTCTTTCAGTTTGAAAACTTGTCCTTGGCTGAGTGTTTTCTTTACATATCACCTTTGGATATTTTTGACTGTTAATTGTGAACAGCTTCTTCTTAAAGTTTGGTCAAGAGAGCACCAGAGTATAGAAAAAGTAAAGACAGTTTTCAAAGTCCTCTTATACTTAATTCTGGGTCATCCTGTCCTGAAGAAATTAATATATCCACCTCAAGTGGTATTGTGTCCAAGAACTGGTGAAGTTTGCAGACATACATTTTATATTTAGTACTCTTCATCCAAAATGCTCAGGATTGGTTCTGTCATCTGGTGTTCTCTTGGAGACAAACTGAGAGCCACATGGTGATTCAGTGGTGAAGTCAGAGAGTGATTCCAGATTTTGGAAGGATCTTTAATTACATATAGACTGAGCAGTTAAAATCACTTATGTAGGTTTGCTCTGGTGACTCATGTAAAGTAGGCATTTAATAATTGCTCATTTCTTTGATTGACTAATTGTAATTACTAATAGTAATTAAATTAGGCACTTGACTTGAAATTTTCATTCTTTTCTTTGGATTATTGTCTTCTGTCCTCTTTAATTGGCAAGGAAAAAAAATAAAGCATCAGCTTAAGTTTTTATCTTTATTCAACATTGGAACCAAAAGAGATAGCCAATAAGTAATAAATAAGATAATGATAATAATAACATTTCAATATCCCTAGGTGATACAACCTCCCAAAAAATATTTTAAAAATTATTTGGAAATATTCATTTCATTCAATAGTGTGTACTTTGAATACTGATCAGACTTTGAGAAAGTCTTTTTTTAATATTTTTTTTGTTTTTCAATGAAAGCCATGAGGATCTATTTAGGGGAGAGTTTTAAAAAGTGAATATATAGCTCATTTTGGTAGGCACAGGCTTCAGAATAAATTTAACAACCAATTAATCAACTAGTATTTATTGTCTTCTGAGTGTCAGGCACTGTGGCAAACATTAGAAACACAAGGAGGAGTCTTTGTCCTCAAAGAGCTTATAGTCTCATTGTGGGAGCCAATCTATGAATGTATGGAGAGAGAGACAAACAGAGAGACAGAGAGAGACAGAAACAATTAGAGATGTCATATACCTGTGTGTGTATATATAGATAAAGCTATAGTGTGTATGTGTGTTTCAAGAAAGATACATGATAGGTTTATATAAGGAAGGTCCTGGGAACTGGGGAAGTCCCAAAATGCTTAAAGTCGGTGTTAGTATTTGAGGTGAGCTTAGAAGGGTACTGAGAAGTCAAAGAGTCAGAAGCAGGAGGGAATGTTTCCTAAGTATGGCGGATAACCAAGACAAAGGCAAAAAGGATGGAGAAAGAAGTGCAGAATACAAGAACAAATAAGAAGGGCTGACGGGAAGAAATGTATAAGAAGGCTGGAAGGGCAAGAAGACACCAGGCTGTTTCATTCCTTTTTCAGACATGTCCAAGAGTTTGTGACTCCATTGAGGCTCTTCTTCACAAAGATGCTGGAGTGGTTTGTCTCTCCAAGGTCACATAGCTAGTAAGTGTCTGACTAAGGCGGTGAGATGAGACTTCTTGACTAGCCCAGCACTCTGTCCCTTGCACCAACTGCATGTTGTGGAGAGCTTTAAATGCTAGCTCGAGGACATTATCTTTGACCCAGGAGGTAAGAGTGGGTCACCAGAGCTTACCAAATAGGAAAGTAGCATAGTCAGAGATTCGTTTTAGGAAAACCATTCTAGCAGTTTTGTGAAGGGTAGATTATAGAGGGAAAGATTTGAAGCAGGGGCCCAGGTGATTACAGTGGTTCACATGAAAGTGTTGAGGGCCTGAGCTAAGGTTGTGGCCGTGTGAGTGGAGAGAATTGGATAGATGTGATGAGATACATGCCATGGAAATTGGAAAGATAAAATTGACAAATTAGCAAGAGTAGGGGATTTAGAATGACATGGATTTTGAACCTGAGAATCTAAAAGAATGGAAGTATACTTTGAAGACATAGAAATAAAGAAATAATATGAGTATAAAAGTACTTCTTTATATTAATCCAAAATCTCATTAACTTAAAGATCCATACCAAATGGCATGGTGGATAGAGAGCCAACCCTGGAGTCAGGAAGACTCTTATTACTGAGTTCAAATCAAGCTTCAGACACTAGCTGTCTGACCCTGGGAAAGTCACTTAATCCTGTTTGCCTCTGTTTCCTCATCTGTAATATTAGCTAGAGAAATAAATAGCAAACTACTCCAGTATCTTTGCCAAGAAAACCCCAAATGGGATCACAGAGTGAGACACAATTGAACAACAACACTTGCCAAATACCAAGCATTTGAAATATACGTATTGTATTAAATTGAATTTATGTCTCTGTCTGTTATCAAAATGATGACAAATATTAGTTGACACCCCACTAGGGGATATAACTGCTGCTTTCCAGTAAGAAGCCATCATATGTGTTGTCTGGCAGCTTTTTAACTGATCCTGAAGTTGCCTACAAAGGGTTAAACTTATTGTGTTTCTTGATTAATCAATGAGTTAGGTACCCTGAGGTGGAAAAGGCTTCCTTGGCTTTCAGTCCTGGCTAGCAGTGGATGAATACTTAACCAAAGTAGGTTTTGATTTGCTCCAGACATGGTTTACTGACATTTGCTGAGTGGCTTGTTTCAGCTAAATAAAGGGATCAGACTTCGGAGTAATAGATTATAGCAAGGTCAGTCAGTGATATCTGTCATTTGAGAATATTATCCATGGCTGAAGAGGCCTTATGATAGCAAACCTTTCAGTTTGCCTGTAAATGGGGGAATAAATGCATTAAAAGGGTCTCCTTTCTCCTCCAGAAACTCAATAATCATTATTTGCCAAGGAAGTCACAGGCATAATTACCCCTCTTCCAGATCAGGAAACCTTCTGGAAAAAGGATCTGCTTGTATTCTTCCCCTTTCCTTCTCCCTCTTCTCCCATTGCCCTCTTTCTGCTTTCACCCTCTCCCTCCTATGTCCTCCTCTGCCTTCCCCTTGGCTCCTAGCTTGTCAGAGGATGTCACTCATCTATGTAAGGCATATTGAACTTATCAAGTGAAGCTAGGTATTCTTGTTTTTATGTCCCTACTTATCTTGGCTATTGATTCCCTGTGAGTTTTGGGGTTTTTTTTGTTTTTGTTCTAACCCTTCTGTTCAAAAGACCATTGTCCATTGTCAGGAGGCAGCTAGGATCATAAAGAGACAAGATCATGCTAGATAAGAAATGAGATGTTTAGTCAACTTGGGTGTGTATGGTGGTGGCAGGGCAAAGGGGAGGTGCTGATCTAGAACATGACAATTATGTTCAAGATTTGGAAGTTCTTCCATAACATGCTCTACCTTGTCTAAAAGAGCATACCTAGAATCAAGAGGTGTGTCTTGAAAAGAGACCAATTTGGTCTCCATGCAAGATAAAAGTTTCAAACATTCAGAAATGTTCAAAAGTGGAATGGGAAGAGGTGGAGCCAAAATAGTGACATAGAGGCAAGTAAAGCTTAAACTTCTCTGAGAATCCTATCTAATCAATCTTAAAATAATGCTTCAAAATGAATACTAAAGGGAGAGAAACAAAAAAAAGGATGGAGTGAAGAAATTTTCCTGCAGTAAACAACTTGGAATGTAGGCAGAGAGGGTCTGGTTCACTGGGGTAAGAAGGGAGCACTGCCCACAGAAAGGACTAACTAAGGAGTACTGGTGCAAGGCCGCAGCCTACCCTCACCTCCACCCCCATCTTTACTCCTCCAGGTACTGAACCTGGGCCCAAACAAATTTTAAGACCACAAGACCCTGCCAAAGCCAACAGCAGAGCACCCCATGCCTATCTTTTGAATTTCCAAGCCCTAGCAGAAGCCTATAGTAAGGCCCCAAACTCTAATGCAAAGCAATCTGCAAAGTACTCTGCCATTGCAAGCCTAAGGGGAGGCCCAGAGCCCCTGCAAGCCTTTAGTGAGTCCCAGGCACCTGGCTGGTATAGACCTAGAGTGTGCCTTAAAGCCTTTGCTTTATGAGGTGACACCCCAGCCCCAGTGCAAGGAAGTTTAAAGTGCACATAATATAAGCCCAAGGTGAGACCCAGAGCCCCTGTCCAAACCTGCAATAAGTACCTACACCCCAACATAAGGCTGTTCATGGTGTACCTGACCAGTGTAAGACAAAAGTGAATCCCAGATGTCCTGCCCAAGCTCAAGTTGAGACTCTGAACTCCAGCACAAGGTAGCTCACAATGCTCTAACTCCTGCAAGCCATCAACAGTCTGTGAGGGAGACATCATCAGTGAAAGGTGGCTTTCAAAACTCCCAGCCTACAATTATCATAACACCTTGGAAGAACTGAAGCTTTCAGAAACCTTAAATAGAGCAGCAAGGTAGCAGCAGGGAAAAACTGAAGTTTAAGAGAGTCTCCTCTACCCTGAGAATAGAGCCCACCTTTAAGATAAAAACTAATGTCAAGAAAAAGGCTAGGAAAATTAGTAAACATTAAAAAACATTCCTAAAAATATAATTTTATAATCAAAGAAGAGCAAGGCACAGACTCAGAAGGGATCAGTGAGATCAAAGCAACTTCACACAAAATTTCAAAGAAAAATGGGAATTCATCACAAGCTCTGTAAAAGCTCAAAAAGTATTTTAAAAAATCAAATAAGAGAGGTAGAAAAAGAATGGAGAATAGACATGAAAGCAATGTAAGAAGAAATAACACCTTAGAAAGAATTATTGGCCAAATGAAAAAAGAGGTATGAAAATTCAATGAAGAAAAGAATTTACTAAAAATTAAATTGGCCAAATGGAAAAGGAGGTTCAAAGTCTCATGGAAGAAAATAATTGCATAAAAATTTTAGTAGAAGCTAATGACTTTATGAGACATCAAGAAACAGTAAAACATGATGAAAAAAATACAAGAAAATATGAAATATGTCCAAGGAAAAATAAATGACCTGGAAAAAAAAAGCTAAGAGAGACAATTTAAGAACTATTTGACTACCCAAAAGCCATGTTTAGAAAAGAGCCTAAAAATCATAGCATAAGATATTATCAAAGAAAACTACCCTGATATTCTTGAACAAGAGGGTAAAATAGAAATTAAAAGAATTTACCAATCAACTCTTGAAGTAATTCCTCAAATGCAAACCCCCAGGAATATTAAATCTAAATTCAAGCTTTCTCAGGCCAAGGAAAAAAGAACACAAGCAGAGAGAAAGAAGTAATTGAAATATCATGGATCCACAGTCAGGATTATGCAGGATTTGGCAGCTTCTACATTAAAGTATTGGAAGGATCAAACTAGGTTTATATTTAAGAATCAGCTACCTAGCAAAACTGAGTATATTCTTTTAGGGGATAAAATGTTCATTTAATAAAATAGAAGATTTCCAAGCATTCCTGATGAAAATATCAGACAAATACAGAAAATCTGAACAAATCAAGGCTTAAGAAAAATATCAAAAAGTAAAAAAGAAAAAGAAAATTAAAGAAACTCAAGGAGCTCAAACTGTTTATATTCCTATAGGGAAAGATGATATATGTAACACTTAATTTTGTGTCATTAACAGAGCAGTTAGAAGGAGTAAATATAGTTGGAATGTGTGGGAGTAATGTGATTGGGATGACATAATATAAAAAGCAAGAGCTGAAAAAGAGTATTGAGCTGGGAGAAAAGGAAAGGGAGAAGTAGAAAAGGTAAATTATCTCACCTAAAGATGTGCAAAAAAAAAATTATAGTGGAGGGGAGGATGAGGATGGTGAGAGGCAATTCTTAATTCTTACTCTTATCAAAATTGGCTAACAGAGAGAATAATGTTCATACTTATTTTGGTATGGAATCCTATCTTACTCCACAGAATAGTATTTGGTGAATGAGGAAAGATGGAAGGTTAATAGAAGGGCAGGGTAGTGGGGATGGGATTAAAGCAAAACTTTTGTGAGGAGGCACAGAATGAAAGGAGAGAGAAATAACAGGATCAAAAAGGGAAAATAAAATGAAGGGAAATGCACAATTGATAATCATAAATGTGAATGGGAAAAACTCACTCATTAAAAAAGGAGATAGCAGAATGGATTAAAACCAGAATCCTACAGTATATTGTTTACAAGAAATATATTTGAGGTAGGAAACACACAGTGTAAAGGCTGGTGCAGAATTTATTGTGCATCATCTGAAGTAAAAAAGGCAGGAATAGCAGTCAATATCTCGGACAAAGCTAAAGAAAAAATAAATCTAATTAAAAGAGATAGGAAGGATATTACATCTTGAAAAAAAGTTGCCATAGAAAATAAAATAATATCAATACTAAATATATATATATATGTGTATATATATATATATATATGTTTCAGCCTCCAGATTTTTATAGGAGAAATTAAATGAACTTCAGGAGGAAATAGACAGCAAAACTATGCTAGTGGGGGGACTTCAATGTCCTCTTTTCAAATCTAGATAAGTGAAACAAAAAAAAAATAGAAAAGTTAGATCTAACTGATCTCTGGAGAAAATTAAATAGTAATAGAATGGAATATACTTTCTTTACAGTAGTACATAGCACCTACCAAAAATTTGACCATGAATTAGGGCATACACACTTCACAACCAAAAGCAGAAAAGTAGAAATAATAAATGCATCCTTTTTAAGATCAAATCACAATAACATTATAATTAATAAAAGTCCATGGAATGTCAATGAACAAATCATAGAAACAATAATTTCATTAAAGAGACTGACAATAAGGAGAAAACATATAAAAATTAATGGGAAATAATCAAAGCATACTTGGGAAAAATTTATATCTCTAAATTCTTACATCAATAAAATAGAGAAAAAGTAGAACAATGAGTTGGGCATGAAACTAAAAATAACTAGAAAAAGAAAAAAATTAAAATCCCCAATTAAAGACAAAAGTGGAAATCCTAAAAATCAAAGGAGAAATGAATAAAATTTAAAGTAAGAAAGCCTTTGAGCTACTAAATAAGATAAGGAGTTGGTTTTATGTGGGGTGGGGGAACAAAAAGATAGAAGAGCATTGGTTAATTTGTTTTTAAAAAGAAAAGAAGAAAATCAAGTTACCAGTATCAAAAATGAAAAGGATGAATTCGCCACCAATGAAGAAGAAATTATAGCAATTATTAGGAACTATTTTGCCCAGTTATATGCCAATAAACCTGACAATTTAAGTGAAATTGATGAATATTTACAAAAATCTGAATTGCTCAAATTACCAAAAGTCAAATAGAATACTTAAATATTTCCATCTCAGAAAAAAGAAATTGAACAAGCTATTAATGAACTCCCTCAGAAAAAAATCCCCAGGGCCAGATAAATTCATAAGTGAAATCTATCAAACATTTAATGAATAATTAATTTCCAAATTATTAAAACTCCTTGGGAAAATAGGCAAAGAAGGAGTCTAACACAAAAATGGTGCTGTAACCTAAACCAGATAGATGAAAAATAGAGAAAGAAAAATATGTCAATTTCTTTAGTATAGATGCAAAAATTTTAAATAAAATACCAGCAAGGGGACTAGAGCAACATATCCCAAAATTCATTATGACCAGGTGGTATTCATACCAGGAATGCAGGGATAGTTTAATATTAGAAAAACTATCAGAATAATTAATCATATCAATAGCAAAACTACCAGAAATTACAATTATTTCAATAGTTGTAGAAAAAGCCTTTGACAAAAATACAATACCCATTCCTATTAAAAACACTAAAAAGCATATGAATAAATGAGCCTTTCTTTAAAATAAGCTGTACCTATTTAAAACCATCAGCAAGTATCATCTGTAATGGGGATAAGTTAGAAGCCTTCCAAATAAAATTAGAGTTGAATCTAGAATGCCCATTATCACCACAATTATTTAATATTTTACTTAAAATGCTAGCCATCACAATAAGAGAAGAAAAGGAAATTGATGGAATTAAAGTAGGAATTGAGGAAACCAAACTATAATTCTTTGCAAATAATATAATAGTATGCTTAGCGAATCAACTAAAAAACTAGTTGAAATAATAATTTTAACAAATTTACAGATACAAAACAAATCTACTGAAATCATCAGCACTTCTATATATTACCATCAAACCCCAACAACAAGAGATTAAAAAAGTAATTCCATTAAAAAAAACTCATACAATATAAAATAACTGAGAATCTACTTGTTGAGACAAACACCAGGAATTATATGAACACAATTATAGAACATTTTCACACAAATTAAGTCAGATCTCAACAATTAGAAAAATATTAATTGATCATGGGTTGGCTGACCTAATAAAATTGCAATTCTACCTAAATTAATTTACTTATTTAGTGTCATACCAATCAGACTATCAAAAAGTATTTCATAGAACTAGAAAAAATAATTTTAAGAATCATCTGGAAGAAGAGAAAGTCAAGAATATCAAGGGAATTAATGGGGGAAAATGTGAATGAAAGTGTCCAAACAGTGCCAGATCTCAAAACTGTACTATAAAGTAGTAATCATCAAAATAATGTGGTACTGACTAGGAAATAGAATGGTAGGTATATGGAATCAATTCGAAATACAGTGTTACAAGGGTGAATAACCCTAGCAATTTAGTGTTTGATAAACGCAAATATCCAAATTTGGGCGATAAGATCTCAATATTTAACAAAAGTAGAGCAATCTGGAAAACAATATGGTAGGAACTAGTTATAGACTAATATCTCCCATTCTATGCCAATATAAGGTTAAGGGTATATGATTTAGACATAAAGGATAATACTATAAGTAAATCACAGAAACTGTGGAACAGTTTACCTGTCAGATCTGTGGAAAGGGGGGAAATTTATGACAACAAGCAAGAGAGAATATTACAAGAGATACAATGAATATTTTTATTATATTAAATTAAAAAGATTTTGTACAAATGAAACCAGAGTAATCAAGATTAGAAGTAGAACAACAAAGTGGGGGAAATTTTTATAAAAACTCTCTAATAAAAGTGTTATTTCTCAAGTATATAGCAAACTAAGATAAATTTATAAGAGTAGAAGTCATTCCTCATTTGACAGGTGATCAAAGAATATGAGCAAGCAGCTTACAGATGAAGTCAAACCTATTGATAATCATATGAAAAAATGTTCTAAATAATTCTTAATTAGAAAAATGCAAATTAAAACATCTGAAGTACTCCCTCACACTTGTCAGATTCGTCAATATGACAGTAAAGCAAAGTGATAAATGTTGAAGGGGATGTGACAAAACTGAGACACTGATGCATTGTTGGTAGAATTGCCAACCATTCTGGAGGGCAATTTGAAGCTATGCCCAAAGGGCATAAACTCTCTATACTCTTTGATCCAGTAATACAACTATTATGTATATATGCCAAAGAGATTTTTCTTAAAAGGGGGTAAGGGCTTACTTGTTTAAAAATATTCATAGCATCTCTTTTTATGGTGGTAAAGAATTGAAAATTGAGGGGATGTTCATCAATTTGGAAATGGCTGAACAAATTGTGGTATATAGTGGTGATGGAATACTAATGTGCTTAAAGAAATGATGAGCAGTATGATCTTAGAAAAAGCTTACTTGACCATTGTAGTGTAATATTTAAAATTGTTGTGGTTTAAACTGTAATAGTTAAAATAGTTGAAAATATAAATTGTGATAGATATAAGAGAGGGTGAGTAAATTTGACCACAGAAAATATGTTTCACTACAGTGTCTTGGTTTTTAAATCAAATATAAGGTGGTCGTCAGGGAATATATTCCCAAATTATGAATATGCCCCAAGTCAACTGGGTTTTATAGAGAATTTAATTAATAATACAATGAAGAATCAAAGAAAGAGAGAGAGAGAAAAAAAAAGTATAAGTATGAAGGGCCTTAAGCCAACATGGCCTAGACCTGAGTCTTAAGAGAGAGAGAATCAGTCAGTTTTTTATCACTCACCACAAGATTTGTCTTAAGCAAGGATGTCTGGGGAACAGAGTCTCCCCAGAGTGAGTTCCAGCCAGAGTCAGCCTCTCAAGGGACTTCTTCTCAAGAGATCTTCAAAGGGCCTCCTCCAAAAGGATCTATCTCCAAGGATCCAAGCAACCAAGCATCTATCTCCAAGGAATCTCTCTCCAAGGATCTAAGGATCTCCAAGCCTCCAAGGATCCCTTGCTCAAGAGATTCCTTTTCTTATATAGGGTTTTTTTCCCTATGTCACCTCCCCTAAGTTCTTCCATCTACCAATCACCATAGATGTTTTCTAAAAGACAGCCCATCTGAATTCCAGCTAAGTCGACTAATCCCCTCAGTATGTATGAACCAGAGAAAACACAGCTGAGTTGACTAATCTCATCAAGAGAAAACCTGCCCGACCTTTATAGGTACCTAGCATCCTATTGTATCAATTCTAAAAACAGGCATGGCTCAAAGAACTCCCTGCCTCATCATAAGCATGGGTCCAAGTACTTTCATTGTTTAGCAAGGAGTTTTCTCCCCTAAAGCAGTCTTAAGTACAGGTGGAGTAGAGGTCCTCCCATTTCTGATCCTGGCGAGTTCTCACATCAAAATGGGGAATGTTTCCCATAGGGAATTTGTTCCAATGAAGGATTCCTCAATGTGGAAATTTTTAACATTCACAAGTCTGAGAAATTTCAAGATTTACAGTAGTTCTTAGGTTGTCAATTAACTCATTTTTCATGCACCCAATAAGGAGTTTCCAGTCATTACCATTTTCCTTTTCTCATGTTGATCTGTACTGTTTGTTTGTTTTCCTGACAAGGCAGATGTATCCTCCTAATCATTACTTGTTGAACTGGAAAATACTTCTTCTAACAGTACACTTTTTTCTCCTCTGTCACATTCTTCCATCTTCTTGCTTCCAAATTCAAGTCAGGCTTTCCTTTTGTTGTTTCACCCTGTTTCTTCTTCATTTCCTCTTTCTCTCATATTGGAACAGATGCATAAAACTTCAACAAAACATCACACTGCCTTCTATGTCTAAAAGGAAAGTATGCTTTTCCCTTATTACCTGGATGGAGCATAGACATCTTTGAACCTGATTTCCTACAGGCACTTTGGGCATAGAAGATGATTACTTGGCAACAGCAGATAGAACAGTTTGGGAACTATGCTCATCACTCAAAATCCTTCTTGCTTTCTAGAAGCCAGATTCCAAGTATTTGTTGCTCTTGTGGTCACTTTTCTTAGAGAGCTTCCCTTCCCGATTAGCATTTTTAAACCCTTACCTTCTCTCTTAGAATAAATACTAAGTATTGCTTCCAAGGGAGAAGAGTGGTACAGGCTAGGCAATTGGGATTAAGTGGCTTGCCAAGGGTCACATAGCTAGGAAGTATCTGCCACCAGACTGTAACTGAGGACTTCCTTTTTGTAGGACTGTCTTTTTACCCACTGTGCCTCCTAGCTGCACCTTCTACTTAGCATTTCATCATGTCTTTTGCACATTGAAGGTCAAATACAACTTCCCCTCCCTGTTATCATGTTAGTTCTCTTCTTGGATTCCTCCTCCTTTCATCATCTTTTTCCTTTCCTTGTTTTTCATCCATTTGAGTCCTCATCAATCATTTTTAAATATTGTATTGATTTTTTATGTTTTCTCAATTATGTTTCAGTATAATGTTTAGTAAATGTTTTCTGACATTTTGAAATCCATATTCTCTTCCTCTCCTCCCACCCCCCAAGATGGCATGTGACATAATATGGGTGGTATATATGTTTTCATACAAAACATATTTACATGTTCATCATGTTATAAAAGAAGATACATATCACTTACACTAGAGAAAAATTCACATAGGAAAAATAATGAAGAGTGACGTGCTTCCATTTACATTTAGACTATCAGTTCCCTCTATGGTAATGTATAGCATTTTTCCATTATGAGTCCCTACGGATTGTCCAGGATCCTTGAATTGCTCATGATAGTTAAGTCATTCACAATTGATTATTGTAATTTATTGTTCATCATTCTTCTTCTTCCTCCATTTAGCCATGCCTCCCTTTTTAAACTTAAATATAAGATTTGCACTTATCCTATTAACTGTACCTTGTTAGTTTGAACCAAATGTTCTAGGCAGTAGATGATGTTTTTGGATCCTGACTTTATCATCCATCTGCTTGCTGTCTCTCCTGGCATTGTATCATCTGCAAATTTGATAAGTCTGCCACTTAGGCTTTATTCAAGCAATTGATAAAAATGTTCAATAAGCCAGGGGCCAAGTATGGATCCCTGGAATCTTTACTAGAGACCTCCTTTCACATTGGCATCAACTTATTAATGACTTGTCTTTGGGTCTGGTATCCAATTTGATTCCATTCACAATGTTTAAGCACCTGGTAGGTCCCAGGCATGGTGATGGGTATGAGCACTATTTTTGGTCTTGTCACTCAGATATTAATGGCTCACAAAAAGACTATCCATATTTAGCCCTCTAGTGTATAGAGCACCCTTTGTTTTTTCTAACATAAAATGATGCTTCAGGTTTATTGGAACAGATGTATAAAACTTCACTGAAACATCACACCACCTTCATTGTACATTAGCTCTGGTATTTATGGAAACAGTGGGCTTTGCTGTGAGCTAAATTGGTGGTACTTCTCTATAGTATCAGTATGTGGTGGCAGTTGGCAGTGTGGTATCCCAGGTTTAGGGTGTTTGCTTTGCTAATTGTTGGTTACTGGTACCAATCTGTATAATGCATCAGCAATCTGCCATGGAAACAATCTATCTTTAAAGAGCAGCAGTGCAGCAGTTAATCTCTCTCTCTCTCTCTCTCTCTCTCTCTCTCTCTCTCTCTCTCTCTCTCTCTCTCTCTCTCTCTCTCTCTCTCTGTCTCTCTGTCTCTCTCTCTCTCTCTCTCTCTCTCTCTCTCTCTTTCTCTCTCTCTCTGTCTCTCTCTGTCTCTCTCTCTCTGTCTCTGTCTCTCTGTCTCTGTCTCTGTCTCTCTCTGTCTCTCTCTCTCTGTCTCTCTCTCTGTCTCTCTGTGTGTCTCTCTCTCTGTCTCTCTCTCTCTGTCTCTGTCTCTCTCTTTCTCTCTCTCTCTGTCTCTCTCTCTGTCTCTCTGTCTCTCTGTCTCTCTCTCTCTCTCTCTCTCTCTCTCTCTCTCTCTCTCTCTCTCTCTCTCTCTCTCTCTCTCTCTCTCTCTCTCTCTCTCTCTCTCTCCCCCCACAGTGTTGCAACTCAAGACTGATAGAAGTCTTGTTTTTGGATTAATAAATGAGCTTTTTAGAGAGTTGCCAACTTTATGGATATTCTTAATATTAACTCTTCAGCTAATGATGATGGAATGGAAGTATACACATTCATCAAGATGACATAAGCTAGAGATGATTGGACAAAATAATGCTAAGAGAACAAGCCAATAAATATTCTTTATCTACATAAATGTAGCTCCTGTTACAAATAAAATATAGATATTGCATTATGAACAATGAATGCTATCCAGCCTTCAAAGCAATTATCTGTTAAGCCTGGTTGACAGCTTTGTAACTAAAATGTTTCTCGATAGTCAATGGCAATAGCTCATTTCCAGGGAAGAGATGATGTTAGACTTACACATGTAATCTCTCTTCTCTTTTTTCTTTCATTTAATTTTTGGTTGACTTTATGAAAACAAATTCAGGGTGATTTCCCAATATCACCACTCCCTACGCACGGAACCATTTCTCATTTGGAAAGGTTTCTTATGCCAAAAGGTTAATGGCAGATCTTTTCTGTACCACACTTTATGGCTAAATCATTCAAGTAACATATAGCAATGTAGATGATGTAAGTGATGAAACCAATTAGGCTCCTAGTGGGTAGGCTGGTGCTTTACGCATTTTGGGTTTAATTTTAAGTTTCTACAAAATCCTTTTATCGAAGCATAACTCTAGTGCTCTAAAAAGGGCTGGGGGGGGGGTGATAGTCAACCATGTAAGAGCTTTATGGCCAGATGCAATTAAAGAGACAGTACACCAATTAGATGAAGCTTTAAACTGGAGTTCACAGATCAATTAGAGAGGTCTATGGATTTCAGTGGGGGAGGAGGGGTCTATGATCTCAGATGGGAGAAATTGCATCTTTATTTTCACTAACCTCTAACCGACAGCGTTTTCATTAGTTAGGAATATAGGCAACAACGTGCCAGAGGGATTCGTGGCACATATAATAAAGGTTAGGAGCCGCTGGACTATATTATTATGTGGAATCATATTAAAAATTTGGTGAAAACTTTTAGCAGTTCAGGATTTGACTTTCACAAATTACTAAACTAATATGTTAAATATTATCATGCTACACATGCTAACATATTGACTCCCTTTAAAAATCCCACATATGTGTCTCATGAAGTTGTCAGGCATCTTACATTGATGTCTTTTGAAGAGAATTATTTGGCAAAATAATATTTCAGAGAAGAATCTCCTGGACGAGGCAAGCATAGCTTCATCATTCATATACCATGTGGTTCTTATTTGTATTTTCGCCACATGTATAAAGGAAGGGTCTGACTTTTTGTGCAGGTAAACCTATAAGCAATGAGGACGAATTGGAAAAAGGCAAGATGCCTTTGGCACAATTCATCAAGGAGGGGATGCTAGCTCAGGTATGGGTCTATACACACTGGGAAGAATTCCTGGTAAGAGGGGATCTGTTACTTTCATTCATTTAAGTTTCAACACATTTTTAATAAGATCCCATCACATGCCAGGACCTGTGCGAGGAATTCAAAAACAAAAAGACAATGTTTGCTGCCCTCGAGCTGCTCCTACCAGGGAGGAGGAGACAACATGCAAATAGGCAAGTGAATAGAAAGCTTATGCCAAGGGATGCAAAGTAATTTCACAAGAGAAGGAGTGCTAATAACTGGGTATCAATTTCCTCATCTGTAAAAATGAGGAGGTTGAACTAGATGGCCTCTGAGCTTCCTTCCAGCTCTAAACCTGTGAGACCGGGTAGGAGAGGAACTGGCTTGTCATGACAGAAATTCACATTTGTGCAGTCATTCAAGGCTTACCAAATGCTTTCCTTCCCAACTACGGCATGAGGTCAGCAATGAAAATACAATTATTTCCACTCTATGGTGAGGACACGGTGACTCTGTGAGGTTATGAGCCATGCCCAGGATCAGAGATAGGACTCTTGTCTGCAAGATGAACAGTCTAGCTTCCTCTCCAGCCTGTGTCAGTTAAGAATGCAAAAGTTCTTCACAAGCCTTCTGCTCTGTTTTCTTGAATGCATTTATAGGTTTTAGATCTAAGGTATCGAACAAGTAGCTTACAGGCCATGTGCAGCCACAACACTGCTGAGTGTGGCCCAAACTAGACATAAATGTAACGGGAAAATATTTGACAAAATAAATAAAAATACAATAAAATAGATATTGTGATATTTATGTTTTACATTTACATATATCATATTATATTACAATAGATAATATTACATTGGCTAAGTGAATATACACCCAACAAACTCAAATTCCTTTTGAGTGTGATACCACTAGACTAGATAATTTTTAACTTCTAAAATTTTCCAAATAGTTTTAAAAAATCCAATTATTTGTTTCTATTTATCAACACAATGAGGGGGAGAGGTTCTGATTTCCTTTGAATGAGCCCTTTGTGTCTCTCATTCTTTACAAGTATATTGTTGGATCCCAGTCACTCTGACTCACTTAACAAAATCTTGAAATGAATTTGAAAAAAAAATAATGCAGAAATGATAAATCAAGGCCAAGGGAAAAAGCCAATCTAAGGAGTGCTAATGAATTTCAGCTGAATTCAGAAGCCCATTTTTGCCCCTACTGAACTGATCTGTAGGCTTATTTGTAAAGATTACAGCAAAGCCCCAGATTGAATTCTTCACCTGACTCAGTTCCTTATTGATGGAATCCTTTTAGACTCCCCTCTAATTTAGCAGAGTATTTTTATTAAAGCCAGCCATACAAACATCAATTATCCAAGCTGCATCTAATTTCCTTGAACATTTTTCCCCTCCTTTAGCTGCCAATGGATTAGAAGATCTGATTAGAATTCTGCAGGAAAACAAAACAACCAAAAAAATCTACATGCAAAAACAGATGCTTAAAAGAGAATGATGGTGTTAGGAATTAAAATAACTGCTTTGGTACCCGAAAAGGCCTCCTTCTTATCTTTACTAATATAAACATGTTCACTTAACTTTATCTGCCTAATGCCTTTTCCAATGGGGCTAAATTAATATCCTAAATTGGAATAGGCAGAGAAAAATCACTCGCACTTATCAGTACTAACTGCATATGATATGGTATATTTTAAAGGACATACGTGTTTGCTATAGCCATTATTCTAGACAATAGCTGACTTATAGCCTGCGTCTGCCTTTCGATCTGTTCTCTTTCAGCTACCATTTGTGAATGAGAAGGGGCCATCTGAGTCCTTCACCCTTTATGAGCTTATTGTGGGAGTTGGCTGAATTTTTTTTCCTCAAGTCAAGATAATTAAGGAAAATGGATTCATTTAAATAGCCACCAAAACAGCACAGATTCCATCATTTTGCCAAGAAGACTTATGATGGCAATAAAAATGATGCAACAAAAAAGTAATCATTAAATTCTGAGACGTGCCATTAAAGATTCTAGCAAACCCTATGGAGAAAAATAGAAAAAGAAATGGAGTCTCATGGCTCAAAAGTCTTTGTCATCAAAGTAATCAGATCAATGCTAATAGTACCTCTATTTCACTTAACAGTATATATATAATTCCTTACACATTTGGACTTGCACAAATATTAATTATTCTCCCTGTTTCTATTTTCCTAGTTCATGAACTATTACAATAGCTGGCTAAGTGATCATCTCATTCCATTTCTCCCCTCTCCAGTGCATCCTTTATACAGTTGCCAAAATGAGATTCCTAAATCAGAGTTCTGAGATTATGAATTCCCTGCTCAAGAAACCTCCATGTCTCCCTACTACTTCTAAGAAAAAAATATAATCTCCTCTTATTGGCAAATTAAGCCCTCATTTCAGGCTTATTGCTAAAATTTAAACCCCAGACAAATTGGCCTACTTATTTTTCCTTGTACACAACAGTCCATGTATTGTCTTATTGTTTTCGCACCATCTGTTCACAGTGCCTCTTAGCTCAAATCCCATCCCTGCCATAAGAATTTTCCTAGGCTCCCAGATGCTATGTACTCTCCCCAAAATCACTTATTTCATATATACTTTGTATTTACATATATGTGTACAATCCCCACCCCCACCCCATAGAATATAAGCTTGTTAAAGGTAGGGACTGTTTAATTTTATTTCTTTGGAACCTCGAATAGGTTTTAGCTTAACATAGGTGCTTAATAAGTGCATATCAGGTACTTGATTACAAATGAAAAAAGGTCAAGGCCAGTAAAGAGACTAATGTAGTGGGTGATGTTTGCTAGGGCAAGAATCATGAAAAGTAGCAATACGTTTAGAGGCAAAGTGGGATATCAGATACAATGCTGGGCTTTGAGTCAGGTAGAGCTGAATTTGAAATCAGCTTCCGATATTTACCAGCTGAGCAATTAACTTTTCAGGTTTCAACTTCAGTTTCCTTAACTGTAGATGAAGTAATTTCGTCATCATCATCATCATCTTCATCATCATCATCATCATCTTTACCACACAAGGTTATCCTGAGGGTCAGATAAGATAATCTATGCAATGTATTGTGGCTCATAGATAGCATGTGAACTGGGAGTCAGGAAGATGGCTTTTCCTGGACCACCCACTTAACTCTATTTGAAACCTCAGTTCCTTCATCTGGAAAATGATCTGGAGAAGGAAATGGTAGATCACTCCAGTATCTCTGCCAAAAAAACAAACAAACCCTACATGGAGTCATGAAATGACTGAACTATACAACATGTAATGCATATTGCAAACCTTGAAGTGTTATTTACTCTAATTGCTATTTTTATTATTGTTGGGTAGTGAATATATATCTTTTTTAAATGACACATCTTCTTATTCATACTTTACAGAACTGTACCTGAAGGATGGAATGGGGGGGGGGGGATATATATGTTCTGGATCTTTTTTTTTGTTATTCATGTAACATTTAAAAAATGTAATACTTAAATAAAAATAATCAGTATAGTTACAATTAATATCATAGATCTAGAGCTGGAAAGGATCACAGAAGTCATTTAACCTATGGTTTTCATTGGACTAATGAGGTTAAGTGATTTACCCATGATCATACAGATAATAAGAAACAGAGCCAAGATTTGAACTCAAGTTCTTTAATTGTTAGTTCAATTGCTAATTTTAAAAAACCAAATATCATTATTTGATTAAAATCATTGGGCAGAAAATAACCTAGTTTTCAAAAATCTATATTTATTTTGTGAGACTTGAATCCGTCACAGTCTTAAGACCATCTGGAAGCCCCTTGAGGATTATTTGTGCTTCAGATCATGTTCTGTTTGGGGTGAGGAGCCTCAGAGCCCCGGACCTCCTTCTGTCACCCCTAGATGTGTGAGCTTTACTTTTCTGAAAGTATAAGTAGCAATACTTGTGAATCTCACTGGGGACTTTGAGAAGAAAGAAGAGGAAGGCTGCTGCTCTTAAAGCACTAAGAAATCTCTCGGGAGATTCTCTAGAAACTGAAATTGAGCACAGTCCTTTTCTATATTTTGTTTGCCAGGAAGAAAAAACTGCATTGAGAAT
The DNA here is from genome assembly GCF_027887165.1 of Monodelphis domestica. Lineage (NCBI taxonomy): Eukaryota > Metazoa > Chordata > Mammalia > Didelphimorphia > Didelphidae > Monodelphis > Monodelphis domestica. The sequence continues at coordinate 30,150,793 of NC_077233.1, read as the reverse complement.
TGTTATTAGTGTTTGTAATAATGAATGAACATAACCCACATTGAAAACTTGACGTGTTTTATAAATGCTAAATAATAATAATAATGTCATGAGACCTTCCTTTTTAAACTGTCTTAATTTCATTCTCAGTTTGAGATTGCAGATTACAGTAGTTAATTATAGAAACTGGCCCAGAGTGAAACCTTAAATCAGATTTCCATTAAAGTGCATGACTGCGGCAAATTGCTTTATGGTGGTGGGAAGGAATGCAATAATATTGAGTATGGTTGGTTACCACTCCCACCTCCCAATTTTCCTTCTGGTGTTCTGTAGTACTGACCCTTCTGTACTGTAGAATTATCCCCTGTATTTCTTAATTCCTGCTCAGCCCTGCCTACATTGCCAACAAAATTAGTTCGACTACTCTCACTTCTCTAGACACTCTGTTTAATAAACTGAACTTTCATTCTAAGTTCGCGTATACACTGTCCTCTTTTTTTCAACCTACAGTTTAAGAGGCTTGGTACCTCATGGCCATGTGCCATATTCAGATGATAACTATTAGGTTTTCCCCACTAGCTCTGGGGCAGATTCCAAAAACTAGCCTTAATTTTCTTCTAGTGCCTCGTTTCCCATCTGTCTTCACTTTTATAGAATCTCAGATAGAAGGCATCTCAGAAGTCATCTAGTACAACCTGTCCCCAATTGAATTCAAATCCAAAAATTGTCATTACTATCTTTTGTTTTCACCTCACCTTCATTTCCAAATATATCCTAACCACCTGTCTTAGCCATAGTACCACCCCTTAGATCAAAAAAGAGAAGAAAGAAATTAGCACAAACTAGTCATGTCAACTGAGTCTGCCAGCATATGCATTTTTTCACGCATGTGGCCTCCCCACCTCTACAAAGATGGAAGGGAAACAGTTTCTTACCTCTTCACAACCAGTTTCAGTCATTTTATTTATACAACATTCAGTTTCTGGGTTTTTGATCATCTTTCCATTGCCATCATCATAAACATTATGAACAATATTTCTCTGGTTTTCCTTACTTCACTTTGCATCAGTTCATAAAAGTATTCCCATGTTTCTTTGTATTTTGACATCATTATTTACATTACCAATGTATTCCATCATGTCCATTGAATTTTATTTTATCAAGAAAAACAATTAAGTAAAACTAACAAAAATATATTATTATATAGTGATGCAACATGCTGCACCCACGTTCCCTTCCTTTGGGTCAAAAGGATGGGAAAGGGACAAACAACAGAAAAGAAGAAAAATATATATATGTTAAAATAACAATGTAGGTTTATTAAATCCTGCTTCTGATCCCTGTAACCTTGAGCAAATTGCTTAGTCTCCCTAACTCCGTCTCACCTTATCTATAAAGTGAGAGATTTGGACTACATGGCCCTCAAACTTCCTTCTAGATCTGAAATTTCTTATTCTTACACTTTGAGTAACAAATTTGTCTCACATATTTCAGATACCAAGAGAGGAGAAAAAATATTCCACGTGAGGATTCAATAATTCTAAAACTTACAAGCATAGGCATGAAAGTGATAAGCAACCCAATATTTAGCAAGGTCTCAATGTATAGTAAGCACTTAATAATTGCATTTTCATTCAGTCAATTAAAATTCATTCATTCATTCATTCATTCATTCATGGAACCTACTTAGCTTTAGGAATTAAAGGCAATTCCCTGATACACACAAACGGTGAATTTGGGCCCTGGTGGATTCAACAGAACAAAGCTGTACTACAAAGATCTGGTTATACTTGCTATCATCAGAAATAGGAGAAAGTGTCCTCTTATTCCTGCTACAGTGATAGGCAGAGTGGGAGGCTGGTTCTCTTTTGACTCTTCAAGAGTTTCCATATCACTTCCTTTACTGGGCTCAGCTTTATAGGATCCTAAAAGGCTATCTTTTGTAGATGCTAGTGTGCTAAATGTCCTGAAATGCCCTATGGCTTGGGAAAGCCACCCAAACTAGTGAACCCTCAGCCTCAAAAATGAGGAAGGACGGAACCCTGCTTTTGAGCACTATCAAATTGTTATTATTATTTCTCAAGGACAAAGACTGATACATTTATCCCCAGAACCAAGCACATTGTCTGGTATGTTTTATAATTTTTTAAATCAATTGATTTAGTGGATCTAGGAGATACAGCCATCAATTCAGCTGGATCAATGATATAGTACAAAGGATGCAGGACTTAGAGCCAGCAGAGCCAGTAATTTAGGTCCTGCTTCCAAATATATACTTGTTGAATGACCTTGGGCAAGTCACTTCAACTTTGGGAATATTCATACCTCACCTACCCTCTCTCAAGTACTGTTTCTGCTAAGGGTACAACATCTTTCTAATCTAGCTTGGACTAATCCACCTCACCCTGCATAGCCAGTCAGTTGTCATATTTTATCACTTATATCTCCACAATGACTCTCACATTCTCTCCCCGTCTTTCTACTCACATTGTCACAACCATGGTCCTCATTACCTCTCACCTGACATATTTTTTTCATTTAATAATGCTTTATTTTTCTACTTACATATAAAAATAATTGTTGGTGTTCATTTTGTTTTCTTTTTCTCTTTTAATCCTTCTTTCTTAGAATCAATACTGTGTATTGGTTTAATTGCATAGCAGCAACATGGGCTAGGCAATAGGGATTAAGTGACTTGGCCAGGATCATAAAGCTAGGACATGTACGACAACAGATTTGAATGGTGTTCATTTTTTTAAAACCTTAAAATCAATATTATGTATTGGTTCCAAGGCAGAAGAGTGGTAAGGTCTAGGAAATGGGGGTTAAGTGACTTGTCCAGGGTCACACATCTAGAAGATGTGTATGATGTCAAATTTGAACTTAGGACCTCACATCAATAGGCCTGACTCTCAATCCACTGAGATACCCAGCTGACCCCTGAATGGTGTTTATTTTCTAACATTTTTTGTCCCACATTCTCTCTCTACCTCCATCCCCTAAAATGGACCTCAGTGGAGCAAAAAAACAAAACAAAACAAAACAAAAAACATGTATTAAGCATCTACTCTATGTAAGGCTTTTCTCTAGGCACTGGCAATACCAATAAAAAGAAGGGAACAATCCCTCATCTCAAGAAGCTTACATTCTAAGTGCAGTAATATGTCTAGCATGTACTTTATAGTGTTTCCAGGAAGACCGAATGGCATAATTTATAAAATGTGCTTTATAAGCCTTAAAGTGCTAAATAAATGTCATCCAGTGATAGTGTTATTAAATATCCTTTTTTTAATGTGCTTGAGTCTGACCTGAAGGTTTGTAGCATTTAGCAACAGTCATTAGGGAGAGAAAGAATGAACTTCTGTTAACTAAGGGCATTCGTGGCGATGGAGACATGGTAATGGGAACCTTCATTTTCTGAGCTCTTCTCAGCCTCTAATTAAATTGGAAAATAATACTCATTGCCCATTACTCTTATGAAATACCATTATGTGCAACTTCTCATCCAAATTCATTTTTCTTTTGTTATTAGAATTTAACCTGTAAATAGGTTAGCAGCCCTTTAGAACACAAACATCTTCCATTGATCTTAAATGTATTTTGTACAGTTCACTTGCTCTATTAGACTAATGAGACTCGATGACGGTAAGCTTTGTATTTGTGGATGCCTTGCAATTAATGTAATATAATTTAATTGTAACTTAGATGTAAGCTTTTCAATTCCCAGCCCTTGATGAATAGCCTTTTTTTCTGTGGGTTTTATCAATTAATCTGTATAATGAATTCTCTTCATTACCTAGTTCTTCATGTTAATTACAAAGGATTTTCTTATATCTATTCATCAAGTCAGAACAAGTACACTTTTCGGCCCACACGCCTTTGAATATGGAATATGTACAAATAGGTGACGGCTTAGGGATGGCTTTACATTTCTAAAAAATTCTAATCAATTGATATCCACTGTGACATTCTCACAGTGGATATCAATTCGCACCTTTTTCTCGAGAGGTCATCTCAATGTAGATGTTGTTAGCCTAATATATTTAACAGGCTTCTATCTTGTCATAAAACAAACTATCAATATAAGCTATCAGAGCAGCATCTAACATGCAGACCCCTTTGCATCTGTGGGGGGGAGTTACTTTAGAGATTAAATCCCATCAAGTCACAAATGTTGATTAAGCCTTTTTGACTGGCATGATACTCCGGAGGCTGCATAGTATGAGACAGTTTCTTCCTTTAAGGAATTTACAGTGTGGTTAAAGACCCCAGATAGCATCACATGGAAAGTTAAGGGCCAGTATGCAGTTTAACTGATTGGCATAAAGGAATTTTACCCATGAGGGCTGAAAGAACTAGCAGATGTGACTGATCACTAAGTTACTGACTGTGATCTTTGAAAGTCTGTGGAAAACTAGAGAAGTGGCATATTGGAAAAGGGCATAGCTCTGAATCTTGCAAAATAGGGATGAGAGCTGGGCCTGTAAAGGAATGAGGTCAATGAGCAATTCTAGCAATGTTCTGGAGCACAGGTGACAAAAACGTAGTAGGTCACATGCTCAACACATTCCTAAATGTGGCCAAAATTAGATTAGGATGTAATTGGGAAATATCTAACAAAATAAATAAAAATAGAATAAAATATCGATACTATTGCATTTTAAAGCTGACAGTATTGAGCCCAGAGGGATCTGTATGAATGGATTCCTGGCCCCCATTTCTACTTGAGTTTCTTACCACTTTTCTAGACTGTGATGTTAAAGGGTGGTTAGTGAATGGAAGCAGTGAAGTGATTCATCAGATAGAGCTCTGAGCCCCAGCCTCAGATACTTGGTGGCTGTGTGGCCCTGGGCAAATCACTTAACCCTATTAGCCTCAGTTTCATCATTTACAAAATAAACTAGAGATGGAAATGAGAAACTACTGGGGTATCTTTAAAAAGAAAACTCAAAATGGAGTCATGCCTGAAAAACAACTGAACAAACAGTCAGAAAAAGACCTGAGAATATTTTACCTGGAAAAGAAAAGACTTGAGGAAGACATAACAGCTCTCTTCAAGAATTTGCAAGCTGGTCTGCAAAACGAGGATCGCATTTGATCTGCTTGGCCTCAAGGTGCACAACTATAAGCAGTGAGTGGCCACTGCAGAAAGACATAATTCCTTAATTGAAGGCCTCAGTTCTTAACGAATAGAACTGTCCAAATGTGCTATGGCCTATTTCCAGAGATAGTGGATTAACTCTCCTGGGATTTCTTCTTTTAGAAGAAGCTAGATTTCTACTCTTTGGAGATGTTATAAAGGGGATTACTACATAGAGATAGGTTAGATTAAATTGTCTGTGAGAACCTTTTCTACTCTGAACTACTGTGATTAACAATTCAAGACAAAAATAGAAGCGATGTCAAAGGAAGTGGATAATTAACTTATAAATAACTGGTAAAGACACTAAGTGCTATAGGAAGAGAAAGACATCACGTTAGGCAAGAGTAATATGTGCTTTTGCATTAATATATGAAAGAGAGTCAGTTGCTAAGGTGAATATTTCATAGAGATTGCCCATAATGTATATTACTATGTATATTGCTTACTAAAACTATTTATATGATGTAGTACTCATTCAAATGGTAAAAATTTAACAATATTCTTATTTGAAATAAAAATAAAACTATCAAATATATGTAATACTATTATTTTATAATGGTATATATTTATATTCTATAAGTGTATATATATTATCATAAAAGGATTCTCAGGTGAAGTTATATATATACACACATGCATTTATATATGTAATATATATATATATATATTTACATACACAAATATGTATACATATGCTATTACCAGGACAAAATTATATATAGTATCTTGTTCAATGTCATTTTTCATGAATACCTTTTTTAAAAGAAAATTTCGTTTAGAATATTTTCCCATAGTTACGTGATTTATAAACCTCCCTTCCTCCACTTTTTCCTCACCCCCTCCCAGAGCCGACAAGCAGTTCCACTAGGTTATCCATGTATCATTGTTCAAAACCTATTTCCATGTTACTTGTATTTGTAGTAGAGTGATCTTTTAACATCAAAACCCTAATCACATCCCTGTCTCACTATGTGATAGATCATTTATTTTTCTAATGCATTTCTGCACCCACAGTTCTTTCTCTGGATGTAAGTAGTTCTTTCTCCTAATTCCTCTGGGTTGTCCTGGGTCCTTACATTGCTGCTGATAGAAGTCTATTACAGTTGATTGTGCCTCTGTGTATCAGTCTCTGTGTACAACCTTCTCCTGGTCATGAATACCTTTCGATGGTGACCGTAGCATTATTTCCCATTCCTTTCAATTAGTTAACACCCTTTTTATTCCTCTTTAGGTTGAAGCGATCCTGGTCAATATTTTTGGTGGAATTGTAAACTGTGCTATCATTGCCAACGGTATTACCCGGGCATGCCGAGAGCTTGAACTAAAGGTGCCCCTAGTGGTACGACTCGAAGGTAAGTTATAAACCTTTTGAAATTGACATTACCTCCAGTATAATTCCCCAAGGGTTATTTATTAAAGTTCAAAATAAAATCAGAATTCAGTATGGGCTAAAAAATGACTTAAATATCAAGTTTCATCATAAACAAATATACAACACGGTCATCAATCTTGTATACTTGTTCTCTTCCTCCTCCCCTATCTATAGCACCTTCCCAATCCAATGCAACAGAACCCCAAAGAATAAAAATTGCCAATCTCCCATTATGAAGCTATTATGATCTCAAAATTGCCAAAGAATAGACTGAATCCATATTTTCAACAGTGATCTTGGTTTCTTTAGATTTAAAAAAAAAATCAGCTTTCCTCTGGTATCCTAAGAGAAATACTTTGAGGAAGCACCCTACTGTCAAAGTAGTACTGTCAAAGAAGAGATATTTAGACACACTTGTGGGAGCTGGATAAAGCTACTTCCTTAAGGTTATCCACTCCTGCTAATGACAACTTCCTGTCGCCATGTTCTGGACATGACAGTTACTTGGCTAATCTCCTCCCTAGCCTGGACGTGGTGACTTGTCAAATTGGAAGGAAGACGAGTGAAGAATTCCCTCTTTCAAAACTCTATGAAAAATATTTTCAAAATGCTTTATCGTATTAGTAGTATTTGGTATGTTCTTTTAATTATAGTTATTATTCCAATTGGATCTTTATGGTTTGTTTGTTTTGACAACTTCTGTGTTCATGTAGTTGCTGAAGCATGTGAAGCATGTATCCCTAGGCCAAGATGATCTCATTTAACATCTCCTACTTTGCTGCTCTCACCATGTCAGCTAGCTCCAGGGAGGGGAATAGAGTCTGTCATAATATTGAGAAACTTTCCAACTCTGAATCTATTATACAGTTTTGTTCATCCTTATTCAGCTCATGTGGTCCCATGAAGCCCTTCCTGACAAATATCTCACCCAAACCAAGAAAGAGGGGATCTTTCGCTCTTCCAGTTTCTCAAAGCTCTCTGCTTTTATGTTATTCTCCCTTGTATCATGGCTATTTATGTCTCCCAACAAGCATTTATTAAAACTTACTGTATGTACATCAATACACACATACGTACACATATATGTATAATAGTATATATGAATACTGCTATTATTTCATAAATATTTGTAATGCTAGTCATAAAACAGTGCAAAATGAGTGGGGAGGAAGGCAAAAAATCCTTTCTCAAGGAGCTCACATTCTAATGGGAGAGAAAGCATGTAAATACTTTGATAAGATGAATAATAATCGCATTTAGGTGGCACCAACTATGTGCCAACCCCAATAATAGTCAATTTATAAATATCATCTCATTTGAGCCTCACAAAAACTCTGGAATTAGGTGCTATTATTATCCTCATTTTACAGTTGAGGAAATTGAAGTGAACAGAGGTTAAGTGTATAATGAATCAAAATTAATCTTGGAGACTTTATACTAAACTTAGACTAACTTCCCAAAGTCTTCAACCACATGCTTCCCCAGAGCCTAGATCCCCATGGGCTCTACTCCATTTCACAAGCAGGGGTCAGGGAGCCCAGCTACCCACATGGTCCGGCCAGTCTAATTAAGGCTGTATAAGGAGTAGGCTTGAGTTCAGGAAGGGACCAGAGCCAAAGAGACCGAGGTCCCTCATTCCTAGCCCAGCATGGTGAGCCTGCTACGCCGCTTGCCAGAGATGGCTTGCATAAAGAAGCACCAGCCCACCAGCAAGAGAGCTCCTTTCCCAAGCCTAAAAAATGCCAGAGAGAGAGTCCTCTGCTTCACACACTGGCTTTTTAAGCTCAGTCTAAATTCTTCCCCTAAGATTTTCTAATTGTCCAGAGTTTCAATTCAGTCTCTATGCATCACCTCCCTTGACTTCCACTGGTCAAGAATTTCTCCTGCCATGCTGGCAAATGAAGACACATGACTCTATGACCCCTATTAGATGAGACTTCCAGGACTGGACTGGATGGGAGATCCTCTAGATATTTAATTCACACAAACAATTGGCCCAAGGTCACTCAGCTACTAAGTGTTTTGAGGCTGAATTTGAACTCAGCTCTTCCTGACTCCAAACCCAATGTTCCATCCCATGCATCATCTACTTTGCTCATGTATGTACATACATATAATACATATAGCCATATATGTGCATGTATACATATGTGTAAGAAGATTAGAACATATATACATCTACATATGTGTAAGAAGACTGGACAGGTAGACAAGGATCATGTTAAAGGATTTCCCTCTCATTAGATTATCAGTTCCTTGAGAAGAAAGTCTGTGCCATCCCCTCTTTGGCAGAATGGATCATGCACAGAGCAGTAGCTAGGTAGCGCAGTGGATACAGTGCTGGGTCTAGAATCAGGAAAAGCTAAGTTCAAATCTGGCCTCAGACACTAGTTGTGTGACCCTGTTTGCCTCAGTTTCCTCATCTGTAAAGTGAACTGGAGAAGGAAATGGCAATGCATTCTAGGAATTTTGCCAAATATGTTCTCAAAGAGTCCTTGAAACAACTGAAACAATGAAACAAGTGGATTTGAAGTCCAGAAAAACTTTGATTTGATCCTTACATTTGAAATCTGCTGGATTTGTGACTTTGAACAAATCACCATAGCTCTCTGAAACTCAGTTCTCTCCTTTCTATAGTGGAGATAATCGCATGCCCACTGTATAGGGTTATTAGGATGCTCTGTCAGATCTCACAGTGGTTATTAATATTGCTACTGTAGCTTTAAGAACTAATGGAATCTTGCACTTAGTTTAACTGTATTCAACCTGTTAAACAACATAGTTTAAATATGGAGTTTGTTAAATTGTAACTACAAGATCTCAAGGTCTCATAAAGATTCATTAACAGTATCTACAGAGGCATCTGGGTAGCTCAGTGGATACAGAGTCAGAAATAGAGTCAGGAGGTCCTCAGTCCAAATGTGACCTCAGACATTTTCTAGCTCTGTGGCCCTGGGCAAGTCACTTAAGCCTCAATGCCTGGTCCTTACCACTCTTCTGCCTTGGAACCAGTACACAGTACTGATTCTAAGGCAAAAGGTAAGAGTTTAAAACTTTAAATAAAACAAATCACATAAGAATATTTGAAAGTTAAATAAAAAAAGTATTTTGAGGACTTAGATTCTAAGCATTGCTTTAAATGCTTGTGGAATGTGGTGAGTGGGGTGTTGAGGACGGGAATAGTAACAGTTCTAGCAAAGGGGGCAGCTGGGTGGCTCAGTGGATTGAGAGCCAGGTCCAATGATGGGAAGTCTTGGGTTCAAATCTGGTCACATACTTCCTAGCTACATGACCCTAGGCAAGTCACTTAACACACATTGCCCAGCCCTTACTGTTCTTCTGCCTTAGAACCAATACATAGAATTGATTCTAAGACCGAAGAAGGTAAGACTTAAAACAAAACAACTTTACCCCCCCACCACCACCACCATTTTTTTTTTAACTCACCACTTCCTACTCCTGACATTCCTCTGGTAGTGTTTTTTCTCACCTCACTGAAATTAGATCAGATGGAAGAGTACAAAAAGATTTGGGGTGACTAAAAGGCCCAAATCCAGCCTTTCAAAATGTCTCTGTGTTAGGATAACCCACACGAAAACAGAGTGGAGGAGGCTGGCCTACTAGAATTCCATTTGTACCTTTGCCCAACAGAAGTTCCATGATTGTTCCCATAAATCTAACAGATTTGAGGCCTACACAGCAAAGGCTCTTTGCCCACACACAATGTATTAGAAATGTCTTGATGAGAAAAGTTTTAATCAGTCAAATCTGGCTTGATTTAAGGGGATTTTGTGGACAAATCTTTGTTCTCAGCCGTATAATAATTACAAGCTGCTTTACCAGTGGATAAAGCAAGGATTACTCTCCTCTTTGAAAATGGTAACTTTATAATTACATGTATTTACTTGCCTTATCAGAAGAGAACTCACCAGCTGAGATGCGGGATTATTTTTATTTAAAAGGCTCCTGGGTAACTTGAACAACCTCGTATTGGTGGCAGCAAAGGGAGGAGGGGAGTTAACTTTTACAGATGATGCCTTTTGCCAGTGAAATTATTGGGGATGGGTTGTGCTCTTTATTTGAAATTAAGACAAAAGCTGGAGAAAATGCCTAGAGACATCATAATCCTTAAGAATAGTAATAAAAACACGCCAAAAGGTATGAGAGAGCATTTTTGCACATGTGGTGTACAGCTATAGGTTAGCTAAGATTTGGGGTTTCAGATGGCTCCTCTTTTTATGGTTTGGGGCTGAGGCTGATTAACATCATTAAGATGCTTCAAAATAGAAGGTGAGGCAAAGGATAAGAAAGGGAGATTTCCTTTTCATTAGGAGTCACTTTCCCCAGGTTTTCTGTTTACTGAATATGTGGCAAGAAGCCCCTCCCATCTCCAAATGTGTCTGAAAGGAATTTTCTGTCCAAGAGTGACTTTTCATTGATACCTTTTTCAGTCCCTGAAAAGGAGTGATGGATTAAAGCTCATCTTTATTTCTAGGGTCGCTTCTCCTTCCACTACCAAATAGGGATGCTTGATTATAAGCTTTGGCTTCTCTTTTACCTCTCTCTGCCTCCCTGCAAAAAAAATGCAAGCCCCTGGCAGGCAGAGGCTTTTTCACTTTTGTCTTTGTGTCTCCAGTGCCCAGTAGAGTGCCTAAGATATTATTAGTACTTACTAAATGCTATTGATTGATTAATAAGTGAAATTAGGAGCCTTCATGTTCAAGCTAGCTTCCCCAGATTCTCCTTTATACTCCTTCTACACCTTGGAAAGAAGGTCATAGATTAAGAGATGAGAGGTGAGTCTTTTAGAAGATATGAATTCTAATGCCATCACTTAACAAATGAGCGAGCTGAGAGGTTAAATGACTTGCTCAGGGTTACACAGCTAGTAAGGATGTGAAGATTTTGAACTCTGGCCTTTCAAGTCTAATGCTCTTTCCCAGTGATGGTGAACCTATGGTGTGGATGCCAAAGATGGCACACAGAGTACTCTCTGTGAGCACATGACTATCCTTTCTCTCTCTACCCCCAGAGTTCTTTAGTAGAAAGGCAGATGGATTCTGGCAGAGCTGCTCCCTTACCCTTCTCCACCTTGCCTGATGAAATTTTTTCACATCACCCTCCCCTCTGCTCAGCAGCCCAATTGGGCACACAGGGGATAAGGTGGATGACTCACAGAGGGCAAAGCAGAAGGATAGAAGAGCCCTGGACCACTCTTTTCCCACTCTCTGCCCTTGCTGAGGACATTCCTCACATCACCCACCCCTCCACCCAGCAGCCTAATGGGAGTGCTTTTTCCCTCTCCTGTGTGGGGTAAGGAATTGGGGAATGCCCAGCACTCAGTGGGGGGTGGCACAGCACGTGGTCTAGGGATGGGGCCAGGAACTCTATTTCTAAAATCATTGCTCTATCCTCTACACTAAGCAGATGACCTATCATACTCTTCAGATCTCAAATCAAGCCTTCTCTTCCTTCAATAGATTCTTTGATATCCAACTCATTTGTGTTTATTCCTAGTTTGTGAACTGTTAAGGAAAAACCCTTACCTTCTATCTTAGAGTCAATAATAAGCATTAGTTCCAAGGCAGAATAATAATAATATGGGCTAGGCTGTGGGGATTAAGTGATGTGACCAGGGTCACACAGCTAAGAATCCAGATTTCAACCCAGAACCTTCCATCTCCAGGCCTGGCTATCAATCCACTGCATCATCTAGCTGCCCCTAGTGTATAAACTCTTTGAGGCCAGGAATTCTATCTCCCAGATCCTAGCATGGTTTCCTGAAGATGATAGGCAGTTATGAACTAGGAGGTGGAGCATAGGCTATAGAATCAAAAGATTCCTAGTTTCAAATCCTGGTACTGCCAAAAACACTCTGTCATCTTAGGTGGAGTCAATTCAATCAACATGTGTTTTTTTATGTGTGTGTATGTGCCAAGCCCTCTGTTAAACCCTGAAGATAGAAAGACCAAAGGAAAACAATTCCTGCCCTCTGGGAGCTTTCATTCCAACAAGGAGACAATATGTGTTTTCTCTACATACATATATGTATGTACATATATATATTTGCACAGTACGTACATGTATGTATATATATGTGTGTGTATATATATATATATATATATACATGGTTACATATATAAGTATACACACATGCAATATAATCCAACAACCATTTATTAAGCAACTGCTCTGTGTCAGGAACTGTACTAAGTGCTAGTATACAATGAATAAAAAGACAGTTCCTGATCCTAAGGAGCTTGCAATCTAATGAGGCTTAAAAGGAGGCAAGAAAGTAGAGCTGAAGGGCAAAGGGAAAAAGGGGCATCAGGGGGCATCAGGCACAGTGGGAATGCCTTGTTCCTTGGAGCTAAAACTAGGCAGAGGGACAGCTGCAATGTGGAGTAAGCTAAGAGTCCAGCTTCTGCTCTCCATAAAGGAAGGAGTTTGGGAGGAGTTTGATACTCCATCCTCTCTGGCCTCTGATCAGAGGGGAGATGAGACTGAGAAAGGGAGTGTCAATCAAACCTTTAGTTAGCAGCAGGGTGATGAAATTTGAAGTGAAGGTAGAACAACAAATGCAAAACTGTCCATTAAGAAGAAGCTAGATGTAAGGTGAAGTTAGGAAGATTTGAGTTCAAATTCAGCCATAAATACTTACATGACTTTGGGCAAGTAATTTAACTTCTATAGGGATAATAGTAGCACCTACCTTAGAGGGCTGCTATGAAGAACAGAAGAAAGAGCAATTGTAAAGTGCCACAAATATTAGCTATTTATCATCATCAACATACATGTATTCACAAATAAAATGAATGCAAGGCAGTTTTGTAAAGATTGTGGGTTCTGGTATCAGAAAACTTGGGTTCAAACTGTGTTTCTGATGCCTACAACCTGTGTCAACTTAGACAAAACACTTAACCTCCCTAGACCCTGTTTCCTCAGCTATAAAAAGAGATCAATGATTAGACAGCAGCTTTACTTCTTTTTAGCTCTAGATTGAAGATCCTACAACCTACTTTTGCCTCAGTTAAGGAATAAGAATAGTTTAGTCATAAAGACCTGGATTAAAGTCAGGAAATTATGATTATTGTTCAATTGTTTCAATTGTGTCCAACTTTATGACTCCATCTGGGGTTTCTTGGCAAAGATAGTAGAGCGGTTTGGCATTGCCTTCTCCAGTTCATTTGACAGATGAGGAAACTGAGGAAATAGGGTTAAGTGACTTGCCCAGGATCAAACACTAATAAGTGTCTGAAGCCAGATTTGGAGTCAAGAAGCTCTAAGTTGAAATGCTGCCCCAAACACTTATTGATTGGGCAATTCACTTAACCTCTGTTTACCTCCGGTTCCTCATGTGTACAATGGAGATTAGAATAGCACCTATCTCGCCTGCATATTGTGAGGTTCAAATGAGACCATATACCACAAAACAGACTTCAACCTTTAAAAGGCTATGTAAATGTTAGCAGCTTTTATTATTATGTTGTTAGTATGATTAATTCCCCCAGAGCTTGAAGCTCAATCAATATATCTCATGGTAAAATGTTCCAGTCATAAGCCTCAGTCACACTCGTCAGCAGTAGTCCATCTGTGTGCCAGGGGGCCTAAAATGACTGGTGTTTCTTGGGATCTGTCAATCAGCTGGCCACTTGTTTGATAGGCCTGATAAAAAGGTCCACTTTAAACATTTCAGCGCCCATTTTCCCACTAAATAGATAAGCACAGACTTGAGTGGAAGAGAACCCCTGTGAATGGCCCTCTCAGAGCTGAAAAAGGCAAAGGAAAACACAAAAGTAGAGGCACCTTTGGACTTGGGCTGCCACGTCCCATCTTGTTTCCTGTTGAAATAGTTAAGGATAAAAGGTGTTTCTTCAGGTCTTGGATGGAAGGTAGCTTTGCTTCTCTCTCAATCACCACCTCTTCAAAGATGAGACTCCTCTTCTGCTGTCTGAACATCTCTTTTCTGGACCCTGTCCTTGCAGCCTGGCACAGATGGTGGTAGGGATGTTGCATCTAGGAGAAACTGGATCCTGCATCACTGCATGTCTGTTTTCCTTTTTGTAGTGCCATCTCATGACTCCTGCCCCCAAATTTCTCCTGTGGTTTTTGCCATGTTCTTGTTCCATCTCCACCTCACATGGTTCTCCTTCCTTTGCTCTCAATCCATGAGCATAAAGTCATTCTCATGATCTTGGCCTTATTATTTGGAAAATGAAGAAGTCAGAGAAAAGGAACAACTTTTGCTGAAAGTTGGATTTCTATAATGACTGAAAGTTGTTCCCTTTCTCGAATTTCCTCACCTTCCTAATTTTTATTGCTACTATTCTATGCTGGTCTCCTCTTCTCTTTCTGCATCCATTCTCTTCCCACACTTCACTTTCTAAATTCAAAAGGAAAAAGTTGGATTCAATCAATTTCTTTTGTTTGAATTCTTGTCAAACTATATTAGTAATATATATTAAGAAATAATATTAAACATTAATTAAATATTAAAATAAACTAAATTAATTAATATTGAAATATTAAGAAATATGTAATATATTATATAAGAAATATAATACAATAAGAAATTATTAAGAGCTTACTATATGCCAACTTTGTATTAGTATTCTTTTGATGGAAAAATGACCTCATGCCCAACTTTCTCCTTACTCATTATAGGATAGTGTATTCCATTCCTCAAAATTATACCAGCATCTTGACTGGATCAAACCTTTTATATTGCTCAGAAATGAATCCTAGACTGGCCTCTTACCACCTTTATGTCTTTGGATAAGTTATTTAATGTTGATGCCCTACAGTTTCCTCATCTGTAAAATGAGGGGGGTGGAACAGATGTCCTCTGAGGTCCTTTCGAGCTTGAATTCTGTAATTCTCTGAGTCTCTGATAGTTGGATTTGGTCAGTCCATCAAATTCCCTTTGGTGTTGTGCCTTTAACTTGTATATCGGCAAACAGCATGAACAAGAATCGCCAAATTCCACAGTGAGGAGTGACCTCTGAGGTCATTTATTTCAAGCTGATGGTAATCCCTCCTACATGATTCCTAGCAAGTGCTCACCCAGCATCCATCCCTTATCACAGTAAGGAATCTGCTGCCTCCTGAGTCTATCTATCTGTTCCACTCTTTAACACCCTTAAACATGTCATATAAATTTAGTTGTGATGCACTGATGATGTTGATAACTCTATAAGGTAGTATGACATAGTAGTGAGAGAACTAGTACTATAGTAAAGAAGATCTGGGTTCTAGTACCATTTCATGCCCTAGCTGTGTGACCCTGGGCAAGTCACTTCTTTTCCATGCCCTGGAAAATTCTCCAACACTCCAAGTTCTTGTTCTGCATTGTTACAATTAATTCTGTACTGTTCGGTCTGTTCTCATGCTAGTGAAATTATACTTCATTTGAATAAATGGATGAATACATATATACATACATATACAGATTGATATGACATAGATAGTAGATGGATATGTATGTTTGCATGTATGTGTACAAAATCCCATTTAAGTTTCAAAACAATCCTATAAGGTAGGGACTATATTATCCCTTAGCATCATCCAAGATGAGAGTACTGAACTTTACCCAAGATAAAAAGACTTGCTTTGAGTAAAATTGCTGGGAGGTATCTGAAGAAGGATTGAGCCCAGGTTTTCCTGTCTCAGAAGCACACACTAAGACCTCCAAGGAAAATCAATGGTCATCTAATCCAATTCAGTCATTTAACAAATGAGGAAACTGAGGCCTAGGGAAGGTTAGGTGGTCACCCAGGTATAAAGCAAAAAGCCAAGATTCAACTCTCTAAATACAGTCCTCTAATACCGAGGGCTCACCTCTCTGCAGCCATCTCTCCCCTTTACCAAGGTGCCTTTCTTTATAGTCATTTTATTTCTTCCTGGCTCAGGTCCTTCATGCATGTCTTAAAGTTGACAGTCAGGCACCAGAGAGTAAATGATGGCCATGTTGCTTTGTGGGCTGGGTTGGGGGTGGGGAGGAGTAGGAGATTTAAATGCCAACCGCCACGATACTTGGTAACCATGGTCAGATTCACCATGATAATGCAGTCTTGTGAATCTCAGGGTCCTCAACAAATTGGAGATTGCCATGAGTAGGGGCAAGGTTAAAAAAGACGGAAGGGGTCACTTCAGCACCTTATTCCTGTCCAAGTCCAAACATTAAGATATAGGGGTTCAAGCTCAAGAATGGAACTAAGGAAGACCCAGCTGCACTAGTCTAGCCATTACCTTCAACACTATACCTGTGTGTGTGTAGAAGGCATTCAGAGCATGTGAGCAGCTAATCTCAGCACCCTGAAAACAACCAGGCTTCCTTCTTTCTACACATATAAACATGTCTATATTTCTAAGCCTGAACACACTCCATAGGAAAAAAAAATATGAGACTAGGACAGGTAACATCTCATTCTCAGAAAGTATCTCAGGCTTTTGAACAGCTAAAGAATCTGATGAGGTGATAGAATTATAGCTGCTTTGAGCTAAAAGAGATATTCAAGATGATTTGTTCCAGGAATTACCAACCTTTTTAATTGCCTGTTCCCCTTAGCTTTTGGTAAATCTTTCTATAATCCCTATGCAATACAGAAAAAGAAATACATTGTAGAGGTTATCATGAACAGGCCAGTTCTTTATTACCTATATTCCCCCACCCCCAGCTTCTTTTATCCATTAGGGATATGCATGCTCCAGATTGGAAATTGGACCTCTTTATTTTACAAATGAAGAAACTAAGGCCTATTATTATTCTAAGCTGAAGATAGCAAATCTCCCCCAAGATAAAGAGACTTGCTCTGAGTCAAACAGCTAGGAGAGTGATGGTGAACCTTTTAGAGACTGAGTGCCCAAACTTAAACCTTCACACCACTGGTGAATCCTATGCCTTACCCCAGAGAGGGGAGGAAATTCTTCCATTGGGCTACTGGGCAGAGGGGTGATGATGGGAAAATTGTCCTCAGACGTGCCTGGAGAGGGGAATGCAGCCCCCTCCAGGATGATCTGGCACATGTGCCACAGATTTGCCAACATGGAGCTAGGAAGTATTTTTGAAAAGGGGCTTGAGCCCAGGTCATCCTGCCTCAGAAGCACATATGAGACCTTGTGAGATAAAATGACTTGCCTAAAGTAACAAGAAACAGAGGTTATAAATGGCTAAATTAGAATTCAAATTCAGGTCTTCTGATTCCAAATATAGAATTCTTTTTTATATAACCCATCCTCCCACTCTGCCACCAATCACCCATTAAAATGATAAAAAAAAAATAAACGTTTTAAAATAGGCTAAAGGAGTATGTAAAAGCAACTTGAAGGAGTTCCTTGAAGTGACTACATTTCAAATCTCAGGTTTTGCTGCAAAATATTTGCTAAAAAAATTACTTTAAAATTTTTAAAAGTAAATTACTTATTAAACATTTTCAACCAAAATAAAAAAGAAGATACCATAATGAGAAACTCTTTAATGGTAGCTTTAATTTTTTTTTTCTCAACCCTGCTTTCCCCAAAGAAAGGTGTTCCCACTCCCTGTGCAGAAGGTTAGCCTTAGGAGGGTACCTTTCATAAAAGAAAACCCCATGATTTTTTTCTCTTTTCATCATTCTAGCTGGGATTAATGAGAGTCAAGATCAGATTACATTAAGAAATTAACTGTGAATCTCTGTTTACAGTTCTCTGACACCACCCAGTGGTAGGAGGTTAGTGGTAAATCTTTCTCTCAGAAGAAGTTGGGGGTAGGGGAAGAATTTCTTTTTTTATTTCATTTTCTCTGGCAATAGGGTATGATTTCATTTTGAAATCTGTTTCCCTTTGATTCCAAATGCATTAGCATATATAAAGTGGTTAGAGAGCCGACTGAGGGACTCCTCCTTTTCAGGAGCTCTCTGTGGGTCATCTGATATGGGGAAATGTCTGAAACCCTCCACCCCACCCCATTCAAGATCATCCATTACCTCTGCAGGTGCTTATTAACCTTGGCCTTGTGTAACCTCATTAAGAGGCAATTCAGCACTTAATAAATATTAGAATGTGTCCACAGAATCATTTAGAAATGGGAAGGAGATCAATTTCCTTTGTAATTGTGTACGTAGGCATAAACACTCTCTTTGGAGCCCTGAATTCCATGTTGGAGGCTGAAGCAGCTGTTGATGACTGGCTTCTATTCAGATCTACAAGGAAAGAAAAAAAAAGCCACCTGCTGATTAGAGAAAGAACTTACTTTTAACTCCCCGATCATTATATTTTTCCTTCTCAAACAAACAAGCATTTTGCCCAAGGCATCCTCCGTCTCCCGTTCTTGTCCATTTCTCTTTCTTCTGATTTCATCTTGGCTCTTCATGCATTCTACCCATCCCCATTGCCCTCCTTGGTGTTCATCAAGCAGACTGCTTCGGGGAGGGGATGACAGTGATGTCACAGAGTGCTGGATGTAGATACCTGGAAGGCACCTGAAGTCTGATAGCTGGATCGTAGATTTAGAGTTGGGATGGACCTTAGAAATCATCTAGTCAAAACACATCATTTTGTATGTGAGTAACTGAGGCACAGGGAGTTGAAGTGACTTGTCGAAGGTCACACAGGTATTCAGAAGCAGAAATAGTCTTTAAATATTTACGTCTAGGAAGTATTCTACACATACAGCTAACATAAGCAGCTAATCCCCAGCCCCTGCAAACAACCTGGCTTACTTATTTCTAAACATGTCCTCTGACTCTATCAGACCATATTACCTCTTCAATATTTCTCTTACTAGCTGCAGGAATAGGGACAAGTCACTTAACCTTTATGAGCCTCAGTTTCCCCATCTGTAAAATAAAAATAACAGTGTTTGAAATAGGATTCTAGAGTTAGGGCTAAAAGGTACCTTAGAGGTCATCTAAGCCTACTCTTTGAAATAGACTTTTAGAAGGTAGCTGTGAGAAAAATACTTTGTAAATCTTGCCTTAAAAAACGTGTGTTGTTCTTTTCAGCAAGGAGAAGAGTTTGGGGTCATCTCTCCCAATCTCTGACTCTCTTGTTGCCTCTCTAGAAGAAAAGGACCACAAGTCCCCCAGGGGAGCACTGCTAAGGCTGCAAAAGCAGGCAGACTCCCAAAAGGATCTCGCTTATTGAGGAGTACAAACCTTCATCTTGTCAGGTTGCCTTATGCAAGCTTTGCCATATTTCTTCTTACAGTTCTCTTACCAAGACTCAGAGCCAAAGTTGTAAATCTCACAGAAAGCCACCCAGCTTGGACCATGTCTGCTGCCTACTTGCTAATTACGGGTGTAATTAAACTAAAACTGCCAATGGAATTATAGTTCATTTAAGCAAGTCCCAGAATTATGAAGCAATTAGACACTTTGACATGGCAGTAAAATGAGTAGTTGGGTGGGGTGAGGGGTAGGTACAGGTAGCTTTTGGAAGAGGAGACCACGGGTATTGTTTAAGACAATATTCCAGTCAGCCCTCTCTGCCCTCATTAGAATAGGCAGGCCCTGTGCATCATGGGTAGCAAAAAACACCTGCCGGTAGCTTTTGGAATAGTCACTACTTAATGCCTCCTGTAAAGACAGGCTCAGATAATCAAAGGAGATTCCAAGGAGGTTCAGAGAAGAAGGTTGCCTTTTAAAATGGCCTTTAGTTTTCTGTTCATTTTCTATTCCCTTAAAAAGGGAGAGCTTTGGAGTCAAAGGGAAATTAGGTGGCCCCAGTGAATAGAGCACTAGGCTTGGAATCAGGAAGACTGATTTTCATGAGTTCAAATATGGCCTCATACACTTCCCAACTGTGTGACTCTGGGCAAGTCACTTAACCTTGTTTGGTTCTGTTCTTCATGTGTTAAAAATGATTTGGAAAAGCAAATTGCAAACCACTCCAGTATCATTACCAAGAAAACCTCAAAATTGGGTCATGGAGAGTCAGTCATTCCTAAAATGACTTAACAACATCAAATTTGGGGTCCATGCTCTCCAAAGGTCTGCCATCTCTTTGTGTTCATTGAATTACAACTGAAATTAATGTTCTAAGATTCTAATAATTCATATCTTTGGAGCATTCAGTCATTCATAAAACCTTTACCTTGCAATCGCCCATAGCAATTACCCATAGCACTGGCTCCATTTTACAGATGAAAAAAGTAAGGTTTATTACAGAGTTAAAGAGACTTAGGATCGATCAGAAGATCCCAGGTAGAAGAGGGCATTGCTTGATTGACTCAGAGTAAGAAATATTTGAGTTCAAATCTTGCCTCAGATGCTTCCCTCTCTCAGTTTTAGTTTCTTCAGCCGTAGAAAAAGGAGACAGAACTTGATGGCTTCAAAGGCCCCTTACAATTCTAGGTCTATGAAACCTAAAGAAATTAAGTGGCTCAGCTGGTAAAAGGCAGTACCAAACTAGCATTCAAACAGAGAACACAGTGATAAAATCAGATGCTGTTCTTGGCATGAGAACCAGGGTTTCCTTTGAACAGCCCAAACTCCAGAACTATTTCAGGTCATAAGGAAAGCAGGAAAATTCCTTTCCTTCCTTGCATTCTTGTAGTGCTAAGGAAAAGGTGACCCTGAGTGTTAGAGATCCACACTAAGGAAGGTCCCCTGAGAGAAATATTCCCCTTGGATTCTATCCTAGATTTTGAGATGGACACACACACACACACACACACACACACACACACACACACACACACATATCCCAATTATGCTCTAATAGCATCGTGCTATATCTAGGATATCTACTCATCCCCTAAACTATTCCAGGTCAGCCCCTTGTGTCTTCAGGACATAAAACATCACTCCATCCCCAGTGAGGTGAAAAACATCCTCCACTTGTGCCTAACCTCATTCCACCCCTCATCCCTGGTCACGTAAGAATCCCAGAATCCATCTCTTCTAGGAGTAGTGTCCATTCTTGTACCTGCCTCCCAACTTTGCAACATTGCTTCCAAATTAAGAAATCTCTCTCTTTACTTTCAAGCTAGTTATTGGAGTCTATCATTCTCAACAAGGGCAACCTGTCCAGATCCAGGGTTTTACCTTCAAGTTCTCCCATAACATTCTCAGTCCTAAACAGGATCTGGAAGGGACGTCAGAGATCATCTTGTTCAGTCGTTTAATTTACAGTTAAGGAACTGAAGCATGGAGACAGTGATTTTGCCCAAGCTTATAAACACCAGAGATGGGCTTTGAACCCAGGTCATCTCACTACAGTCAGTCTGCCTTTCTTTTCTACCACAATGGTCTCCCATATGAATGCCGCAGGGAAGAGGAGGAGGTGGCCACATCGGGCATTGAACAGGGGAATGACAAAATGGAAGCCTCCATATCTATATCTATATCTATATCTGTATCTGTATCTGTATCTGTATCTGTATCTGTATCTGTATCTATATATTTAGTTAGTTAGTTATATACCTAAATTATTCTGAGGAAATGTTGATCAGTCTGCTTCAAAATAGCCTGAGCAGGGTGTCTGGCTGTCTATCTCAACAATCTGGGTCAGCACTTTAAAATAAAAATTATGTTTAGGATTTATTGATATGTGTGTCTGTGTCCCACAAGCCTGGTCCTGTTCAGGTCCAGTTAAACAAACACTCCCTAACCCAGGGAAATAATACAGACGGTACTGTGCCAGAAGAGCCTAAATTACACAAAGACAGCAGGATGAGGATTGGACAATTACACAATCCATGATAAACCAAGTAATTAATGTGTGCGTAGAGAAGGAATAAGCAGGCATTATAAATGTGCATTAGAGGATTAGGGAATTAGAGCTGGAAGGGACCTCAAAGTTCATCTGGCCCAACCTGCTTGTTTTACAGATAAGGAAGATGAGACCTAGAAAGGAAATGTTACTTACTCAAAATCACTCAGAGGAAAAAAGTAGAAGAGTCAGGATTTGAAATCAGGACCTCTGACTCCTTATCTAATGTGTTTTCCAACTAGGAAGTTAGCTGCAATTTGTGAAGGGAAAGGATGACAATTTGTCGGGGTTATTTCCTTTTAGGACAATTTTGAGAGCAGATGAAGAGAAAATTCCTGCTAAAGTTCACTGTGAGGAAAGGGACAAAAAAAAATTATACTTGGTATCTTTTCCAAAGCTAATTATTTCTGGTAGACCACATGACTGTAATAAGAGTCACTAAGATATGAAAACATGTTTGGAAAAGAAAGTTAAATGAGTGTTTGATTTGCTAACTGTTCTGTACATGTAGCTAGTCTTTCAAAGCATATTTAAGAGGAGTAGCTAGGTAGCACAGTAGATAGGGCACCAGTCCTGGAAATGGAAGGTCCTGGGTTCAAATGTGACCTCAGACACTTCCTAGCTATGTGATCCTGCTCAAGTCACTTAACCCCAATTGCCTAATCCCTTCCGCTCTTCTATCTTTGAATTGATACTAAGGGGTCCATAGAAGTATATTTAAGAATAGAAAACCAATGGCTTAACTGATACTAAATAGATCAGTTAACCAAAACACAGTGCAAAATATACCCAGCTATTCTGAGGAAGCCCCTTCAACTGGGTGCTTCGAGAAAGGTCATGGTCTCAGGAAAAACAGGAAAGGAGGTGAGCACCATTCCAAATAAATTCAGAAGAACAAATTCCCCCTCTTGCTCTGCCATAGTAATGAAATGAGGCCCAGGGGAGAGAAGTAACAATTGGTCATCTCTTTTAATTAATCTGATCTCATTTAACCAAGCCTTTGCCATTTGTATGATTTTTGACAGTGTGAAATACTCTTCCCTGAAGCGTCTCTTTTCATTTACAACCTTTTTAAAATGTGTCTGAGGGCTTTATTGCCTCATTTGGAAGTGTTTGTCTACAAATGGGCTTCCTCTGCTTAACTAGATAAAATCCAACAATTTGACGAGCTAGATTAGATATTTCACTGGACTCCAAAGTTCCATCATATTATTTTTGGCCAATATTACTTATTAAATAAAAATGCAAAAGTAATTTGCACATTATTAAGTGTGGGGGGAACTGATGCATGACTTCAGACAATGTAGCCCAGCTATGGGTAATAGGCATCCACATTAACCCATAGGCTGTATCAGCATAGGGAGAGAACACTTTCCAACTTGTAGAGTAGAAAGACCAGCTGTAGAAGACCCTTAACAACACCTGTCACCGAGAGGGCAGGCTCCATGTGTGAGGGATTAATACCTAGGCCAGAAAAATAATGTAAAGACACGGGATCTGATGCCTGAGAGGAGCTGCAGGCTCATCATACTTCCTACCTAATTCCATTCATAGCAAATTAAAAACCAAGTGATGTAAGATTTCTAGCCTTAAGTATTCTCAAATATAAAATGAAGGGGCTGTACTAGGTGAACTTGAGTGTTCCTTCCATTTTTCAGTCTATAATCCAGGGGTTCTAAATTGAAGGTCCACTTATTTCCAGTGGGGTCAAGGTTCAGGAAATCTATGAACTTGGATGAGAAAAAGTGACTTTTTTTCACCAACCTTAGATTTTCCTTTGAAATCCTATATATTTTATTTTATGCATTTAAAAATCTTATTCTGAGAGACCACTAGGCACAAATGGATCCATGATGTAAAAAAAGGTTATAAGAATCTCTCACAAAAATCTAAAGGGAACTAATCCCAAAGGGACAGATGCTTTACAAAGTATATCTATGATTTTATGTGCATTAACACAGAGACATGCTCATGAGTGGGTGCCAAGAATAAATGAAAATGTATTTGAATTGCTGTATATCTTGTATTTCATATCAGGGAACCAGGTTCATTCAACAGTTCAAGGTACTGGCACCAATAATTCAGGAATAGCACCTCGTCTGGGGTTTCTTTCTCACCCTTACTCACCCTCAACTGGTAGGCTAGATCCAAAAGTATGACTACTACATCTCCACACTGGTAGTAGCCCTAGGGATTGATATGTCTTTCTAATTCTACAATTCATGAACCCCCACCAGGGTGTTTCCCCTTATGATTATTCATCAATATCTGCTAGTCAGACAGTCTCTGATCTTTTACATAGGTATCTTTTACTATGATGCTATAGTTGGTACATATGGGGCAAAATATTCTTCTTCAAAGGCCATCACCCTTACTCCTAACAATACTAGAGCCCAAGGGTAAGTAGGCTTAAGCTTAGAGACCATTTATGACAAAGGAGTAACTCATAGCCTCCTAAATCCTTTAACGGGAGTCCTCACAATATTCCCCATGAATATCTTGTAACTTTTCTATTTAACTCTTCGTACAGCCTTGAACTTGCCTTTTGGAATTGTCTCCAATACATCCTTGCCTTCAAAGACAGACACTGTTGTCAGTGCTGCCCCAGGAGCTAATGCTATGATACTGATGAAAAATTCCAAATCTGCTGGTCTCTAAAGTTCACAAAGCCCTGTTGTGTATGAGAACAAAAGAGTGAAAGAAGTAGACCAAGGTCACATGTCTCACATTCCTTCTTAGGTGTCTGGACAGGCTTCTGCTACCAAGTGCTTAACTTCTCTAAACTAGTCTTGTTCCTCAGGATGTGACAAAGCCCCTCAACCAATCCAAAGATACTTCCAATCACACCTGTTTGAACTGCTTTTTTGATTGGTTAATTGATTAATTGATTGATTTCTAGGTATAGTTCATACTTCTGATTGATTTCAAGTAAAATGTATTCTCACCTTGAGTATTAAGGCAACTAAGTGACATAATGACAGAGTAGTGGAGTTGGAGGAAGGAAGATGAGTTTGAATCCTGCTTCATAAAGCTTTATTTTCCGTGTAACCTAGACAAGTGACTTAACCACTCTTGGACTCAGTTTCTGCATCTGTAAAATGGGTTGAGGATCAAATGAAATACATATAAAATGCCTAATAAGCCTAAAGTTACTATATAAATAATAGTTATAATTATTATTATTATCATGATTGTTGTGTTTACTCTTCAAAATTATTAGGTTGTAATTTGAATGAATTTACATGAATTAGTCTAGGCCAACCTTCTTTATCCTTACCTAGAAATAGGTCACAAGTGAGAGCTGGGTGTCAGGTGGGGGTCAGAGGCTGGAGAGCTGCCCTAGGAGGGCACGACAAGCCCTCCATACCAGAGATACTACCCCTTCCTGGGCACCCCAGACACCCCAAATTAAACCCTTACCTTCTATCTTTGAGTTGATACTGTGTATTGGCTCCAAGGCAGAAGAGTGGTAAGGGCTAGGCAATGGGGGTCAAGTGACTTGCCCAGGGTCACACAGCTGGGAAGTGTCTGAGGCCAGATTTGAACCTAGGACCTCCCATCTCTAGGGCTAGCTCTCAATCCACTGAACTACCCAGCTACCCATCAATGACTTCGACAGGCCAGCCAAACCTTGTGAGGGTAGCCATCGGGTCGTCGACCCCTGGTGAACCAGGGCTTTGCTCACCCAGCATGTGAAGACTGCTTCGGCTGAACAGACGGAAGAAACCAATAAGAAGGTTCAACGGCTGAGATGGCGACGCAGCAAAGCACTGTGGAGTGCTTAGGGCATGTTGGAGCACAAAAGACAACACGGCCATCCAAAGCAGCTGAGGAAGTCTCCAGACGTAACAACTTTTCGTGCCACTAGACCCAGGCTTCCAATGCCGGGAGAGTGGGACTGTCTCTGTGCATCAGCTTTTCCACTTAAATCTCTTTTATGCACAAGTGTCTTTGTGCACACTCATCTATCCTAACCCCATCCACCCTCTTCAAGACCTGCAACGATGGGGGAGTGATGATGCAACAGGTGGAGGTGACCACTGGCAGTTGTAGTCACAATCCTGCACGTAGGCGGCCCACGGACCAGTGGTCGCTCGGCCCTGTGGGCAGCAGGGACGTTCGGCAGCATCCTGGGCGACTGAGCAGCCCTCTCTAGGACAGCACTGCTCACCCTAATCAAGGGAGGGGACTAGAAAAGGTGTCCCAAACATTGCCTGCCCTACAAACACCCAGTCAGCACACTGCGGCTGGCGGGTCATCCCTTTAAGCAGCCGAAACCAAAGGAAAAAAAAAAACACAAAGAAACTCCTACTAGGAGCATGGAACATCAGGACATTACTTGACAGAGAGAATACCCCAACACCTGAGAGAAGAACAGCTCTAATCGGTAAAGAACTGGCGCCATATAACATCGACATCGCAGCATTAAGCGAAACACACTTACCAGAAGAGGGATCACTCAGGGAACCCACCACTGGATACACCTTCTTCTGGAAAGGTAGAGCCTCAAATGAAGACAGAATCCACGGTGTTGGCCTGGCCATCAAGACCAGTTTGCTCAAACAGCTGCCAGACTTGCCTGTGGGCATCAGCGAGAGGCTCATGAAGATCCGTTTGCCTCTCAGCAAAGACCAGTATGCCACAATCATCAGCGCATATGCCCCAACACTGACCAGCACAGAGGAGATCATCGAGCAGTTCTACTCTGACCTGAGTGTCGTCCTGCACTCAGTGCCCACAAATGACAAGCTGATACTACTGGGAGACTTCAATGCCTGCGTTGACCAGGACCATGAAAGATGGAAAGGAGTGCTCAGCAAACACGGCGTGGGCAAAATGAACAACAACGGCCTACTGCTACTGAGCAAATGCTCAGAGTTCGAACTCACCATCACGAACACTGTGTTCAGAATGGCGAACAAATACAAAACAATGTGGATTCACCCAAGATCAAAACAGTGGCATCTCATTGACTACATCATTGTACGCCGGCAAGACATCCAGGATGTAAAGATCACCAGAGCCATGAGAGTTGCTGAATGCTGGACATACCACTGATTGGTTAGAGCGACTCTTCAAATGCGCATTGCACCTCACCATCCAAAACACGCCCAGACAGTTCACGCATTTTACAATGTGAGTCATCTTAGAGATCCATCTTATTTGCAAATATTCCAGTCCTGCCTGGACAACAATCTGTCTGCCAAGGGACCACTCACTGGAAGCTCAACTGAGAAATGGAACCAGTTCAGAGACGCAGTGAAGGAAACATCAAAGGCAGTCCTAGGCTCAAAACAACGCAACCACCAGGACTGGTTCGACGAGAACAACACTGCTATCGAAGACCTATTGAGCAAGAAGAACAAAGCCTTTATGGAGTGGCAAAATAACCCAAACTCTGCTCCTAAAAAGGACAGATTCAAGTCTCTCCAAGCCACGGCGCAGCATGAGATCCAGAAGATGCAAGACCGATGGTGGGAAAAAAAGGCAGAAGAAATCCAGTGGTTTGCTGATATGAAAAACTACAAACAATTTTTCAGTGCCCTCAAGACTGTCTATGGGCCATCAAAACCCACCACCACTCCCTTACTATCCTCTGACGGTGACACTCTCATAAAAGATAAAAAAGGCATCAGCAACAGGTGGAAAGAACACTTCAGTCTGCTTCTCAACTGACCCTCTTCAGTCGACCAAAGCGCCCTTGACCAGATCCCCCAAAATCGCTCCATTGAACAACTTGATGTCCCTCCTTCAATAGAGGAAGTCCAAAAAGCCATTAAACAAATGAGTGCAGGCAAGGCACTCGGTAAAGACGGGATCCCAACGGAGGTGTACAAGGCCTTAAATGGAAAGGAGCTCCAGGCATTCCACATAGTACTGACCAGCATATGGGAAGAGGAAGACATGCCCCCAGAACTCAGAGATGCCTCCATCGTAGCCCTATACAAGAACAAAGGCTCACGAGCAGCCTGTGACAACTACAGAGGCATCTCACTACTCTCCACTGCTGGAAAGATCCTCACCTGTGTTATACTCAACAGGCTCCTGTCATCTGTTTCAGAGCAGGACCTGCCTGAAGCACAATGTGGCTTCCGACCAGATCGCAGCACTATCAACATGGTCTTCACAGTGAGGCAAATGCAGGAAAAATGCCTTGAGCAGAACCTGAGTCTCTACATTGTCTTCATAGACCTGACAAAGGCGTTCAACACAGTGAACAGAGATGCATTGTGGGTGATCCTCAGCAAGCTCGACTGCCCAGCAAAATTCGTCAAACTGATCCAGCTCTTTCATCTCGACATGACAGGGGAAGTCCTATCTGGTGGAGAGACTTCTGATCGCTTCAACATCTCCAATGGGGTGAAACAAGGCTGTGTCCTCGCTCCGGTACTATTCAACCTATACTTCACCCAAGTATTACGACATGCTGTGATGGATCTAGACCTGGGCGTCTACATCAAATACCGACTGGATGGCTCACTATTTGACCTTTGCCACCTGACTGCAAAAACAAAGACAACAGAGAGACTCATCCTGGAAGCTCTCTTCGCAGATGACTGTGCTCTCATGGCCCACCAAGAAAATCATCTCCAAACCATTGTGGACAGGTTCTCCACCGCAACAAAACTGTTTGTCCTGACCATCAGCCTCAGCAAAACAGAGGTGCTGTTCCATCCTGCACCAGGGAGGCCAACGAACCAGCCATGCATTACAATCGATGGCACGCAGCTTTCTAAGGTCAACACCTTCAAGTACCTGGGCAGCACCATCACCAATGACGGGTCCCTAGACCACGAGATTAATGCCAGGATCCAAAAGGCCAGCCAGGCACTCGGGCGGCTGTGCTGCAAAGTCCTCCAACACAGAGGTGTCAGCACTGCGACGAAGCTCAAAGTGTACAACGCAGTAGTCCTCTCTCGCTCCTGTACGGTGTGAGACATGGACACTGTCCCGGAAGCACATGAAACAGCTGGAGCAATTCCACCAACGCTCCCTCCGGTCAATCATGTGGATCCGATGGCAGGACCGAATCACCAACCAGGAAGTCCTCGACAGAGCCAACTCCACCAGCATCGAAGTCCTGGTCCTCAAACCCAGCTACAATGGTCTGGACACGTCATCCTCATGGACCCACAGCGAATACCAAGACAGGTATTCTATGGTGAACTGTCAGCTGGACTCAGGAAACAAGGCCGACCAAAGAGAAGATTCAAGGATCAGCTCAAGTCCAACTTGAAGTGGGCTGGCATGACACCAAAGCAACTAGAACTCGCTGCCTCTGACAGAAGCAGCTGGCGAACCCACATTAACCACACGGTGCCACCACCTTTGAAGATGAGCGACGTCGATGTCTTGCCGCTGTGCGTGAACGCCGACACCAGGCCACAACCGCACCTCCCGTAACAACGGGCGTCCCATGCCCCATGTGCCACAGACTGTGCGCCTCAGCCTTTGGACTCCAAAGCCTCAGGAGGGTACACCGTAGATGAAACTGCACACAGACAATCGTCATTCTCGGTCACCGAGAGACTACCACTACTACTAGAAATAGGTCTTTAAATAACATATGATTGTGGTAGGCAGTAAGGTATAAGGGCTAGAAAATTGGCTTTGAAAAAAAGAAGATCTAGGTTCAAATCCTGCCTCTATCATATATCTGTTATAGCTCTAAGCAACTCAGTTGGCTTCCCAAAGTTCTTTTCATCTAAGACTTTAAATTGCAGATATTCATTAGAACAGTTTATTCACAAGGATCTCTGTTCATCCATAGAATCCTTGGCCTGGACAATGAATGAATGAACTAACTAATCAATGAATGAAGTGATTGATTTCTAAAATAGACATTTGAGATTTCAAATATTTAATAAGTGCTTCCTATATTCAGATCTCTGGGATTAAAGGTAAAAAAAAAACATAATATGTAACCTCAAGGAGCTTATATTCCACCAGGATTAAAAAAATGCCCAAATTCATAGAATATAAGATGATTTGAGAAAGACTGTAATATTATCAGTGGACAAATATTGGGAGAATGAGATGAAAAGGAAAATTTTGTAAAGGAAATGGACTTGGAAAGAAAAGAAGCCATTTGGCAGGTGAAAGTGAGAAGGAGTACATCTTGGTACTGTTGTGGTAGGGGATGGGGAGGGTAGGAGAATACAGACCCTATGGAAGGCACCCAGATAGGAGGTGGAATGCAGAGTTTTATAAAGTTCATGCAGTTAACTAGTTCACCATTAGCAATTCATAATGCCCTCATGAAGATTATTTAGCAAGGCATCTTCTGGCTTCTCTTACCATCCTTTACAATCAAATATTTTTTTGAAACAGATTTGTGATTTCAGCATTTCTAATCTCTAGATATTTTACGACATGCTTTCATTTCTCTTTTTCATTACTTTTGCTGTTTTTGTTGTAAACTGTTTTGTTGATGATGGTGGTAGTGTTGCTATTCCTGTGGTTGTTGCACTCTGGACCAACAGAGTTGTTAGTAAATTTCTCTGTATGCCACTTGACTTATTAAGACCTAAAATTCAAGTGAGATATCCTAAATTTCTACTCCAAAATCTTCTTATTGGTTTCCATACTACATTAGTCTGGAATTATATTTATAGTACTCAAATTGGAATAAATCTTTTAGTAAAGTCTTGTCTTCAATTTACCTATAGAGAAGGGAAGCATAACAGAGGGTTTCCCCAGCCATCTAACCCTATACCTCCTCTAATTCTCCAAAACTATGTGGCCAGAAATCCAATATTTTAGAGTCAACATTTCATCTTTATCTTGTAGGAAAGAAAATATAGCTCTTATCTTTAAAATACACAGATTAACAACTGGTCATCTGGCCATTCTCAGATGGCTCTGCCCAGGTACCATCTATTTCAAACTAAATGTTTCTCTTCTTTTTTTTAACCCTTACCTTCCATCTTACCTTACCATACATTTGTATGTATAATCGATACTGTGTATTGGTTCCAAGGCAGAAGGGCGGTAAGGGCTAGGCAATGGGGGTTAAGTGATTTGCCCAGAGTCACACAGCTGGGAAGTGTCTGAGGTCAAATTTGAACCCAGGACCTCCCATCTCTAGGGCTGGCTCTCGCTGCCCCCTAAATGTTTCTCTTCTAAACAAGAAATTTTGTTTTTGTTGACTTGATAGTAGCAATGGATTGCTGATGAGAGAATCATAAAATGTTAGTGTGGGAGGGAACTTTTGTGATCATCAGTTCCAAGTCCCTTATTTTATAGATAATAAAAATAATACCTGACCTATAGCACTATCAGGTATGCAGAGAACTTAATATACCTTATATTATATGATCCTTGCAATTCCCCCATAAAGCAGTTGTTTAATTATACTCATTTTGCAGATGAGGAAACCAAAGATTAAAGAAATTATTAAACTGGTCCAAGAGTTTGAGGCAGGATTTAATTCCAAGCCTTCCTGACTCTTATGCTACCCACTAAGCCACCTGACTGCCCTAATGAAAAAAACTAAAAAGCTGAAAGAGATTAATTTGATTACACAAAGCATTGTGGTTCTAGGGATGAAAGGACATATAATCCAGTAGATACGTTGCTAAAATCATCTGTCTTCCTTTTTTTCTAGGGACTAATGTTCAAGAAGCCCAGAATATCTTGAATAACAGTGGCCTTCCCATTACTTCTGCCAGTGATTTAGAAGATGCTGCCAAGAAAGCTGTGGCCAGTGTAACACAAAAATGATGCCTTTTCCCTGACCCTCTTGATGGAAAAAATGGCAGCCACAAAAAGTTACCTACTTCATTGAATTGGAGAAAATGTTTTGGGGTATTGCTGAATACTGGGGGGAAGGAGGGGAGAAATAATCAATGTTTATACATTACTTTTTGGGATCAGAAATTCTTGCAGCTTAAATACTTTGAATTATACATAGAATTGTTCTTTAAAATAATGAGCTTTCTCCTTTATCTTCCAAGAAATAAGCAGTATCTCAAAGACTAACAAGAGCCATTGATATGGAGAAGGATGGAGAATGGAGAGATGGAATTTCAATTTTGTCCAAACTCATTTCAGATATAATTAGTCCAGTAAAATGAATAAAGTCACTGACTTTAGATACTTTCCTTATCAAATTCCACTATAGTTCTCCATCATGATAATTAACAAAAAGATATAGCTGATATCCAAATTTATCTCCCATTTTAAAGGGATTTTTTACACAAGATTGGTAATTTTTATCCATTTTTCATTCTGCATTTTTCTCACAGGGAAAAAAAACACACTGATATCACACGTGTTGTGTTCTTTGCCTTAACATGAAATGTGCTGTATACCTCATACTTGCTAGGAACCTAGACCTAAAGCCTTAAGGTCACCCAATTTTTATGTGAAAAATAAGAAAGTGTGATGCTGATGAAAAATCAATTCTGTCAATTGTTTTCCAAGAGTGGCTGGATGATAGATCATGTCTGTTTATGTGTGTTATTTACAAAAACGGTCAACCTATAATGAAATGAGTAAGAGATGCAAAGAATATATCTTTTCTCATAATTCTGTCCATGTACGTTAGAGGAAGGTTTTGAGTTGGGGATTTGTTGAAATTTTGGTTAAAATGTTTTTATCCATTTTCAAATTTTAATAAAAGACTTTGTTCTGTGAATTATAGTCCTGTGTGCATGAATTCCATATTTATCCATTTCACTATTTGGTCACTATATCATAAAGTTTTTATCATATCCAGAACCCATATAGAAAAGAGAATATTTGAGATGACTTCATATTCACCCTGATTATTTAGGTCACCTGTTCCTCTAGAGCAAAGCTGTCAATACATAACCATAGTCAACATTATGACCCCAATCAGATGTAAATGTATCTGGAAAATACAACATGATGAACATAGAAATATGTATTGTATGATAACACCTGGTCAACAAATATCATATTACCTGCCATCTTAGGGAAGGGAGAGAACATGGATTGCCAAGTTTCCAAAAACCATTATTTAAAACTGTATCAACATACTCAAATAAATAAACAAATGGACCTGGTAAATATTTAACAAAAGTACAAAAATATAGATACCATTACATTTTAAAACTGTCAATATCTGGCCCACAGAAATCCTTATATACATATTTATGGCCCCACTTCTATTTGAATTTAACACCACAGTTCTAGAGAATGACAGTTTTCAAACCTATGATGAGACTTTCCAGAGAATGAATGAAATTGTATGTAAATCAAAGAGGCTGACGTTGGGCCAATGACTCTAACTTCAAACTTGGGCTATTTCAGGGTTGGAACGATTCCTCCTGAATATGCTACGTCATCTTAGAACTCAAAGGTAACTAAGGTCATTTAGTGTAAGCCTCTTATTTTATAATTAAGAAAATGGTCCCTCTGAATTTGAATAATTTACCCAAGATCATACGAACATAAGACGGCATGGCCAGGATTTAAACCCAGGTGCTTTGACTGCAAAAAGAGATTCTTTTCACTGAATTTGAATTTCATTGCCTGGAATAGTGGAAAGAAATTTTGACTTGCTGTCAGGTAAGAGTTGAAATGATTGTCAAAGATGTCTACTGCTGACATAAACAGACTGTCCCAACTCCTTCTGGTCAAGGAAGCCCCATTGGGAGTCATCATTCACAATGGAAAGAATACTGGGTTTGAAGTCAGAAAACCTTAGAATCAATCCTGGTTTTGCCAGATCAACCTGTGTGACCCTGAGCAAGCTGCATAATATCTCTAAGACTCAGGTGCCTCATCTGCAAAATGAGGGGATTACCTATAAGGTCATTTTCATGTCTAAATCTATGATCCTATTCTACTATTAGCCCTGAATTTTCCTCTCGAAATGGGTAGAAAGAATGGTATGTGTATGTATTTCTATGTGTACGTATGTATGTATAGGCAAATATAGATAGCAAATGTAAAATAGATGCAAGGTGGATTTGGAAGGGAGAGCAGTAGCAGCTGGGTAGAGGGGAGGTGATTGGGAAAGGTTTCAAACAGAAGGCTGTGCTTGAGCTGAGTTTGGAAGGAAACCAGAGATTATGAGAGGTGATGAGGGAGTCCATTCCAGAAAGGGAGGACCATTTGAGAAATAGGAGTCAATAGCAAATGTGTGGAACAGCACGGGGCTCAGTACGTCTGGATCACAGAGTTTGTGGAGGGGTGTAACATGTACAAAGACTGCAAAGGCAGGAAGAGGGCCAGGTTTGAAGGCATTTCAATACCAAATGGAGGACTTTGTATATTTGATCTTTAGAGGTAATCGGGTGAACACAATGCAAATACACTTCATTGTGCTTCCTAAGATGGTTAAAAGTAGCCAGGTAATTAAATCATAATTCCATCTTGCTTATGTTGGAGATATCATCGTTCACTCAGGGGAAGTATATATTTACAAGACTGGTTGCCTTAAAAACATACTTTGAAATGTATCTATAATGTAGAGGTAATATAGTAAAAGCTCTTCCTCTCCTCCTCATTTATCATTCCATCTTCTCTCCTAAAAGCCACACTCCCCCCTGTACTTTTAGTCTAAAAACCATACCCTGATTAACCCTTTAAGCTCTAGAATATCTTCTTATACCACACTTTACCCCCACCAACAGCCCTCGACATGAATTTATCACATGATCCACTAAACGTGGGCCATTTATCACCATACCTGCCTTTATACGCTGGTCTTCTCACTAGCCACCTTACTACTGAAGACATATCATCCCTGCCTTCTCGCCATTCTCTTTTCTAGTTTAAGTGAGTCCCAATACCGCTATTAGGAAGGATGTGTCAATCTATTGCCTAATGGCTCAATTCAGCATCCCAGTAGGTTCCCAAATTAAAATATCCCTCCCTGCCCATCACTCTGCCATATGTATTTTCTCCCCTTGTTAGAATCAAACACCAGCACTCCTTAAACATTTAGTATGTGATGGGTATGTAAACTCCAAGAAGGCAACAGCTGTCTTCATTTTTGTATACATATCCTTAGCACCAAGTACAACGGCTGGTACCTAGGATCATTCATTCATTCTAGGATTAAATGATCACATATAGCATCTATTTATGTAAATGGTTTCTTGTCATCTGCCTTTTTAGAATTTAAAAAGTCCCATTAATAAACATTTATTGATCACTTCCTATATGCCAAGCACTACACTAAGTGCTGCAGACGCAAAGCAAAAACAAACAAGTATAGTCGCTGCCATCAAAAATTCAGAATCTAGTTATTAAATAGAAAATAGCTATTAAACACAAGATATACAGGATAAATTGGAAGCAAACTCAAAGCGAAAGCTCTCATATTAAAGAGTATTAGGAAGAACTTCTTGCAAAAGGTAGGACGTTAGCTGATATTTCAGGAAATCCATTATGTAGAGATGAGGCGGAAGAGTTTTTCAGTCATTTGGGAGAGTCAATAAAAATTCCCAATCAGGAAATTGGATGGATTGTGTTAGAAACAGCAAAGAAGCCAATGTAACTCTACAACAGAAATGATGTGTGTGAGGAGGGTACGGTGTAAGAATACTGGAAAGATAGGAAGGGCTTTGACAACTGAAAGAAAGGAAATGAGAGAAAGAGGGGAGAGAGGGGGGATGAATTGATAAAGATAGGTAAGGCTGTCAGTCTATTGTCTTGTGTGTGTTGGGAGGGGGTGAAGTACAACATTCAACAACACAATTTCTTTTACTTTTATACAGTGTTCCAAAAAGTTTTAGTGCTGTTTTTAAGCTAAGAGCTTAAACTTCACAATATTTTTGAGATATTCTGTATATATATATATGTGTGCATGTATATCTATCTGCCTGTCTATCTGTCTGTCTGTCTATCTTTTGCCTGTCTGTCTGATTGTCTATCAATTTACCTAAAATATGTCCAATTTAGCCTAGTGAATAAAGCACCTCTGTCGGCGTCAGAAAGACCTAGGTTCCAGCCTGGCCATTGGCCATATTGGCTCTATAACCCTGCGAATACAGTAAGTCATTAAACTTCTCAGTACCTCTAAGCAATAAGACTATAAATTGCAGATTTGCCTTCACAGAAAGTTCCCTCATCAAGGGTTCCTATAATAGTGAAATCATATACCCCGTCTTATTCCAGACATAAATATAGACATTGGCATTGACTATAACATTACCATTGACACTGACATTTATATATGTTTGGTACAGATCTGTGATTGCATTGATTACATTAGCACACAGAGCTCCCCATGTGGAAAATTCCTCAATAAATGTTGAGCATAACCTCTTTCTGATTTAGTAGAATTTCTATGATCAAAAAACCCATTCCCTTGTTGACAGATCAGAGAGTAGTCTCTTCAGGGTGAGCTAGACTGATTCTCAGAGAACAGATCCATAGCCCATTACTGGGACAAAATTCAAAACCTTCTTCCGGACCTTGTTTGCATTTAATAGAACATGCTTTCCATTAACAGGGCCTTCAAGAACTCTATGTCATCTCCTTTTCCAGTGAATTATTGGCAGTGGAGTTAGTGAAGGATTATTTTGTTTACATAATGGTGCCAAAATAATCAGCTAGTAGAAGAAAGAGAAAGAGGAATAGTGGGGTTTCAGTCTTTCAGGTATGATCCTTTGGAGCAGTGGGGCTGAGGCATAGGATCATTCCCAGAACTATGATTTCATCTATGTGGAGAACTTCTTCTGTGGAAACTTTTTCCCCATATGGGAAACTCATCTGACACTAATTAGTGCTAGAAAATTGTCTGGGAACATTGAGTAGTGTAGAAATTGGCTGAATATATTTTAAGAGGCTAAATTGGAACACAAGTGTTCCTGGCTCCAAGGCCAGTCTTTTGTCCACAATGCTAGACTGATTACCTTTTGTAAAAATGGAAATAGTTCACTTGATATTCAAACAGATTTACTGGCATCATTTGCACCCAGCCTTTGACTAGCTCTGAGCATATCACCCACAATAATCTCAATTCACCTATGTGGGACTTTGGGACCAAGTTTGTAACCACTTTGTATTTGATGGATTCTTTTCAAAATAATCATATTTTTTTAATTTTTTTATTTAGTCAATTTAGAACATTATTCATTGGTTACAAGAATCATATTCTTTCCCTCCCTCCCCTCTGCACACCCTTTCCATAGGCAACACAAATAATTTCATTGGGTATTACATGTGTCCTTGATCAAAACCTATTTCCATATTGTTGATATTTGCATTAGGATGTTCATTTAGAGTCTCTGTCCCCAATAATATCCCCCTTGACCCAAGTACTCAAACAGATGTTTTTCTTCTGTGTTTCTACTCCCACAGTTTTTCCTCTGAATGTGTATAATGTTCTTTCTCATAAATCCCTCCAAATTTTTCTGGACCATTTAATCGCTGCTAGGAGAGAAGTCCATTACATTTGATTGTGCCACAGTGTATCAGTTTCTGTGGCCAATGTTCTCCTGGTTCTGCTCCTTTCACTCTGCATCAATTCCTGGAGGTTGTTCCAGTTCACATAGAATTCCTCCATTTCTTCATTCCTTTGAGCACAATAGTATTCCATCACCAACATATACCACAATTTGTTCAGCCATTCCCCAATTGAAGGGCATCCCCTCATTTTCCAATTTTTTGCCACAACAAAGAGCATAGATATGAATATTCTTGTACATGTATTTTTCCTGGGTCAAAGGGCAGACAGTCTTTTATCGCCCGTTGGACATAGTTCCAAATTGCCCTCCAGAATGGTTGGATCAATTCACAACTCCACCAGCAATACATTAATATCCCAACTTTGCCACATCCTCACCAGCATTCATTATTTTCCTTTGCTGTCATGTTAGCCAGAGTTGTTTTTATTTGCACGTATCTGATTATAAGAGATTTAGAACATTTTTTCATGTGCTTATTAATAGTTTTGATTTCTTTAACTGAAAATAGCCTATTCATGTCCCATGTCTATTTATCAATTGGAGAATGTTTTGGTTTTTTTGTACAATTGATTTAGCTATTTATAAATTTGAGTAATTAGACCTTTGTCAGAGGTTTTTGTTATAAAGATTTTTCCCAATTTGTTGCTTCCCTTCTAATTTTGGTTGCACTGGTTTTGTTTGTACAAAACCTTTTAAATTTTATGTAATCAAAATTATTTCTTTTACATTTTGTTTTTTTTTTTCTAATTCTTGCTTGGTCTTAAAGGCTTTCCTTTCCCAATGATCTGACATGCATACTATTCTTTGTTCACCTAATTTACTTATAGTTTCCTTCTTTATATTCAAGTCATTCACCCATTCTGAGTTTATTTTGGTGTAGGATGTGAGATACTGATCCAAACCTAACCTCTCCCATTCTATCTTCCAATTTTCCCAGCAGTTTTTATCAAATATCAAATGGATTTTGGTTCCAAAAGCTGGAATCTTTGGACTTATCATAGAGTGTATTGCTAAGGTCATTCACCCCAAATCTATTCAACTGATTCTCCTTTCTGTCTCTTAGCCAGTACCATATTGTTTTGATAACCACTGCTTTATAGTATAGTTTGAGATCTGGGCAAGGCCACCTTTCTTTGCATTTTTTTATTATTTCCATGGATATCCTTGATCTTTAGTTCTTCCAAATGAACTTTGTTATAATTTGTTCTAATTCAGTAAAAAAGGTTTTGTTTTGTTTTTTTTTTTTTTGGTAGTTCAATGGCACTAAATAAGTATATTAATTTGGGTATGGTTGTCATTTTTATTATGTCAGCTCATCCTACCCATGAGCAACAGATGTTTTTCCAATTGTTTAGATCTAGTTTTAATTGGATACAGAGAGTTTTTTAGTTGTGTTCATATAGTTCCTGTGTTTGTCTTGGCAGATAGGTTCCTAAGAATTTTATATTGTCTAAGGCGATTTTAAATGGAATTTCCCTTTCTAATTCTTGCTGCTGAGATATGTTGGACATATATAGAAATGCTGATGACTTATGTGGGCTCATTTTGTGTCCTGCAACTGTGCTAAAGTTGTTGATTATTTCGACTAGCTTTTTAGTTGATTCTCTAGGATTATTTAAGTAGACCATGATATCATCCACAAAGCATGAGAGCTTGGTATCTTCATTGCCTATTTTAATACCTTCAATTTCTTTTTCTTCTCTAATCACTAAAGCTAGTGTTTCTAATACAATGTTAAATAATAGAGGTGATAATGGTCATCCTTGTTTCATTCCTGATCTTATTGGGAAGGCTTCTATTTTAACCCCATTACACATGATGCTTGCTGATGGTTTTAGATATGTTCTGTTTATTATTTTTATGAAAGGCCTTTCTGTTCCTATGCTTTCTAGTGTTTTCAATGGAAATGAATGTTGTATTTTGTCAAAGGATTTTTCTCCATCTATTGAGATAATCATGTAATTTTTGTTGGTTTTCTTGTTAATATGGTCACTTGTGTGTATGGTTTTCCTAATATTGAACCATCCTTACATTCCTGGTATAAATCCTACCTGGTCATAATGAATGACCCTCCTGATCACTTGCTGGAGTCTTTTTGCTAGTATCCTATTTAAGATTTTTGCATCTATGTTCATTAAGGAGATTGGTCTGTAGTTTTCTTTCTCTGTTTTTGACCTGCCTGGTTTTGGGATCAGTACCATGTTTGTTTCGTAAAATGAATTTGATAGAACTCCTTCTTTGCTTATTCTGTCAAATATTTTGTATAATTGTAACCGTGAAAATGTGGTTTTGACAAGAGTGTGAATTGCCAAAACCATAAAGGTTTCAGCCAAACTGTAAAGATAATTTTTAGTGTCTTGATTTAAAATCTAAAATTAAGTGGTCACCGTGGGAAAATTCCCAAATATGAAAATACCCAAGTCAGCTGGGTTTTATGGAGATCTTAATTAATACAAAAGAAAAGAATTAAGGGAAGGAGAGAAAGAGAGAAAGAGAGAGAGAGAGTAGCCAAGCAGTAGGAAAGGGCCTAAGGGAGAGCGAGTCAGTCTTTATCACTCACCACAAGATCATCTTCAAGCTAGGTTCTTCCACTCCGAACTGAAATTAGCCTCCAAACTGAATTCAAATTTTAACTGAATTCAATTGCCGTGAACTTGTTCCTTCGCTTCCTTTTAAAGTGATTTTTCTGTTATGTCAGTTCCCCTAAATTTTCACATCTACAAATCACAGTAGATGCTTTCCCTAGGACTGCCCATTCTTAGTTCTCACCACTCTTTAGTTCTCACCTTCTCTGGGTAGATTATATCTTCTGAGTACTTCACACCTCTTTTGTTAAGCTTGCCTTTTGTAAGTTGCTTGATCTTTTAGTGATAAATTTAACCTTTATAGGTACTTAGCATCCTTTTCTATTAGATCTAAAAATAGACCACCTAGCTTAAGGTTTTGACTTTACAATATGTATGAGTTGGGGACTTTTCATTGTTCAATCAGGAGTCTGCAACTTTATCTTCCCCTAAGGCACTGTCTGAGTAGGGTGGAGTAATTTTAAAAGTTCTCAATACATTCCTGATCAAGTACCTCCATTGTTAAAAATGGGAAAAAAAACTTTACCAAATCTTCTAAGGTATAGTCTGAGCAGTTTTAAGATTCACAATAATATTGTTGGTCTTTGAATGTTTGATAGAATTCATTTGTGAATCCATCTGGTCCTGGGGATTTTTTCTTAGGGAGTTCCTTGATGGCTTGTTCAATTTCTTTTTCTGATATGGGGTTGTTTAGGTAATTTATTTCTTCCTTTGTTAGTTGAGGCAATTTTTATTTTTGTAAATATTCATCTATATCACCTAGATTGCTGTATTTATTGCCATATAATTTGGGCATAGTAGTTT
Organism: Monodelphis domestica; assembly: GCF_027887165.1. Taxonomy (NCBI): domain Eukaryota; kingdom Metazoa; phylum Chordata; class Mammalia; order Didelphimorphia; family Didelphidae; genus Monodelphis; species Monodelphis domestica. The sequence continues at coordinate 30,109,831 of NC_077233.1, read as the reverse complement.
TTAATGATTGCCTTAATTTCCTCTTCATTGGAGGTGAGGTCTCCCTTTTTATCTTGGACACTGTCAATTTGATTTTTGTCTTTCCTTTTTTAAATTTGATTAACCAGTACTTTGTCTATTTTATTTCTTTTTTCAAAGTATCAGCTTCTAGTCTTATTTATTAAATCAATAGTTCTTTGACTTTCAATTTTATTAATTTCTTCTTTAATTTTTAGGATCTCTAATGTAGTCTTCATCTGAGGATTTTTAATTTGTTCATTTTCTAGTATTTTTTAATTTGCATGCCTAATTCACTGCCCTCTGCCCTCTCTAGTTTGTTAATATATGAACTCAAGGATAAAAAATTCCCCCTGAGTACTGCTTTGGCTGCATCCCATAGGTTTTGAAAGGATGTCTCATCATTGTCATTTTCTTCAATGAAGTTATTGATTGTTTCTATGATTTGTTCTCTAACTAACCAATTTTGGGGAATTGTATTGTTTAATTTCCAATTAATTTGTGATTTGTCTCTCCATGTACCCTTACTAATTATTATTTTCATTGCATTGTGGTCTGAGAAGTTTGCATTTATTATTTTTGTTCTTTTGCACTTGTTTTCAATGTTTTTATGCCCTAGTACATGGTGCAAAATAATCATATTTTTGATTAAGTTGAACCTTTTCTCTTTTTTCCTTCCAATCTTTTGAATCCTTAGAAATAAAGAGCACAAAGCAAGAATTATTTGCATTACATGAGATTGGGAAAACCAACACAGGTTCTCCCACAACCAAACTATCTTTGGAACCCTTGGGACACAAGTTTCTCCTCCACCAAGGCCTTAACAGTCTTCAAATATTGACACAGTTGGAAAACATCCTCAGTGTAAACCATGAGTTGTAGCCTTAAGAATATTATCATCTAAAACTGTTCCCTGTCATTAAGGGAGATATGCCACTTCCTATCAAAATCATGTTTGCACAAAAATAATTAAAAGTACTTGCCTGTCTATGGATTCTTGATTTACCAAAATCTTTTAGGGTCATTGGCAATAAAAGATTTCCCAAAACCTTTTAGGGTCATTGGCAATAAAAGATTTACCAAAACCTTTTAGGGTCATTGGCAATGCCATTCTTCCCTTTTAGCTGTTTTTCACATATGTCAATGAGGTACCAACTCAGTGGGTTCTATGGCACTTGGGTCATTCAAATATTTGACCAAGAGTTCATTTCCTTGAGTAGTGTAGATGTCCCTGAAAGATGACTTGTTAAGATTTCAAGTCTTTTTCGTGGTGTGGTAGAGACAACATGGTGTAAAATCAGGAAGACCTTAGCTCAAATTCAGCCTCAGACCCTTACTAGCTACTAAGTTATCCTGAGTAAGTCACTTATCTTCTCTTTGCCTCAGTTTTCTTCTTTGTAAAAGGTGGAGAATGTAATGGCAACAATTACTCTATGATTGTTGTGAGAATTAAATGAAATGGTATTTGCAAAGCGCTTATCAGAGTATCTGGCACTTCTTAAGTGCTCTGTAAGTGTTAGTTATTATTATTATTTTACATGGTTTAATGGAATCAAATTAGTTAAAATTAGGACACCTGGCCATAAACTTCCCAGAAGGAACTTCAGAAACCACTTCGTCTAATCTGTGTCCCCTCATCCCCCCCCCAGCCCCAACTGCCCTTATTTTAAAAAGGACATAATTATGAGAGGTCCAGAAAGGATAGCTTATGTAGACTCACATGGTCATAAGTCTAGAGCTAGAAAGGACCTCTAAGACCACCAGCTAGCCCAGCATCCTCATGTTGCAGATAAGGAGACTGAAAGAAGTTCAGAGAGCTGATAAGTGGCCAAGGTCACATAGATGGTAAGCAGCAGAACTGGGACTTGAACTTTCATTGTCTGACTGACTCCAGATCTATTTTCCAATATATCATGTTTTAATGCTACATCCCAAAAGATAAACTCACTATTTGTATTTTTTTTTCTCACAGATAATATATCCCATCCAACCGTGCCCATTTTCCCTCTAGGACAAAAAAACCACCATCAAGCTGAAGAATAATATAGTAAAAGAGAGTCAGCCTTAGTCACAGAAGACCCAAGTTCAAGTCCTTGGTCTGCATCTGGACTGTAAGTACTTTGATCAAAGATCTTCTCCCACCAAGGAGTTCCCTATATCACTGAATTCAAGGGTAGCATCCTTTCCCTCTTCCTAATTTTATAGATGCTTTAGATTTTATTTAAAGGAAAAAATACCATTTCTTAATCATGTGTAGACATTTATAATTATGTAATTGTTTGGGGAACTTTACAAGAAAGGTGTGCGAGTCAAAATCAGTTTCTTTGAGTGAGAGAACATAAATCATGTAAGCAAGAAAAGCTGAAATTTGGGGGAAGAACATTATATTCCAACCCAGATGAAACCTCTAGATACATAAAAATGCCCTGTTGCCAGAAAGATGACAGTGACAGATTATCTGTTACTGAACCCAGAAAAGGTGGGCTCAGAGGCATCAGATGTGAAGTTCTGCCTTATGGTAAGAACAGAATGAAGAAGAGGGAAATATGACCTCTGGTCTTTCCATTTTAAGCAGGGTGAGAAATTATCCAACCACAGAAGGTCAACTGGCTGAAGAAGCCTCTTGAGTTTTTTGTTCATTTGACTGTGTCCTTTAATCTTTGTGATCAGGGCATGAAAATGCCCTGTTTGAATGTTGGTGGGTTTTTTAAGTAATCTTTACCTTCTGTCTTACAACCAATTGGTTGTAAGACAAAAGAGTGGTAAGTGACAAGCAATGGTGGTTAAGTGACTTGTCCAGGGTCACACAGTAGGAAGTATCAGAGGCCATATTTGAACCCAGGACCTCCCATCTCTGGCTTCAGCTCTCTATCCACCTGGCCTACCTCCTTAACACCTCTGGATATAGCTCTCTATCCACCAGCCACCTAGCTACACCCTAAACATAAATTCTGAACATATTTCTGAGTGTCTTCAACCAAAAACTAGGTGAAAACCATAGGCGTTATGCTTCCAAGACAGTACCATGCCTACTTTTTGGGTTTTCATCCATATGTGAGATGCAGGGAGCTCTCAGGTAAGGAAACTCCCTCAACCCTTGGAGACTAGTTTCATCCCTGAAAATTCTAATCTTAGAGGGTTGCCTGAGGCACTTAGAGTAGGTCAACAAGCTTTTGTTCCAGGTTTTATTTTCATAATTTTTTAATGTTTTACATTCAATGCGGTGACTTCTAGGGCAAAATAAGAAAGGCAAAAATAGTCCCTGCCCTCAAGATGTCACATTATGAGAAATTATAAGTGACTTGACTAGAATCACATAAGTGTATATATATATATATATATATATATATATATATAAAAGGTATGTATATATACTTTTATAAATATTTATATATAATATTTGTCTATTATCTATTTAGAATATTTATAAAGGCAAATATGTGTATGCATGGGTATATTATATATGAATATGTATTCTCAGGAATATATGTATATGTGAACTATTAATATTACTCTTTAAACATAAAGCCCCACCAAAGCATAGACCATGATTAGAACTGAGTTTGTACATTGCTTTTAACTTGTTTAAAGACCTTTACCATCTATGATCTAATTTAACCATAATTCCATCGGTCTGCCTAAGTATTACCGATACCGTTATCCCCATTTTGCAGATGAGAAAACCTAAATACTGAGGAAAAAAACCCTAGAAAATCTAGACACTGAGACATTAGTTGGTAATTAGTGACATAATCAAATACAAATGTGATCCAAGAACTCGATGATCATGACTGCCTCATTAACAGAGAGATGTGACTATCACCAGGCCTTCAGGTTCAATATTGAATAGCAAACCAGACCCATGTGATCTTTCCTTGGTAAAAATACTGAAGTGGTTTGTCAGTTTCTTTTCCAGCTTATTTTATAGATGAGGAAACTGAGGCAAATGAAGGTTAAGTGACTTGCCCTGGGTCACAAAGCTAATAAGTGTCTAAGGTCAGATTTGCACTCAAGTCTTCCTGACTCCACTCTATCTACCTATGACTTTTATTCTTTGATCTTATTCTGAAAGAAATCTGTAAAATAAGACAGTTGAGCTAGATATCTGCAAAAGTCCTCTTCCTATTCGAAATCTATGATCAATTAAGTTTGTGGTATCATTGGGTTAGAGGCAGAAAGGACTTTGGAGGTTATTTATTTCAATCAATTCATTTTCTTCCCAAAAACTCAATAGTACATGAAAGCCAAAGAACAAGGAGTTGCCCAAGGTCACTTGGGTAGGTAGTAAACTCAGGTCATCTAATTGTAAAGCTAGCACTCTTCTCAGTGCCTAGAGTGAGGCACACTAGAAGCAAGTCACTCTAACCCGAACGTGGGTGTTGATTTTCAAGGCTGTTCATGGGCTAGTGCCCTCTCTGATTGGTTTCTAGGGAAGATGCATTAATATTTGAAAAACACAAAGCTCTTCCGAGAAAAAAAAATGTCAGGAATTTACAAGTACAAAACTATATCTGGGACCATTCTGATTTATCACGCCCTTTGAAAAGTTCTTTTTAATTATGTATCTTAATTTTTTATTGTCTTCCTAAAAGATTGATAGTTTTCAAGGGCTTCTTTCCTCCTATTCATTTGAACAAGAATCATTTAAATTTCTATTAAAATTTCAGAAAGGAATACAATTTGCATAGAGACACTGGAATCAATGAGCCTTCAGAAAAGTGCTCATTGATTTTGTAAATGTCATTTTCAAAGCTCTACAATGTACCCCAGACTACTATTTTTATTTCACTGTTTTCTTATTCTTAGCTATTTTTCCTTTAAAATTTAATCTCAAAAAGTATTTATTCAAATATTATAATGAATGTAAACAGATAATATGTAAATGGTTTGGTTTTTAATGCTGCTATTTTTTTTTAACATCTTAGCCTCAAGATTTCATCCCATTCATCCTATATCTCAAAAGTCTTCCTAAAAGTTTAAGATTTAATTGGATTCAACTTGCAAAGTCTATCAACAGCAAGACTTGGTTAGTGATTGGATGAATCAGAATGGGGATACCTAGGATCCTAGAGTTCTAAGACATTGACAATTACTATGTGCTAAATATTAGTGGTGAGAATATCATTCCCCAAATCCAATAGTTCTTGCCCTCAGGGGATTTATATTCTATTGACAAGACAAATCCAGATAGACATCTGCTCAGGAATGTGTGGTCTTAAAGAGGAATGTGAAAATGATCAATGACCTCCCTGTGGTCTCGCATGAGAGACTTGAATCCAAGCTTCTTGGGCTCTAAGGCTAGCACTCTGTCCACAGTACCTCTAGGGGTAGCAAGGAGGAAGACATTAGAAATTGAGGGCAGCAAGGGCTTCAGTGGATAGTGTGCCAGGCCTGGAGTCACAAAGTCTTCTCTTTCTGAGTTCAGTCTGACCTCAGACATTCCCTTGATGTATGAGCCTAAGCAAGTCACAATCCAATTGCCTCGTCCTTAGCATTCTTCTGCCTGGAACCAGTATTTAGCATTGATTCCAAGATGGTGGATAAGGGATTTTTTTTTAAAAAAAGGAGATTGCCAGCAGCAGCCTCAAAGTTGGGAGCTTGGGGTAATGAGACACCACAGTCAACGAACTAAAGTACCATCATATTAAGCTTCTTGGCCAAGTATATACTGGCAAACAATTCTTTACTATAGTTTGAAGACCACTCACAAAAATATATAATGGGCGGAAAAACATAGTGTGCTGGGTAATAAAGTGAACTAACTTTTCTGTCATTCTGAAACATCTGGATACAGTTTGGCATCGTTTGAGAATGAGATGGAGGATCCATTTCTCTTGAGTCACACAGAGACAGCTGCCATATTTGAGAAAATCCAGACTTCATATTTACTTTGGGGATTTTCTGGGCCTTCCTAAAGAGATCACTCAGAATATCAGGATGTATATTTTCCAGAGGATGGCAATTGATGTAGGGAACTGAGACACATGAATTCAATCAGATTCAACAGATATTCATGAAATACCCACTATATGCAAGGAACAATATCATACCCTAGAGAAATAAAGATGAAAAACAATATAGTCCTTGACCTTGAGAAGCTTATAATTTTATTGAACATATATACATCCTTTACTCAGCTTATGGTGATCATTCTAAAGTTACGACTGACCATGACACTCCTCAATAATTCCTGTGGCTCCCTATCACCTACAGGATCAGGTATAAAATCCTCTGGTTTTCATAATTTGGTCTCTTCCTACCTTTACATTTTTCTAACACTTCTGGCCCCTGTATACGCTGCTATCCAGTGACATTGGCCTCCATTATCCAGTTCTGAATATTTTCATGATCTGTCTTCACTATCTGGAATTCGGTCCCTCTTCACTGACACCCTTGGATTCCTTTAAGTACCAGATGAACTCACACCTTCTAAAAGATATCTTTCCTGACCCCCTCCCTTTAATGCTAGTCCCTTCTCTTGGTCGTTTATCACCCATTTATCCTATATCTCAAGTCTTCCTAAAGGGCTAAGATTTCATTGGATTGAACTTGATTGTACATAGTTATCTGTATCTCTTGCTATGTATTCCTTGTCTATGTATTCTATGTATTCCTTGGCAGCAGAGACTGTCTTTCTTGGGGACTGCAGTGCTTAGCACAATGTCTGGCACATAGCAAGCATTTAATACATGTTTATTAAGTAACAGATGAATAAGTGAGAGGCTATGTAGAATGTGGCAGAAGCCAGGGGACATGAATAGGTAGTTTTCAGAAAAAGAAATCAAAACTATCAATAAGCACATGAAAAAGTGTTCTAAATCTCTCATAATTGTAGAAATGCAAATCAAAACAACTCTGGGGTACCACCTCATACCTAGCAGATTGGCCAAGATGACAGCAAAGGAAAGGAATAAATGTTGGAAATTGGGACACTAATGTATTGCTGGTGGAGTTGTGAATTCATCCAACCATTCTGGAGGGCAATTTGGAATTATGCCCAAAGGGCGATAAAAGACTGTCTACCCTTTGATCCAGCCACAGCACTGCTGGGTTTGTACCCCAAAGAGATAATAAGGAAAAAAACCTGTACAAGAATATTCATAGCTGCACTCTTTGTAGTGGCAAAAAAATTGGAAAATGAGGGGTAACCCTTCAATTAGGGAATGGCTGAAGAAATTGGTATATTTTGGTGATGGAAAAGTATTGTGCTAAAAGGAATAATGAACTGGAAGGATTCCATGTGAACTGGAACGACCTCCAGGAATTGAAGCAGAGTGAAAGGAGCAGAACCAGGAGAACATCATACACAGAGACTGATACATTATAGCACAACAAAATGTAATAGACTTTTCTACTCAGCAATGCAATGATCTGGGACAATCCAGAGGGACTTATGAGAAAGAATGCTATCCACAACCAGAGAAAGAACTGTGGGAGTAGAAATGCAGAAGAAAAACATATGATTTATCATGTGGTTTGATAGGTATATGATTGGGGATTTTGACTTTAAATGATCACTCTAATGCAAATATTAATAAATTGGAAATGGGTTTTGAAAAATGGTACACATATAACCCAGTGGAATTGTTCATGAGTTCTGGGAGGGAAGAGCTTTGGAGGGGAGTGAAAGAACATGAATCATGTAACCATGGAAAAATATTCTAAATAAATAAATAAATTTTAAAAAATACAAATAAACCAAAAAAGGAATGAAACAATAAAATGTGGAAGGATGTTTAATAAGTTAAAAAAAAAGAGTGTGACAGAAGCAAAGGAAGGATCTATACATGGTTCTTTAAGCAATATTAAGGACGGTGAGAGTCCTTTTAATCAGATATATGTGGATGAAGCTTCATGGAAGTGTTGGCACCCAAGTAACCTTGAAGGAAAAAATTAATGAAGGGAACTTATTCTAGGATGAAGGACAACATGAATGGATTCATAATGACATGAGGGGGCAAGACAAGGTAGAGGGCTGGTGGAAGTCCACTTTGAAATATGGCATTCTTATAAAAGGCAGTGATGTGATCATCAAAAGAGATTTCATACATCAAAGTGTTTTGCAATCCCTAAAATACTATACAAATATCATCTCTTTTAATTATAAATAAAGTTAGAAAGGTTTATTGCGTGCAGATTATAGAAGGATTTAATTCCAAAGACAAGAATTTTGGCCATAGGAGGGAGCTTGTGATGCCCATACTAGGTAGGACAAATATACCTTTTTCTCAGGGCCACATCTCTAGCAGAAACCTCAGGGCTTTGATGGTTGGTGACTTTTAGCAGAACAGACTCAATCATTAGGAAGGCAATTTGTCTCAACAGGCATATTGCAAGCTAAGAAGCAGCAAATAGAGGCAATAGAGATCATTTTTTCTACAAAGTTGACAATGGAAAGGAAAATAGGTCACATGGTAACTTGTTGGCATGATGGTGTCAAGGAAATGATTTTTAATTTTTTTCAAGATTACATGTCAATTAATTACAATAAAAAATTTAATATTCATTTTCTGATAAGGAAAGGATTTTTTTCCAAAAAAAAAAAAAAACCCTTACCTTCCATCCTAGAATCAATATTGTGTATTGGTTACAAGGCAGAAGAGTGGTGGTAAGTGATGGGGGTTAAGTGACTTGCCCAAGGTCACATAGCTAGGAAGTGTCTGAGGCCAGATTTGAACCCAGGATCTCCCATCTCTAAGCTTGGCTTTCTATCCACTGAGCCACCCCGCTTCCCCCTGGTAAGGATTTTTTTTAAGGAAAAAGGAGATGTGAGTATGTTGTAGACAGAATAGTTGGAGCTCCTCAGAGGATAGTCAGACTATAAAAGCTATTTCCTATTATGGGACTATCTCATAATGCAGGCTGACCCCCATTCTGGAATACCCTCTTTCTTCACTTCCATATGTTGGTATCTCTAGTTTCCCTCAAAGCTCAAGACCATTTCATATCTGTATAAAGTCTTTCCTGATTTCCAAGAATGCTAGTTCTCTCCCTTCCCTGTATTACCTGGTATATATTTTTTATTTACTTATTTGGATATACATCCCCCTCACCCAAAAGAATGTAGACTTCCAGAGATGAAGTATCATTTTTTTCTTTCTGTGTCTTTAAAACTTATCACAGTTTCTGACATGCCTATAGTAAGTTGTAGAGGCTTAAAAATAAATGAATGACAGGGTCCAGGTCTCCTTTTCTTGCCCTCTTAACTCAGAGCCCCCACTCTGGAAAGATGAAAGAGCATATGGGTATTAATTCCGATGTACCTAAAACAATTCTCCCTTGCAAGCATACGCTTCCCAGCATTACAGGAGGGAATTTTATGAGATGGAAAGAACAGAAAAATTTCTTCTAGGGATATCCAACCTCTGACTATCTGTTTCCTTTTTATTCATTTGTAATTGCCCACTATAGTGGGCATATTACAAATCCACATTCAAAGGATGCATGTTGCTTTTTCATTTGGTTTTTGGCTCTCTTATTCTGTCGTAATATTTGCTTTATTATATAACATCCTATATTCGTTTGCTCTGTCTGACAGTTGTTTGTTTTCAAAGACTACTTTTGACAATATTCCTTGTCAAAAGAATGATTAAACAATTCAGAGAATCTTAGATCTAAGAAGGTTCTTTAAGAATACCTGGTTCAACTTTCTGTCTTATTATACACAGAAGGGAGATGTCAACTTTTACTTGAATTTTCACCAAGATAGAGGGTGGTATAAAGAAGACTAAAGATTTCCAATTGGTGGAATCATGTGATCTAGAACAAGAAGAGGCCTTAGAGGTCACTGAGTCCAATATCTTCAACCTATAGATAAGGACACTGAGGCACAGACCTTAGAAGTAATTTGTCTAAGGTCACAGAGATGCTAGCTAGCAGAACTAGAACATGACATCAGCTCCTCTACCTCCAACCCAACATTCCTTCAACTATTCTATTTATCCTTTAATGAGTATAAAGATGTGACATTTGCTTGCTCATGTCCAGAATACCAAGATGACCTTAAAAATTATATTGGAGATAATTCTGGGTCATAATTCAGTCCATTGTACACATCAGAATAACAAAAGTCACAACATTTTCTGAGTTGGAAAAGACCTCAGTAGTTAGCTATTCCAATCCATATCAGAAAAGAATTCTCCACTCTAATGCAGTGGCCGTCTCACCAATACTTAAAGACCTCTTAACAGGAAGATCCATGGTTTTCAAATCTCACCTCAAAAGCCTGGTGCATTTGATGCTTTGACACAAATTTGTATTTGATTAATTTCTTTAACATTACTCATCCATTGATTTCTTTCCCCAACTCGCCCCCATCCTTTGGTCCAGTTCAAGGTTTTGTTGTTGTTGTGGTTTTTCATTTATCAAGACTAATGTTGGAAACCAGGAATCAGGAAGGTTCCTTTAGCATTCTAGCTGTTGAAGCTAGCCACCTCTTGAAAGACAGACTTTCAAAATGTGTACTCTTGAAACACGTCTCAGAGGACAACCATGTTTTAAGAGAGATGGCAGGATGTGGCTTTGACGGGATTTCAACAAAGATTGATTTCGGGGGAGTTTACAAATTAACTCCACTCAGGAAACTGAAATAGTTGTAGAGAGAAGGAAATTTTAGTAACTTCCACCAAGCAGAAGACATCTAATCTCTCTGCCACACAAAAGCATTTTTGAAGGAAACTATCACATCCCATCTAAGTATTCTTTCTTTAGGCTAAATATTTCTCTCATGTGGAATGGTTGGTTCATAACTACTTCATCAACCTGGTGGCCCTCCAATGGAAGTACTCCAGGGCATCATTGTAGGAATCCTGAGAAGAACAAATTGCTATTGATCCATGTTGACCCAGGCAGCAAAGAATGAGGATGTCACAGCTCCTTCAACTTGGCCACCACCCTCATTTTCACATAGGCTCTGACTTCAAATTCACATTACTCCAAAATCTACTAAATGCCAAGGGTCATTTCCTCAATTTATCTATTTTTCTAGCTTCAACTTCTCCTGGTCTATATAGTTGATATACCACATAATGTATATTATCTTGTTCTCTGGTAACTCCTTGCCTTATTCAATCAATAAGAATTATTATTAACTGCCTATTTTGTGCCAGAGATTGTGCTAGTAACTGAGGGTACAACTTTAAAGAATAAAACAAGCTTTCCTTGCAAGGAATTTACATCAAATCTCTAGATTAGACCCCGGTTCTTTCTTTACAATGTATTTGCATAGTAGTAGTAGTAGTAGTAGTAGTAGTAGTAGTAGTAGTAGTAGTAGTAGTAGTAGTAGTAGTAGTCTCTCGGTAACCAAGGATGACTATTGTCTTTGTGTGTTTTTGTGCACAAAGACACTTGTGCATGAAGATTTAAGTGGAAAAGTTGATGCACAGAGACAGTCCCGCTCTCTCGGCTTTGGAAGCCTGGGTCCAGTGGCACAAAAAGACATTACACCTGGAGACTTCCTCAGCTGCATTGGATGGCCATGTTGTCTTTTGTGATCCAACACGCCCTGAGCACTCCACAGTGCTTTGCTGCATCGCCATCTCAGCCGTTGAACCTTCTTATTGGTTTCTTCCGTCTGTTCCGCCGAAGCAGTCTTCACATGTTGGGTGAGCAAAGCCCTAGTTCACCAGGGGTCCACGACGACCCAATGGCATATTTTATATATATATATATATATATATATATTACAATTTTAATCATTATTTTCTGACATTTTGTGATTTGTGTTGTCTCAGTCCCTCTCACCCCTCTCCCCAAAATGGTAGGTAATATGATATAAGTTGTATTTTTTATTAGACTCAGATTTTAATCTCCATAATATTAACAGATGACATTTACCGAACACTTTAAGTTTGGCACAGTATTTTTCATACATCAGAAAGGTTAAGTGATTTGCTTGTGGTCACACGTCTTATAAGTATAAGTGGGATTGGAACGCAGAACTTCCTATTTTGATGTCCACATTTTTTCAACCACAACATGCTCTCTCTACAGCACTGGCTTCCACTCTCTGATGAGCAAACCACACTACTCGTTAGCTGGCCATGGTCTTCAAATATCACCTCAAAAGCCACTTGCATTTGATGCTTCAACCTCATTTCTTGGGAAATAACTCAATAATATTCCTGGTTCATATACTAATTCTCTTCTGGTGAGGGCCACTGTACTTCCCATAATCCCCATTCTACCATGTCTGCCAATAAGACTTGCTTGATTCACAGTTTCTATTTCCCTTCCTAGGCTGTGAGATTTTACATTTAATGTACATCTAGCATGCTTGTGAGCAGCTCAGAGTGATTTATACACCATGCATTAACTAAGTTTCCCACTATCCCTTTGAGATAGTTACATCTTACGATAGATGGGCAGAGAGAGATCTATAATAGAAAAGTATAATTACCATTTATAGGTATAGTAAGAGAGGCACCAAGAGGGGTGGGAGTGATTTTGCCCACATCCTACAACAAATACATGACTTAGCGATAGGACCCAAGAGTCCAGATGACGAGGCCTAGCTTTATCAAAATTCTAATTCCTTCTGTTTTCCTAAGAAAATCACCCACCCACCCACAGATGAGTATACTTGAAAATAAGAAAACTAGACTGTTGTGTGTTTCCCTCCTCGAATACAAGCAATCCTGGGGGCTTGCGGAGTTGTTTTATTAACAAATGAGGGGAAAAAAAAGAAAGGAGTTGTTTGCATCACCAGCTCTAGTGGGACAGGAAGCAATAACGCAAGATGGTTTCATCAATGAGTGGAGCTAAAAAGCCCTTTTGGTTTCCGTCATCTTGTATGTTTCAATATATGGCAAGGAAAAAATCATTACAAGAATATATGGCTCCAATTTCAGTGAATGTTATGAAGAACAGGAAAGTTGTATGTACTTAAAGCAAGAAGCCAAAGACTCAAATGGGAATGAAATTGGTCTGAGAGTGTGTAGGGACTAGGAAGGCACAGAGAAACTAGATGGATTTTCTGTTATTATTGTTTGTTGTTGATGTTGTTGGTTTTTGTTTTAGTTATTTTTTTTTTTTGCCAGGGGTAACTTGATTTAATGAACAAATATTTTTAGACAGATTAACAAAACCATTTTGAATGAATGTATATTAGTCAGTGCCAAAGATTTGACATTTAAGGTCAATAGCCTGATCATATAAACTGTAGAATAAGCAATTTGTACAGTGGGGGAAATCACTTTAGATTCAAAAGACTTGGGTTCAAATCCATCTTCTATAATTTACCGTCTCTGTAATCTAAGATGGGTAGCAGAATGGCAGTGTGTTGAACTAGAAATTAGGAAGACCTTGAGTCTGAATCTTCTCAAACTTACTAGCTGTATGACCCTGTACAAGTCACTCAACTCCCTCAACTTCAGTTTCCTCATCTTTAAATGGTGATAATAGCACCTACCTCACAGAGTTGCTGTCAGGATCCAATGGAACAACATAAGTAGAGACATTTGAATGTAAGTTCCTTGAAAGCAGGAACTGTCTTTCTTTTCCTTTGTATCTGTGTTTTAGCACAGTCCATTCAGGGTTCTGGCTACTCATCTCTACCTCTTGATTGCCCTGGTTCCCTTCAAGTCCCAGCTAACATCTCACATGCTATAGGATGCTTTTCCTGACCCCTCACTTCACACTTTCCCTCCATTAAAAAAATTTATTATTTATTCTGTCTTTAGCTTGCTTTGTGTACATTTGTTTGCTTATTGTCTTCCCCCATTAGATTGTAAGCTCCTTGAGGGCAAGGGCCTTTTTTGCCTGTATTTTTATTTTTGGTGTTTAGCAAAGTGCTTGAAACATTGGAGTTAATCAGTCAGTCAGTCATTAAGTGTTTATTAAAGGACTACTTTTTGTGCTGATCTCTATGGTAAATGCTGGTAATAAAAATGCAAACAGAAAAATGCTGTCCCTGTGCTCAAGAAACATATTCTAATAGGGAAAGATAGCACATGAGAAAGGGAATAGAAAAGTGGAGGGAGGTGAGGAAAGGAAGAAGAAGTCAACAAAGCAGCCTGTAGAGAAGTGAAGACATGGTTGACCTAGGCCACTGATGGTGAACCTTTTAGAGACTGTGTACCATGTCCTACCCCATCCTACTAGAGACCATGTGCCATGACCCTCAGATCACATTCTTTCATTCCTTATCCCCAATAAGGGAGGAAGGAAGTACTCCGATTGGGCTGCTGGGCAGAGGGGCAGGTGAAGTGAAGAAAATATCCTCAGGCACAGTGGAGATGGGGAAGGGAACAGCTCAGTCTGTGTCCCTCTGCTCTTCTAGTAACAAACTCTGGTGGGCAATGGGAGCATGCCCACAGAGAGGGCTCTGCATGCCCTCTCTGGCACATGTGCCATCAGTTCGCCACTACAGATCTAGGCTTCCTCCTTCAATTGGAGAACCTGAGAGGAATCAGCCAATTAGAAGGTGAAACCTCAGAGGCAGATGGTATTTCCAAATAAGTAGTTCAGGGGTGGAGTGAGCTGCCAAGATAAAGATTATATTGTGTGATAGATATGCACTGGAAAAATGTTTTTTGATTGATTGCAATGTTATAATGCCTTTCAGAGTGGAGATATCTCTTATTCAGTCATTTCAATCATGGCCAACAATTTGTGACCCCATTTGGAGTGTTCTTGACAAGGAACTTGAAGTGATTTGCCATTTCCGTCTCCAGATCATTTTATAGATGAGGAAACAGAGTCAAAAAAGTCAAGTTACTTTCACAGGGCCACACAGCTAATAAATGTCTGAGGGCAATTTGAACTCAAGTTTTCCCAGTTCCGGGTTAAGCACTCTTTCTTTGTACCACCTACCTTTTAGAAACATCTAGAAAATGATAAATGCAGAAATAATAAGGAAATCTGAGAGTTGAACAAATATAAAATGTCACTTAAAATCCCTAGGCCTCAGTTTCCCTACTCAAAAAATAAGAAGATTGGTCATGATGACCTCAAAAATTTCTCTCAGATCTGAAATTCTAGACTTTTAAAGTTCAGACCTGTACTGACTCAGGGATATGTTACTCTTAGAAGCAATGGAACATAATGATGTCAAAACATTTCTCAGGAAACCTTGGTTCTTAGCTACTGTAGACAATCACTAGCTTTGTGACCACAGGTAAATTTCTCATCTTCTCTAAGGATTATTTTCTTCAATTGCAAATGAGGACATTTTCTCTACCCACTTCATGTACAATTATAAGGAAAACACTTTGTAAACCTCATGTAACACATACTCTGAGGTCACTCTCTGAAGCCCCATTCACATTGCTAGGTAGAGTCTCAGAGATCAGCTACCGTCTCAGGATTCTGGGGTTAACTGATGGATTGAGAATAGTTTCAATAATATCATCCAGGGGCTGAGTCAAGATAGTGAAGAAGGTACACTGACCCACCTGATCTCTACCAGATGACCCTCTAAAAAGCTATGGCACCATTACTCAAAATGAATTTTGGAATAGGATAACCTACAAAAAGACAGGGTGAAAGAACTTCACAGTCCAAAACCACTTAGAAGGCTGGCACAAAAGATAACTGAGGTGGAATTGGAGAAGCTTAGAAACACCTGGAAAGACTTACCCAAACGGAAGCAGAGTGAAATAAGCAGAACCAGAACAACACTGTATACAGTGACAGGAATACTGTACAATGAGTGACTATGAATAACTTAGTTATTCTAAGCAATACAGTGATCCAAAACCAATCCAAAGGACTCATAATAAAAAAATGTCATCTGCTTCCAATCTGAATCTGAACCAAGCAACCTTTTTTTAACTTTCTTAATTTTTTTTTGTTAGTTTGAGTTGTATTCCACAAAAAAGATTAATATGGGAAAATATTTTCCATGATTGCACATATAAAATCTATGTGAAACCATTTACCATCTCAACAGGGTAAGGGGAGGGAGAAAGAGAATTTGAGACAATCCTTTGAAAAATGTTGGAACTTGTTTTTATATTTATATTTATTTATATAAATATATTTATATTTAAGAATATAAATGGAGAAAATAAAATGTTAAATATATATATATATATACTTATATATAATTATACAATTCTGCACTGGTGTGCTCCTCTTTTGGTTATCACTTAATATCAATTATTATATCAAGTCATACTATGTAGTACAATGTATAGAACACTGATCTGAATTTTAATCTCTTCTTCAGCACTGACTGGTTGTATGTCCCTGGGCAAGTCATTTAATCTTTGTCTGCCTAAGAATTCCTCAATTAGGATAATAATAGAACCTGCCTCCCAGGGCTGTTTTGAAGATCAAATGAAATCATAATTGGAAAGCACTTAGTACAGTGCCTGACACATAACAGAAACACAGATATGTCTTACCTTCTCGAAAATTCATATTTACTACGATGTTATAGTGAGAATAGTTGATATGAAACATTCCCCAAATCACAGGTACATTCTATCACAAGGACATACAGATACCATAGTAAAGTGGCTCAAATTTAATAAGCAGACATAGCAAATGGGAAACTCATAGTTCCTGTTTGCCCGAGGACATCTCTTCATGGGGACTTCATGGCGTTTTTCTGGCTTTTTTGTAAGTTTCAGAAGCCATCTTTCTTCAATATGAATAATCTGTCCTTGATCGCTAATGTAGGTACTGCCATTAGCCTCTGCTGTTCTGAGGAATACTGTTCAGATGGTATGGGGAGGCTCGCAAATCTTCTGACCTTTTAAGGTTTTCATCATCATCTTCTGATCAAAGGGTTGAGTAGGAGATAAAAGCTGTCTTCTGAACCCTTCTCCACCTCTTCAGCTGATTACCTCTCAAGTGGTATTCCTAAAACTGCCTCTATCACCAGGCTGCTCTGTCACTTGACTGTTCAATTCCAAACTGCTGGCTATTTTTATCAAAAGGAATGACCTACTCTTCAATTAATCCTAATACATTTCTAGTGTATTGTTATTTCATTTCACCTAAATGTCTGGAAGCATTTTGCTCTTTCTAATTTAATAACATTGATAGAATAAATAGATATAGCCTCATCTGATGAAGTATCAGAGTATAGAGCATCTTGCTATTTATCTTTTTAAAAAAAATCCTTACATTCATTCTTAGAATCAATATTCTGTATTGGTTTCAAGGCAGAAGAGTGATAAAGACTGGGCAATAGGGATTGGGTGACTTGCCCAGGGTCATTCATCTAGGAAGTATCTGAGGCCAGATTTGAACCTAGGACCTCCCTTCTCTAGGCCTGAACCACCTAGTTGCCTCCATTATTTACTTTAAGAAGAGTGATTGATTGATTCAATCAGTTATCAGTCTTAGACTGATCATGATCTTCAATCATGATCCTGACTTCAGTTAATATAGTTAGTACTGCATCTACAAAAATAATTTATACTAGAAGCTGACATGAAAAAATGATAAATTACCAATACATGAGGAAAATAGTCAATCATAGCTAGAAAGGTGAAGGAGTCTTAGAAGTCAAATAGTTAAATAGCCCACCCTCTTCATTGTACAGGTGAACAAACTAAGATCTAGGGTGATATAGAAAGTTACTTAAATTTACATGGATCAAAAGTGCACAACTGGGGCTAGAATTCAGATCCTTTGACTCCTGATCCAATCTTCTTTTTACTCCCTTGACCAAGCATGGTCAACTTGTTCATCCTCCCTGGCTATGCAATCTGACCCCACCTATGAGTCTTGTTGAGTCAGAACTCTCATCACAGGAATTAGAAAGCCCAGTAACCTTGGTTTACAAGATGCTCAGTAGCTTTGGTTTAGAGTCTGAGGCTCTCCAGTTAACCAATCCTAGTGTCTTGCTCTAATCATTCCATTCTGGTTAATGTGCAAAACTGAGGATTTTAGGTGGGCTTCTTTGACTTTTTGAAGTTGATGATGCCAATCCTATCTCCCAAAATCATTTGATATCAACATGATACAGAATCCTGGAGTATATGGACCATTACTTATACTCTTACAAGAACTCTGTCTTAGATGATATAATAAATGTAAAAGGTAGTCAACACTTTAAAAGCTTTATGAATCACATGCAATTATAACAAACAATGTACATATTGCAAGGATTTCATAGATAGAAATTAGTGGTGTAGTCAGTAGAATGGAAATATAGAGTGTGGGATCAAGAATAGAGACTCAAATCCTACCTCTGGCAATTATTATCTGCATGACCACCATCAAATTCCTGTACTTTTCTGTATCTCAGTTTTCTCATCTGTAAATAGAAGGAATGAAGTCCCTAGTTGGGATATCCTATAGCCTACTCATCCTCAGGAACGGCAATTGTTAAATATGTAGTAAGGAATTTTGCAAGCTGACAGCAAGAGATCCTACAAACCAACATTCCATACAGAACTCTCAAGATCTGGGGAACTGAACACAGAGTTTTTCTGAGAGCAGTTGGTAGAGTCTGGAAGAGGGAGAGGTTGCTGCTTTTATCTAGCAGTCAGGAGAGCTCAGAGGGTTTCTGTCTGGTATTTCTGGGGTGGACCAGAAAGCCAGTGATTCTCTCTTCTTTGACTTTCTTGATATTCTGCCTGTTCCTGCCTGCTGTTGCTGCTGGTGCTGGTGTCAAGTGGATTTCAACAGAGCTGTTACTGGGACTACTGCTTGAAACAAAGAGGATTCCTGGTTGTGAGAATCTTTGGCCTTTATCCTTGTTCCTACCAAACCCCCCTGACCTTAATTACTAATTTAAGAATTTAGTTTAGAATAATTTTGGTAAATTATAAGGTTTTAATCCCTGTTTTGGGTTAGAAGTTAGTTATTCCCTGATACCCTTTCCCTTTCCCCTTTAGCTAAATAAACCTGTTATTTTATATATATATATATATATATAATTATTTAGTTTTGATCCCTTCTTTTAACCCACCTATTACAAATATTCATTGTGAGCATTTAAATTTACAAACATTAGGACGACATTTTTTGTTGTTGTTTATTGTCTAGATGTAAGAAAGGGATGGAGAAAATGTTAATTATGCAGACTGAACTTCTAAAATTCCTTTGTCCATATATGTATAGTTAGTTGTTTATCATTGGCAGCCCACTCTCCACCTCTCATCCATACCTAACAGAGTTCTTTTGATGTCCAAGCAAGGTCAAATATGTAAAATACAGGGCAAACATCCATGAACTATGTAAATGTCAGTTAGTACGTTTACATAAATAACATTATGAAACTTAAAATGATCAGGAACAATTTGTGGTAGATTCCATGCTATGAAAAGTAATCGAAGCCTCAGTTTATATTGTGAAACCCAACAGGGTTTAGAATGCAAGCAATACTTTTTTACAACAAGGTACCAACAGAGACATTAGTTCATGCATGACCTCCAGCTCTTTCTTAATGTGGGGTTTGTCTAGAGGATCTTTCCTGGGTTTCAAGAAGATTTAAAGGAATTTGAAAAAAACAGTGTTCTAATTCTCTTGGCCAAGTGTCACAAGGTTGATCTAAATCCATTTTCTATTCCCTGTCTGTCTGGCCTGGAAAGGAAAGGTTTTGTTTACTTGTTCTCCCCATTGAAAGTCAGATGTGGCTATTTAGGCTGCTCATATGAATTTGGAATTCTTGTAAGAGCATAAGTAATGGTCCAAATACTCCTGCCTTCCAGACTTATTGTGAGGATCAAATGAAATAATATTTGCAAACAGCTTTTTGCACAGTGTCTGGTTCATAGGAGTCACTATATATATATATATATATATATATATATATATATATATATATATGTTTATTCTCTTCCTGCCTATCATCTACCCCATTTCTCACCCCCACATTGATAGAAGCAGTTTCTTCACTTTTGAAATTCACTTCATATACCAATGAAATCATAGGTCCAAGTCTTATCTCTAAATAATACAATAATCTGATAAGTTAGACTGAGTCAAGACTTTTACCTCCATTGTATAGAACAGGAAGACTGACGTTTACAGAGATCTTGGATCACAGATCAAGAGCTGGGATGGACTTTGGAAATCATCTGGTCCAACTGTCTCATTTTTTCATTTAAGAAAAATGAAGGCCAGAAAGGTCAAGTTACTTGCCTGAGGTCACAGAGGTAATAAATATAAAAGTTGGAAACTGAACCAATATCCTTTGATTCCAGAGCCAAACACTTTCCATTGCACAGAGGTTGAATGAATAATCCAAGGTCACACAGCTATTAAATAGCAAAGGGAAGACTCCAACCCACATCTTCTGCCTCCTAGTCCAGCTTTGGTTTCAATAAAATATACATTCATCCCTTCATTGATCACTTTCTTAAGACATGGTCAGAAACCAGGAGGTAGTCTGGATATTCTTCATTGGTCATAGCTGGCTTGACTTCACTACTTCATCTCTGGATTTGCCCTAGAGCCAAGATTTGAAAAATCAAAACTCTTTAAGGAGAGCCTCAGATTCGAAAGTGATTATCTAGCAAGTCAGGGTTCATTGATCCAATACCCCCTGCTTGTTAAACTTATGACCTGAGACATATATGGCTTTTTTTGGTCTTTCCAACACCTTTGAGACCAATTACAAGGTTGACTCTTTAAGTATCAGCATAGCCCTCTTTGCTTATCTTGAGAAGCAATTTTAAAATTGAGCTTACAGGGACTTTCCATCCCTGTGTTAATTTTCCCTATTCTATATTCTCTTTCTTGATTTTTAACCTGCAATTTCATTGATGAAGAGCTTTCTGATTGTACAAAATTCTCAAGTAATACTGATCTGAACTTATGTACTACTTTTTACATCTCAGACTGAGTTGGAAGAGAACCACACTGATCAGCTAATCCACTTCCTTCACTTGACAAAGAAGTAAGATAAGCTTGAATGGACTTTAGTCCTCTAAAACCATCAAATCTGCCTCCTCGTTTTACAGATAAGGAAATTGTAGAACAGAATTTAAATGACTGGCTGAAGGTCACATGAGTAGAAAATAACACAACTGATTCAAAATCTAGTCCTCTAACCTTAAATCCAGGGTCCATCTAAGAGTATCACAAGCATCAGTATCTATAACAATGAACCAAATTATACATTTCTAGATTAGTTTAGGTCTCTCTCATTTACTCTGTATTTATTACTTTGAAAACATAATTTGGATTTTTTTTTTTTTTTGCTTTCTAGGCTAAGTGAAGCCATCAATAGCATCCCTGAATTTTCATTGTCCTATTTCTCTATTAGTAGACCCAGGGCTGAGGATAAAAATAGATATTACAAGGAACCACTGGACTGAAATCTTGCTTCTGACTTTTACTAGCTCTATGACCATGAGCAAGACTCAAACTTCTCTAAAATATGCACAATTATAGAATCAGAGAGTTATGACTTGATGGGAACTTTGAAACCATTGAGATCAACCTCTTCTTTTACAGAAGAAGAAACTGAAGGTCTGAGAATTGCAAGGAATTAAATTTTATGGCTGAACTAAATAAATGAGTATTTTAAGATAATATTATGGTCACCTATTTTAAAATTAATACAGCCCAAGTCAAAATGACTTTCAGTAGCTTTATTTACAAAGAGGTGGAATGAGTGAAAGTAGAGAAATGTGAAAGAGGGTAGAGTAAGAAGTCTAGCTTATCACCCTAAATGTTGTTCTGGTCTTGCTCAACCCATGCAGGGCTCATTAACCCCTCAGCTGGAGGACTTGGTGTTGAATTAAGCAAGGGTTCAACCCACACTGCCTCCTCCAAGAAAAGGAAGCCTCTCTGGAACTATTACTGGAACATATTAACTCTCAAGAAGTCAGGAAAGGAAGGTCAGCTCCTCAATCATAAGAAGAAGATTCAAAGGGAGAAGATCCAGGAACATTCTTACCAGAAGCAGTCCAAGAGCCACAGTCCTAGTCCAATTTCCTTCAAGGCAAAAATTCAGGATGAAGACCACCAGCTGAAGACTTGCAGGACTTTTTATAGTCACCTCCTGCCCCTTCTCCTCTTCACAGGGGCCAATCACAGCTTCCAAATTGACTAACACTGCCCAAAGGGCAGTGTCTATGAGTTCCCTACCTCATACTCTGAAAGTGTCAACTCTTATCAAAGGATTCACACATTTCTGAGTGGTTGTGTTAAAAGAGTGGAGCTCTCCAAGTAAGTGACTAGTGAATTCTCTTACTTGGTAACAAAGTGTTAAATAGGGGTTAAGTAAGTGTTAACCCAAAATAGGTGAAAAGATAAAGAATTCCCTTTCATAGAATTCAAATCACTTGCCCATAGTCACACATGTATTAACTGTCAAAATATTTGCTTCATCATATTTTTTAAGGGGGATAAAAAAAAGAGTATTGAAGTTAAAAGTCCTGATTCAAAGCCTAGATGTGTTATTTATTACCTCCTGGGGTAAGTCATTTAACAGCTCTAAGATTTGGTAACTTCTATTTTTTATATAATTATATGTGCAGATATTATCTTCCATGATAGAATAAGTTCCTTGAGGGCTGGATGGTTTCATTTTTGTCATTGTAAGCTCAATGTGCAGTATGGCACCTGGCACATAAATAACTCATTTTTTTTATTTACTTAACTGAAAAAGGAGATTATTGGACTATATGGTACCTAAGGTGACTTTCAGAACTAAATATATAAACATTTGACCTATAACATGAGAAGTGAAGGATTAAGTGGATTGCTTAAAGACGTACAGCTATTCTATGTCAGAACCTAGGTTTTCTCAGTGTTGATGCCAGTCAACTATCTATTATGCCAAGCTGCCTATTAACAATTAATTTGGACTTTCAAAATGATCTTATCAGCCCAAGAAGCTCCATTGCCTACCACAGTGCTTGGGACAGAGCAGGTACTTAAGAAATTCCTGTTGACTTCACTGACTACATTTTTTAAACCAATGCCAAATATCAATAGTAATTAAAATAGCTCACACCATTTAGAGCACATGATGATAAAAAGAATTGATGAAAGAATTCTTATATTGCTCTATACATTATCATTTGGCTTAATTATGATGCTTTCAAAGATTGAGAGTGATTGAACCAAATGGTGCCCGACAGAAAGAATGCATCTGCTGTGATGAACACCTGCCAAAAGTCGTTGGAAATCTTTGTGCAAGCACATTGGATCTATTATGCGGCAGAGAGTAAAGAAAGATGGCCTTTTCTGACCACATCATTTTTCTCCATTGTCTCTCTACAGACAGTAAAATTGTTTTGGTCTTGAAAGGCTATTAATAACCGTATTAACAAATTGATTATAAGGAGTTAAACATGCAAACCATTAAAGAAGTTGGGAACAGGAGATGGGTATCTTGATAGAGTTGACCATTCATTTTCTGCTTACTCTCTATTATGCAACACTAAATTTTCAACATTAATTTTTTTTAAAATTTTGAGTCCAAAATTGTTTTCTTCCTCCTTTCTGATTCTCTCTCATCCATAGAGGAGGCAAAAGAATATGATATCAAGAATTCATGTGAAGCCATGCAAAAACAGTGAAATAATTAAGGCAACAATAAGAATTTTTTTTTTTGTGGTTGGGGCAAGTTCATAAAATGTTTCCAGGTAAGTGGCATAAAGTTTGGCATTTGAGAGTTTATTCAAGTTCACCGTTGACTAGTTTTCTAATTTAACTAAATAGTCTAACTAAACTCCATTGTTTCTAATTAATAAAAGACTACAAGTGCTCTCCAAATTCAGTGCCCTGGAACAAAGCCCTGATCTCACAACCCTAGTTATTTCTTTGTTTAAGATTATAGTTTCTAAAGTGACATAAGCAATCACTTCTTGATTGACTGAAAATGGGAGAATTAAAGGACAAAACCTAATGATGGAAAAAAATTAAAAATTATTTACATTTATATGGCATTTTGAGGACTACAAAATGATTTCTTCACAATAGCCCACAGGTAGCATACATATCATTATTTTTCATTTGAAAGAGGAAAAAACTGTATCTCAGGTACTCCATGATCACATTGATAACAATTGTCACTGCCCTGATTTAAACCCAAATCTCCTCACTCCAGAACTCAGTTGGATTTCACTGTCCTACATCATTCATTTAAAAATAAAATCTTACTTTCTGTCTTAGAATTGATACTAAGTATCATTTCCAAGGATGAAGAGCAGAAGGGCTAGGCAATGGGGGAAGGGGATTAAGTGACTTGCCCAGGGTCACAATGCTAGGAAGTATCTGTGGCCAGAATTGAAACCAGGACTTCTCATTTCCAGTACTGGCTCTCTATCTATTGAGCCACCTAGATACCTCTCCCACATCATTCTATTTTGTTTTTGTTGTTGTTGTTGTGGTTGTTTAATTTAAAACCCTTTACCTTGTATCTTAGAATGAATAGATTTGGTTCTAAGGCAAAAGAGATATGAGGGTCAGGCAATGGGGGATAAGTGACTTACCCAGGGTCACACAGCTAAGGAAATGTCTGAGGTCAGATTTGAATCTAGGATATTCCATTGTCTGTCAAAAATTAATGCCTTTTATCAATTTTCCTTTGATACTGACTCATTTACATACATAGTCTGAATTTGCTTGCTCAGCTCTGGGTACTGTAACAATGAGAGAGGGACTTAAAAGACAACGGAATCAGAAAGCAGCTATTTTTGAGCACTGAGTTCTGTGTAAAACCTTCTTCTTCCTCCACTAAACTGGGCAACTTTAATGGAGTCAGTCAGTCCAGACCAGAGGGGACGTCTATTCCCCACAGCTTTCTTCTTTTGATGAACTGAACCCCCCCCCTCCTATTACATAGACTCTGAGTCAGTTCTGTTGTAATTTAAAGTTATCTAATTTATTTTGAAAGATACGGTAGAGGGGAAAGGGAAAGAAGGAGATCTCTGCTATCTCTTTCCTATGGCAACTTTTGAAGGTTGGATCAAAACTCTCTTCCAGGAATATCGCTTTGATTTCCCCTAAGGGAGAATTATAGTCCAAGGTTTGTCTTCAGTTTGGTCAAGAAACTTCATTGAGCTCAGTTAGGCACAAAGGGTTTGAGAAGAGTCTCTCTCTCTCATCCAGCTCTCTCAGTCTCAGAAAAGAAGACCAGAAAAATCTCTCTCTGGCTCCAAGTTCTCTTTTGGAATCTTCATGGAACTCTCCCATCCCTCACAAGCCCTGAATGATCCATTTGCCCCTCCAGAAACATTTTCTTCAAATGTCAGGTTTCCCTTGTTTTGGGCCAGTTCCTTGTTCACAGTACTCAGTTTCCACCTGACGTGATTGCTAATGTTTTGAACAAAGCCAATGAACTATTCTCTTCACATCTGCCATGGCCTCATCACACAGTCCTCTCAGTGCTGGTGATCTCTTGTCTGAACTCAATCATCTGTTTCTGTTCATTCTCTTAGTTTTCAAACATTGCTACAATTCTCAATTGCATGGTGATAACTTGGACCCTCCAGGGATCCACACCCAAATGGCCCAAAGATAGCCTTAAACTGGCCAAGAATTTTGATCCAGTCTGTGTTCAATGGCTTGAATCCCACTAATAATACACTGACTCAGTTCTCTTATTTGGGGCATTCACGTTAATTAACTAGTTGCTCTCTTTGCTTTCACATATTCAAATTCTGTTCTGAATGCACTCAAAACCAAAGGTACCAAAGCAGAATTGCATGGAGTGGATGCTCCAATGAAGGGCACTGGGAGAACACTGGGGTTTTGTCTTGAAGCTTAGAAGATAACCATCAATTGAGGGAAACATAGACCACTTCCCCTTTCACCCATCTGACTACCTTTCCATTCCCATGTTCACAGTGTCTAACACTTGGGTACCTCAAAGAAACTGAGAGCCCCAACAGTTCTAATAGGCAGATTCTAACTTCCGATGAGAGCCATCAAGTGAGATGAGCTTTTATATTTGCTTCTAACACATCACATGGTCTCTTCAGCCCCCCTCTCGAGACTGAGAGAGTATGACAAGGATGAGAGAACCTTACAATTAACTCGCCCTACCAAAATGCAGGGCTCCGCTGTCCATGGAAAGTTATAGCCCTGAAGTTATGTAATTGAAATTCTTCACATTTCTGCTTCTGCTATTTTAATTTTATAGGCACACACAAGCAAGTGAGCTCAATAATCATTTTCTCTAAGAGAGTTTCCTGCTTGTGGACTCTACCATGTAATTAAGTGATATTCTTCATTCCAAATGTATTTTCTTTGGCACATTTAGGACTAATCATGCCAATGTCTTTTTTGCCATTCTGATGGCATGCTATTTTACAACACAGCATAAAAGAACATTTTAAAGCAAATGCATAGAGTAGGTAAAATTTTCTTTAAATTATCAAGTGTCTCGAATCATAATTTTATTCATTTAGCAGCACCTTGCTGCAATAGAGCAAGAACAGAATATTGTTTGTCTACGTTCCTACTGGACATTTCTCTAAGTCTCACATTTTTATTTCAATGGAATCAAACCCCTCACAAACTTCTTTCCAAACTCAAACTCTTCAAGTAACTAAGCCTCCACTCACCTGATCAGAGCAGGGACACACATTTTTTTTTTAGTTTCCTATCCATTCTCTTTTTTTCTCTATTTAAAAATTTCTCTTGCAAATTTTTTTCTACCAACTTTGAAACTAACCTTTTGCTTTATACTCTTGATTCCTCACTTTTCTTTATCTTCACAGGTTTTCAATCATATTCTAGTCTAACACACTGAATCTCTCCCATACAAATTTCCTAATATAATAACCATTTTGGACTTTGGGGATTGCATAGTCTATTTCAATGGAAGTGACTTAGGTGATTCTTAACCTAAACAATCGAATTCAGTTGAATCACTTTAACTAGCTTCTTTTCTTCTTATTTCTCTAGTAGCCTATTCTACTTCTACCGAATAATACCTCTAGCACTCTCCTAGAAGGGGAGAGAGAGAGAGATTTTTTGAACTTAACCTTAATTTGCAAACTGTAAAGAAAAAGTCTAGGAACAAGTCTTCTGAGCAAATTTATTTTAACATGGCAGCAAGCAAAGCACACAAATCAATGGCCTGCAGATATACCCAGACTAGACTGAGATTCTGAGAAAAGGGAACTTACAGACTTCTTTACTGCCCTCTTCAGGGCAATAAAATCATAATAAATAATTTATAATTTATATCATCATCATCATAATGACATGTTATTATATTATATATGTCACATATAATAATGAATAACAGAGTTCCAGAGTTCAGGGCTAACATCCCAAATAGAGTTCCTTTTGAGAGAATTCAAGGAGGGAGCGTCAGAGTGCTAATGGTGAAATGTCTCTATTCTCATTGGATAATTTGTCAATTGTCTGTAGTCACCTTGGTGTCTACAGTCTTTTACATTGTCATCTTGTATTAGATGGTTCCTTTTCTAGATTGTTCATGGTAATTGGTGGTACTGGGCAAACACACTGAGCAATAAGGTAATGGGAAATCAGAATTCTTTCTCCTTCCTCCCCTCCACCAACTTCTGTAATCCTCTTCAGTTGGAATCAAACTGGGATTCAGAATGGGTAGGTTGACTGAAATTTTAACAGACAATTCACTCTCTAAAATATTAGAAATAGGGGTTTATTTTAAAAGAAGGAGGGGTAAGGGAATTTGGATAGGAGAGAGGGAATTTAGGATTTCCCTAATCTAATGTAAATCTCAAGATGAATGAATAATTTTATATAGTCTTAAAGAGGGATATTATTATTAACAACTTTCACAGGTCTTCAGAGCCAAGCTCCAAATATTTCAGGGAGAAACCAACAACCAGAAAAGGTAGAGAAATTTCCGTTAGCTCTTTCTCCCCAGAAGTCCAAGGAAAAAGAGTTCCCAAGAAGTAGTTTGTGTCTCCCTGTTCAACTGCCTTCTCCTGGCCACATTCTTCCCTGGAACTTTCCTTGATGGACAGATCTTCAAGCTTCCATTCATTGCATCTGCTTTGCAGGGTCTTCTGTAGCCTTAATCTCTTACAATCTCACAAGTAAGTCTCTATATTGGGTATGTCAATTTCAAAAGCAAGGAGAAGACTTACTTTTATAGGTCTATATGATTACAGGAATTTTTTTATTATCAATTATTTCCTTACTTTTGCTACATATTAAATATTATAAATGTTGTATTCAGTTATTCAATCAAGCAACAACTGAGATTATTTCTTACTGTTAAGTCAGCAGTTACAACATAACAATCCTATTTATCTATCAATAATGATAGATGATCTATCAAAAATCAACTACATAAAAACTTCCTAAAATTCACTAAAATGTCATTTATCTCCATAATATAGAATTTTACATTAAAGATATTACACTTCAATTACAAATTTTAGTCTATAATGTTATACATTTCTATAATTTGGGGGTAAAAAAATCCTCTCCTCTTGTCTATCTTTATCTCTACCCCTACAATCTGGTCAGGGTTATAAAAGCAAAGAGGAGAAAATTATTTCTCACTTTTTCTTCATCTCCTCCCATTGAAAGGCAACTAAAAAATCAGTGAGAATCCCTGATAAATATTATCCACCACTGAGATGTCTGCTTTGAGGAATCATTATTACACCAATCCATGTCGACCATATTTTCCCATAAATTCACTATAAGGGATTCATTTAATTTGCTAGATTCTTTCTTCCATTTATAATGACTTTGAAAGTATACAAGGAGATCACACAGATAACTTGATAGTAATTTTCCCTTGCTTTAACTTCAGGACTAGCCTATTTTCTTTTGTGTTCATACATTAACTTGATGACATCTTTTACAATTGTTCTCTCTAATGCATTCATTTATAAAGTTCTAGCCTGCTCATCCCATGAGCTATCAAAATTCTTTGGGTTTTTCAATTTTCTCAAGGTGATTTCATATTCATCATCTCATTTTCAAAGAGAGAGAGAAGAGGCCTGCCCAGTCAATTTATTCCCTGTCTACAGGAAGTACATAAGGACAGGAAGTCAGTGGGCTCCTGGGAAATGTAGTTCCTTTTTAGGGTAACAGATTTTCAGTTATACATACTAGAGCTCTGATCTCACAACTTCATAGTTTTTCTACTAAGGGAACTTCTAAAGGTAAAAGAAAAAAATATCCAAAGCTGGTCAACCCTAAAATCTTGATTATTAAGCCCCAGTTTGGTAGCATTTTGTGTGCATGAGTTAATTTCTTTTAGATCTTACTTTTCTTTCAAATTTAAGTTCATTTAAAGGTTAAGTAATTAGCTAAATTTTAAAAACTTTGGAAAGATTAGACATAAGCATCATACATTAGAATTAATCCAGATTCTTGTACTTTTAAAATAATTTATTTCCATGCTATTAGAAGATGAGCAACTTTCTCAGTCCTACATGGTGAAAGAATGTATCAAGGGATTGCCCTCAGTATGTCACTTTAGAAGCTATAAAAAATGAAGCAGTAAAAGAGAAAAAGCAGAGGATTCAGAGTCAGAGACCTGGCTTCATGTGTTGACTTTACCACTTACTAGCTGTGACAACTCAAGAATTCACTGCCCAAACTGGACTTCAGTTTCCTTATCTTTAAATTGAAGGGGTTGGTCGAGGTGACCTCCAGCTCTAAATCTATAATCCTGTATTATATTATATGTAATATTATATATATATATATGTAATGTATCATAGATCACAAGTTTGGAGGCACTTGAGGAGACTTCATGTTATAAGTGAGAAATCTGAAAACAAGGTCACACAAGTAATAAATGCCAGAGGCAAAATTTGAACTCAAGTCCTCTGATTCCAGTCAGTATTCTTTTCATCATACCAGACTATCAATAACTTAATTTCAGGGACCCAATTTGATATAAATTTACAGATACCACCACAACCTCCACTACTTACTACTACTTCTGCTCCTGCTAATTTATAATTTATAATATAATTTATAATATTTACACAATACTTTAAGATTTTCAAAATGCTCAAAATATTATATTATCAGACTCATGGAGGTAAGCTTTATTATTACTCCGTTTCACAGATGAAGAAACTGAGGAAGTCAAGTGTTAAATGATTTGTCCTGAACTCTGGTCTTTCTGGCTCTAGGTTCACTCCAATACAGATCAATATTGTCTCTATCTACATTGTGATCTTTCCCCACCTAAATCTGCCCCTATCTTGAATTTCTCACATTTCTCTTGAGGCTATTAGCATTCTACTAGATGCTCGGGTTCATGATAATGACTTTGCAGACATGTATAGAACATGTGAAGGGAAGAGAAAAGGGTTTGGCATAATCTAAATATGCTTCTCCTTAGAGTCTTCCTTGACTCTTCCTATCCAAATAAGCTGCCAAGTATTGTTTCATTTCATTGCCACACTATTTCTGATCTCTTCTCTTTCCCAAATCAGACTTTGATCATGTCTTGCTCTGACTTTTATCGTATCATTCTTATTTATTTTCTTCCTCCACTTCTCTTGCCATTCCAATACATTCCTCTACAAAGCTACCAAAACAATCTTCTTCAAACACAGATCTGACCACATCACTTTTCTGTTCAAGAATCTTTTGTGACTTCTTATTAGCTATAGGGGAAAAAAATACAAACTCCTCAGTCTGACACGTAAAGTCGTGACAGTCTAGCCTTCCTTTCCAGATTCATTTCACGTTATTCTTCACTTCACAATCTACATTCCAGGTAAATTGTCCCCTCTTCATCTTTCCTGAACCGTGCATTCCTTTTCCCATTTCCATGACTTTGCATGGTCTCTGCTCTCATAATTTCTGTGGGAAGCAGGAACGGTCCTCATAATATTCCGTGGATCTCCTGTGGCAGATCTGTGGAAGTATGTGGACAAGTCTTACATGATGGAAGAGCAGGCATGGATGGGCTGCAATCGACATGATTAATAACGGCATTTATATTAATGAGATAACAGAACTATCAGTATGTTTGAGATGGGCAATTCAGCAACAAATAGAGTGCGATATAAACTAAAGCATTGCTATAAACTTTGTGTTGGAAATCAGAGAAGGGGGAGATTGGTTTGAGTGAGGTACCTTTTGATAATGTCCCTGTTCATAGAATTTTGATGGCAAAGGGAAATAAATGCCTTAGATTCCCAGGCAGCCAAGAGCATGTCTGCTGCCTCCACTTTCCTTATCCACTGGAAAAAGTTACCTTATGTGAGAGCCTCTAAGTCTTCACTGTTCACTTTAGCATGACAAAACACCAGTCACAGAGCCAAATGGAGTTTCTTAGCACCATGTCATGATGATTGGTGAGTTCCACGTCAGAATTTTGTAAGAAATAAAATAAGTTTCAATTCTATCATCAGGAGTGCTGGTTCACTGGGAAACATTTATAACTAAAACTGTTGTTCATTTGCAGGCTGTGGAAGAAGGATGCGGCCCCAAATCGGAAATATGCTGAAAAGTTGCCATCATAAATTTAACTTAATATTACTGACTCGGGTGGATAGATCATTGTTCACAAGACTGGGTGAGTAAAACCTGTGTCTTGGAGCCCGAATTACACGGGGAAAAACATTGGGCTATAAAAACATGTTTCAAATGCAAATACAGGGTTGATATTCCCATAGATTTTATTCTCAGATGAAAAGAAATATTCTTAGAGATCCTACACTGGTTGCTTGGCTGGAAAAGTTTGTACTGAATAAATCTCCAGAATGATAAATGGACAACATAGCAAGAATATGGCGGAAGCTCCTCCAGAGATATTAACATAAGTAGGCCAACGTAACAAAGGGTGAAAACAGAGTGTGTGTGTCTAGACGTACATATGTGTGTGCACATAGTTTGTACTATGTGGTCGCCTCCTTTTGGTTAGGATGTCTTTGAGCACAGGGACTTTCTTTGGCTTTTCTTTGTACCCTTAGGACTTAGCAGAGAGCCTTGTATACAGCAGGGGCTTAATCCAGGATTAATGATTTGCCTCAACTATTCTTTGACAATATATTTTTTTTTTCAAAATATTTTCCTAACCTCCACTGAAACTGAACCTTTCCTTATAACAAAGAAAATTAGTTAAGCAAATATATATACAGTATATTAATAATCTAATACAATATAGTGAGCATCTGGCAACATAAACGCTATACCCTAGTAGAGGTTACTTCGTTGCCAATAGAAGGGAGATCTGTTCTGTTCCTTTCTCTTTTCCCATCTCTTTCTTGACTCTTTCCCACATCTGGATGTTACTTTGGAAAAGCATTTGAGATTTATATAGCTTAGAATGAAAATATATTTAATTCAATTAAGAGCCAACTCATTCTCCATAGTGGGAAGTGTGTGAGACAGAGTCAGGAAACCTAGACTTGAATTCTAGTTTTTCTGCTTCTTGGCTGAGTTGTTTTGAGCAGGTCAAATAACTTTTACCCTAACTTCCTCATCTACCAAAATGGAAATAATCCTGCCTGTCCTACTTACCCTACAGAGAAATAGTTTTGAACAACTGAGCTAATGAGTGTGGAAGGGCTCTAAAAGTACAAAGCCTTATAAAAATTCAAGGAATGGTTATTAGTTAGGTGACTCATCTGGATTGTCTAAACTGTCCCCAATTCGCCCGATTTCTTCTCAAATGTAAACTTGGCCTGAACTAGCTAATGACAGTCAGATCTCACTGATGATTTCTCTTCAGCTACTTACTTGAGTATTGAATTTCTAATACCTGATACTTATAGAGGGCATAATATTATTTCATAGGACTTTCACACACACACACACACACACACACACACACACACACACACACACACACACAAAAATACCTCCAAAATGAGTATCAGAGCTATTATTATCTCCATTTTACAGATGAAGAAAATTGAGGCTAAGAAAGAACAAGTGACTTGCCCAGGGTCACAAAGCCAGGAAGTATCCATAGGTAGGCTACAAAGCTAGGTTTTCTCTTTTAATCTTCACATCTTAGAATCCTTAGTTTCCTTTAATATTCAGCTAAAAAAACTACCACTACATGAAGCCTTTCTTGATTTCCCCTGTTACTAATACTTTCCTTCCCAAGCATTATTTTTCATCTATTTTAGATATATGTATGTGTGTGTGTGTGTGTGTGTGTAGCTAGGGGGCACAGTGAACAGAGCACTGGGCTTGAAATCAGAAAGATTCATTTTCCTGAGTTCAAATCTGGCCTCAATTACTAGCTGTGTGACCCTGGACAAGTCACTAAGTCCTGTTTCCCTCAGTTTCCTATTTGTAAAATGAGTTAAATAAGGAAATGACAAAATATCCCAGAATCTTTGTCAAAAAGAACCCAACTCAAATGGTGTCATAGTTTAACACACATGGAACAACTGAATGAATAAGAACAACAAAATTTATACAGATATACACATATATTATTTTCTGGATAGAATGTAAGTTCTCAGGGGTAGGGATAATTTTACTTTTACCTTTGTATTTTCAATGCCTGGCACATTGCCTTCTACAGAGAAGGCACTTAAAATATTTGCTAATTTATTTTCAACTCCATATGCCATATTGCTTGTTTTGGGCAACTGAAGTTGTCTCAAGTGTCAAAAACACTTAAGCTGAACTCCAATGATGCCAATTCTCACCTGATCCCCCAACAGATCAGAAAGGGGCTTTCTCCTTAACCTCAGAAACCATTCCTTGCAAAGTTGCTGAATTGACCAGGTGCCATCGTCTATAGATTGAAGAAGATTCAAGGCTTCCTTCATGCCACATTTCCAAAGGGGTTTATTGGTCTTAATCAGTTGACAGCTATCATCCCTTGTGACAAAGAGCAGATGCCACTGCCCAGAGCTATCTGTGTGCTGCGTGTTTTTGTGCTGGTATTGCATGCACAATTCCCACAGTCAAGGTGCCAAGTTTTCCCTTCTAGGGCTCAAGACTCCTAATAGTGCTAGGAGTGCCATATATGAAATTCAGAACTGTTTTCCATTATCCTACTACAGTATGAAATGCTGGCAAGTGAGAGATCAATCAATATCCACTCTTCATCCCATCGGCGAACCTATTTATTCTGAATGATTCTCATGCTTCATTATAAGAGATATCTCTTAGCCAGAATGAAACCTCCAGACTTGTTTTGCTGTTGAACTTGTCTGAGTGAATTTGTTAGCATGTCTTTAAATCCTTTGACTTAAAAAACAATGACTTTTAAAAGCCCAGCTGAGACTTCTGTCCAGATAGAGGTAATGACCTGGGTTGGGGCCATGAACCTCCTCTGGTTATGGGAACCACCCATGTTTAAGGAAACTAGCCAACTTGGTCTTTTATTAGGTTTGTTATGAAATATGTCGAGGGTTCATAATACCATAAATAGAGAATCTGATGGAGTCTAATGCTCTCATTCATTTTTCTTTAGGTCGTTTCCTCATGAGAGAGGCTAGGTAAAATTGAGTGGCCTTAGAGTCAGGAAAAATATGGAGCAAATCCTCTCTCAGAAAATTTCTAGGTTTATGACCCAGGGAGGATCATTTTTATCTCTCTTATTCTCTCATAGAACTCCTTCACAAATTATCTTAAGAGTCCAATAATGTATATGAAGCCCTTGGTATATCTCCACTATTATATAAATATGAGCTTTTTATTCCTTCTCTCTACTGGCCCTCATCACATAATAAAAACTATAACAGAACCAGAGATGGTTCCGAGACAAGAAACTAAAATAATTAAAGTAATGGGCGGGGAGACGGCTTCTGAATAAGAACAGAGCACAGAGATCAGAAATGGCCATTCTGGGAAGACCAAGATGGAGTGAATGAGAATGGTATGGATGAGGTGAATATAAAATAATCATAAAATCCCAAGATCCTGGTGTGTTCTTGAGGTGACTCTAGAACTAGGTCTCTGGTCCCACTAAGGGCTTTGTCATGTTAAGTGATAAAGATGGAGGTATAGTGGGATGGTATGAAAAGGATAATAAGCATCACATATGAGTTCCCCCCTTCTTAGATGACCTTAGTAAAATTACTCCCCTCTCAGGGACTCAGTTTTGTCATATGGTAAATTAGGGAGTTAGACTAGATCAAGAGTTCTTAGTCTAGAGATCTACGGATAGATTTCAAGGAGCACCTGGAAATGAGAATAAGGAAAATTTCCCTCTCTATTTTTACTGACTTCTAACTAAAATGTATCATTTCCCTTGTAAGATTTAAATTAATATCCAATAACTCCAAGTATTATATTTTATAAGGTTCATTAATAATCACTTGAAATAGAAGTAAAATCTGAGTACAACCCTCCTGCTTCTCACCTCACCCCACCACCACAAACTGTGATCAGGGGAAAAGAGAGAGGGGGGCAGGATCACACACAAACTTTATCTCCAAACATAAGGACTTAATGTGAGAACAAAAGTGGGATGCTGGAATTTAGAGTCCTGGGGAACAGATTCTAATTACACACCTTCTACCATTTCTCATCACTAAATTGTCCACAGGGCAATATCCAGAAAAACAATCACTCTAGAGAAAGGGCAAGCAATGCCCATCAACTTCCAACCAAAAGCCACCTTTGGGGCAATCTAGCCTTGCTGAAACTGAAATGCATCCTCAGGAGGCAGCATGTGCCACATGAACCAAACCATTGCTACCACCTTAACCAGTACCTTCCCTCAGACCCCAGTAAAGATAGCCTAGCAATCCGGGCCAAATCTGAGCTCTGGGACTAGTCATTACTCACCCAGCTCCCAACCATCAATCCTGTTTTCAGCCCAGCTCCTACAGCCATTATCTAGAGAAGTAACACCTAGAATGATTCCACCTGGTAACTGCTTTTGTCTGAACTACAGCACTTGCCTCTTTAACAGCCACCACTACTGAAGGCCCAGAAAGGAACGTTCTTATATATATGTGTGTGTGTGTGTGTGTGTGTGTGTATACATGTATATATATATATATATATACACACATTTACCAATTACATGTAATAAACTTCCACAAAAGTTTTCTTAAGTTATACAAGCAAACGAGCAAACTTATCTCCTTCCCTCATTTCCCTTCCTCTTCCTGATGCTATCAGGTGATTTGATCTGGGTTAGACATGTAATATCATTATCATGCAAAACATATTGCCATATTGCTCATTTTTGTGAGTCATCTTCAAAAACCAAAACCCTAAACATAAACCAAAATAAACAATGAAAGAATTGCATGCTTTCATCTATATTCTGACTCCAACAGTTCTTTCTTGACCTATGTCCCTCATAATTGTCCTGGATCATTGCTAGTAGGTTGCTGCTAGTACCTTGCTAATGTTTAACGTTTTAGCATCCAAAATGGATAAGGAAACTGAAGCAGATCGCTCTACAATGCGGTTCTTTGTGCCTCCATTGACAACAGGTCCCTGAGGTGGCTAGAGCATGGTATGACAAAATGTGACAATTCTCATATTCTTATGGTCTTATCAGAGTAGACTTTGTCCAAATTAAAGGTACTAACTGAATCATGGATGTCTATCTGTGGTAGTCAGTGTAGGAATGAATTGTTGGCATCAGAAAGGTTATGATTTCAGTGCATTAATTGAGGGATAACTCCAGCATCTTGTTATTTTAGGGTAGGAGGAGAATAGAGCCATCAAGTTACAGAACAATGGTGGTAGTGGTGATGGAGATGATTGCCCTTCATACTCAAAGAGGACCAAAATGACATCACTGATAGCATCTTTTGACTCATGCATAATTGATTTAAGTGAAGCAAAATTTGAAAAAGTAGTCAGCCACACACTGTTCCAGTCATCCAAATCCAGTGGTAAGACAAAAAAAAGTGACTGGCAATGGCTTGGGATGCAGGGGATCATATTGGTTTCTTCCATATCTAACAAAGCTCTAAGCTCTCCATAGCACTTGCTTCTGCCACCTTCATGGCCATTGGAACAATTTATTCTTCTGAGCCCCTTCCATTGGGGCAAGTCTTCCCATGCTTGAGATAAATACCACAACCAATTCACTGATAATTTTAAGGGCAGTCAGTTACCCTCAATCTAGTTTAATCTGCCAATCAAGACAGTTTAAAGGAGTCTGGCTGCTGGGCATACTAAAGCTTCTAGGAGTCACAGGAAAGATGTAGGTGGCAAGTGGTCACCAAAGGAGGAAGAAATCCTGAAAAAGAAAACCCTCACTGTAGAGTGACTAATCTTCCCTGAACACTTCATTCACTAACAGGTGGATCCAGTAAGTCATATATAGAGTATAATGCCAAGGATCAGGAAAGAGGAGCCAAATTTTCATAGAGAAGGAAATGGCACCTAGAAAGAAGTCAGATCCAGATCAGGTTATTTCCCCAGGAAAAAGTACAGGAACTGGGATGAGAAGAGGGAGAGGTCAGAAGCCAAGTTAACCAAAGTCATTTCAGGTTCTGAACTTGGACTGAATGCCTCATTCAATACACCAGCTAGAAGAATTCATTCATTCAGAGTCCTGCATCTCTTGAGACTTGTGTTCCTTAGAGGAACATTGTTTCTACATACACTGAACCTACATCACGTTTCTTTATGGAACTGTCTGGATTGAATGGCAGCCTGATATAGTGAATAAGGCAATGTGTCTTGTCTGGAAGACCTAGGTTCAACTCCCATCTCACACCTTTGGTGAGTAACAACTTCTCCATGTCTTAGACTTCTCATTTGTAAAATAAAGTCCTGGACTTGAAGGTTTCCAAGATCCCTTCTAGCTCTAAATCTATGATTCTAGAAAATCAGCATCTGTTGAGAGCAGATTTCTTGTCTTTTCTTTTTAGAAAAAGACTAAAGTGATTTGAAGCAATGGCAGAATGATGAAGTGGGTAATGAAGCTAAGTAATATCATTTTTGGTTAGAAAAAAGATAGAGACTTTGGAAAGAAGAAAAGAAGCATTTATTAAGCATATATTATATGATAGTCACTGTGATAAGTGTTGTACAAATATTACTTTCTTTGATCCTCACAATAACCCTGAGTAGTAGGTGTTGCCCCATTTTACAGTTGTGTAAACTGAGACTAGCAGAGGTTAAGTCACTTATCCAGGATCATACAGCTATCAAGGATATCTGAAGCTGGATTTGAATTCTAAGCTTCCTGACTCTAGGTCTTACATTCTGTTGAACTCCCTAATGATATATATATATATATATATATATATATATATATATATATATATATAAACTCTATGATAATAAAACTAATTTTTCTCATATGTATTATAATTGCATCTATCTCTCTGGAAATAATTAGAAAAGAATAGTTCCAAACTCTTCTGAATAATGACAGCATCCTTGGAATAAGTTTATAATCTTCTGAGGGGACTACTTGGAAGAACAAGGTTCATCTGGCATATTACTTAATAGTACACTTCTAAATAGGAATTCTGTCTTCCAGAGTTAAAATGCAGATGAAATACTTTGGAGCTAAGGATCCAACAGTTCCTAATTTCTGTATCTTAATTCCATTCCCCACTTCAGTGTATCCTCCATGGAGTTTCCAAAGTGACTTTCCTTAAGCATAGATCCATCCATATTATTTTACTACTCAAACTCCAGTGGTTCCCTATTGGCACTAGGATAACAGAGAAATTGGATTTGGTTTGCAAAACCTACAACTATTTCCCCTAACATCTTCCCAATCTAATTATATATTACTATACTTCCATACTTACAAGTCTCATGAAAATTATCTTTTTATTTGTCATACATGACACGATTTCTCCATTTTCCATGCCTTTGCATTGATCAATCTCCCATGCTTGGATCAAGGAATAGTTGTAATGCTTCCTTAGGACCAGTGTGTCAAGGAGTGGAGGGGACGAATAACCAGTGGTTCAGTAGGACCAAGAATATGGAAGAGGAAGATGAGCTCTGACCCCAAAGTCAGTGTTTGTCCTGCTATTGTATTATATACTTCCTCTCCATTTATTGGTCTTGAGTCAAACCAGCTGCTAATGTGAGAGCAAGAGAAAATCTGTTATTTATTATTGTCACAGTGAGCTAGGTGCTCTTATAAAACCATGGAAAACCTTGTTTCCTCATTTCCTTTCATAGGCACTGAGTAGACTGAACATCAGGAAAGAATGGATGCTTTAGAGCAGTAATATGAAATTAATAGAAATGGGGGCCATTAAGCCACACATAAGGATCCCTATGGACTGCATATTGACTTAGAATAACATAGATCAACATCATCTATATTTTGCCATATTTGTATTTATTAAATATTTCCCAATTACATTTATTACAGTTTGGACCCCACTTAGGGGTTGTGGGGGCTACAAGTGGCCTCCTGAATGTGTATTTGACATCTCTGCTAAAGTACCATAGTATCATAGATTTGGAGCTAGAAGCATCCATGTCAAAACTATGTCTTAAGGAATTTACATGAATTTTCCCAGAGTCACAGAGGTAATAAAAAACAGATCTAGGATTTAAATTATCATTCTCATATTCCAAAAAGTATCCTTTTCATCATGCCATAATGTCTCTCCATAACTACTCTTTTCATAGGTTGTTTTTTAAGTTTGCAAAGTGTTATATATATATATATATACATATATATATAATCTCATGTAAGAGAGTTACTTCAGCAGCTATCACTTCCATTTTACAAAAGAGGAAACAAGTTCAGAGAGTCATCTCCATCACTGCACAGCTTATAAGTATCAGAGCCTGTGACTAGATCAGAATTTGAATACAGCTCTTCTTGACTCCAAACCCAGCACTCTTATCCATTATGCCTTGCAGTTAACCCTGGAAGAAGTATCAAATAGTCCTACAGAATATCCTTGGATGGGTTGCAACAAAATGGAAGATGACTCCAGAATTTACTCATGCTCCTAATGAAAGGTGAATTGGCAAGTTATCCTCTATTTCTACCTTTAGAATGGTTGGAAGGGGGTCGATGGAGGTAGGAGAGAGGAAAAAATGAGGACTACTATTCTGAGCTATGTATCCCTGCAGCACCTCATATCGAGAAGAAAATCCATTGGAAATTGGTTAGGACACAATAACCAAATGCCATTTTGAGTCTGTCTGCTAGACCGTTTCAAAGAGGTAACTTGATGACAGAGGCAAATCTCTATCTTTAGCCTTTATACTCATAATATTTTCTAATTCTATTAATAATGTTTAGGTTTAACTCTAAATTAATTGCAATCAATTAAAGGCCCTCCCCAGCTTTTACCTAAGAGCAATAAATCAAAATCTTTTAAAAGGAAGATGAGACAGGAGACAAGATCTATGGAATACACAAATATCCCTGTTTGAAATATGAATTTGTAAATGTCAGCTCTTCTGCCTCTTAATGATTCTTTGCTAAAAATGCGATAATGAAAATAAATTGTGTTGTTTTCTTAACAATAAATTATTCTTCCCTGGACAAAAACTTTCCTTTAAGATGAAAGAACCATCAAAGAAACGTGATTGTGTTTCCATGGATTTCATTAGTCATTACAGCCACTCGTTCTTATTACAACTACTTAGTATGCAGTTACCGAGGAGTGAGACACCAAGCACTAGAGACAATAATGAGATGGGAAATGGGAGGACAATCACACTTAGACACAAATAAGGAAGTCACAGAATCTACCTGCCCAGCATACGAGGGGGTCAAAATGACTTTCTTTCAAGAACATCACAGAGACTTTGCCTCCCCTTCAGAGGAGGGGCAAGTCTGGGTTCTTGGCTCCTGCCATTGAGTTCCCAGGGTGGGAATGAAGGTCACCTTGCTACTATTCTACTCCCCACAATTATCTGGAGGAAAGTAGATCTTGGGGCTCATTCCAAATTTTATTCTCATATGCAGGCTTTTTTTTTAAATCTTCTTTTGGCATCACTTGGAAGGAGAGAACATATCAAACCCGTGGATGTCAAATGCACTTGACGTCAAATACCTTTCATCCAGGCCCGAGTCTCATGGTGTCTTTTGAGCACTTCACCCAGGAAAGTGGCTTGTCACAGATGATTTTTCCAAGTGAAAGAGCATGGGGCATAATGAGACGATGAAGCACTGGCATATATTTCCAACCAGTTTCCCTACTCTTCAGATGCTAAACATGAGTCTGCATAGTAATTAGACCATCACAGAACTGCAGACATGGAGAGTATACAGGTCATGTTGATAAATCCTCTTAAGCATCCATAGCCCATTCATACAAACAGAACATTTGGGTCATTAATGTAAAGGGTAGGGATGTTTTTCCAGCTTTGAAGGCAATTTAAAGTATGGTTTCTTTTTCAAATAAAGTTAAACCATATTATAAAGTACTTGCACTTTGTATAAATTAGGCTGTACTCTATGTGGGTCAAACCATTGTCCCTTGGGTAATAATCATGGATATTTGGAAAAATGTTTTCCCTACATATGAGCCTCAAAATCCTATTAAGTATTAAAGATTTGAGTTGATTTGTTTTATTTTGTTTTGGTCCCCCCCCCCCCCGACCTGTGGTTTCTTTGATGTCAGGATGGCATGGGAATTCCCTCCATCAGTTCCAACCAGAAAATCATTTGTATTACAGTCTTTGAGGAGGCATCTGTATTCCAGTTTCAGTGAAGGACAGTTGATCATTTTCCTTTATCAATGAAGAAATACTTATTAAAGAACATGTTAGAGCACCAGACATGGAATCAAGAAGACCTGAGTTCAAAATCAGCCTCAGACATTTACTGGCTATGTGACCATGAACAAGTCACTAAAT
This sequence comes from Monodelphis domestica, assembly GCF_027887165.1. NCBI lineage: Eukaryota > Metazoa > Chordata > Mammalia > Didelphimorphia > Didelphidae > Monodelphis > Monodelphis domestica. Next base: position 30,068,311 of record NC_077233.1, on the reverse strand, counting down.
CCTGTTTGTCTTGGTTTCCTCCTCTATAAAAAGAGCTAGAGTAGGAAATGACAGAACACTCTAGTGCCTTTGCCTAGAAAGTGGCTCTGGAAGTGCTGATGTGATCTGAAAGACTGAGACATGATTAAAACAACCAAACAACAACTAAAGCAGACATCACTGAAGGGATAAAGGGAAATACAAATGGATCTTTAGCTACTCTCTTCCTTCTCAGTCTCAGGAAATGAGGTGGCCTTCTGCTTTTCCAAGCTACTTCCATTCATCACTCTTCACTTCATTCATTCTTCCCTCTCTTCTTTCTTCCTCTCCTTCAATTTCTCCTACCCCATTGATATCTTTTCCTCTCCCTACAAACATGCTTTCCCCAGTACTTAAAAAAATCTTGTTCCCTACTCCTAGCTATCACTTCAACTTTTATAAGCCTTGGAAACTTTTGGCAGACTAGTGAAACCTATATACCTTGTCTCCAAATAACCATTATACATAAAATAACCATTATACATAAAATAAAATAAAATACATAGAATTACAAAAAAAAGCTATCTATAATGAAATACAACTGTTAGAATGTATAAAAAATATTTTACAAATTACAGAGCTGTAAGTTAACAATAAAAAAGAAGCTTAGCAATCTTTAATCTAGGACCATAAGTGATTAGGCCAATCCAGAATCTATTTTGGAGAGGGAGTTTCATTACAGGATCTAGCTTTCCCAGACTTCCCAGGGCTGCCGAGAAAATTAAATGAAACAATGTATAGAAAAAAATTTTTTTTAATCTTATGGTGTTATATACATTTGAACTAATATAATACTTATATTATTGTCCTCATCGCACAGTTGAGGATATTGAAATTAACAGTTGTTTATTGGTTTTCTTAGAGTTACATGTGTAGTGAATATCAGAGGTGAGATTTGAACCTAGAACTGTCCTCCCTGAAAGTTTAGTGCTCTAGTCATCGATCTCATCTGCCATTCAATAATACAAGTTCCATTGATTAACTCATTCAGTCAACTAACAATTATTAAGGTCCTTCTCTGTGCCAAGGACTGCATTAAGCCCTGGGGTTCTTAAAAAAAAAAAAGGCAAAATACAGCTCATGGCAGTACTGATTTTTTTTTTTATTCTTTTCAGTTATAAAGTCAGAAATCCCACTGGTGAGCTTCTCAGTCTGTCCAAAGTTATCTATCTCTTCAGGCCAACTTCCCCTTTGAAATAAGAAATCACTTCTTGAAGGAAGTCCTTTTCTCTGAATTCCTTTTCAGAATCAACCTTTAGGGCCAGCTTCCCTTTTTTTCTGTTAAGAGGGACCAGGTAGAGGCCTTGGGTCTCTGATCTGAGAGGCTTAAGGGAAGGTTGTTCTACTACAACTGATGCCATTAAATCCCCTGAGCTTCAGATCAAGGGATGTCTCACACCATTACCTTCTTTTCTCATACAGAATCCACACATGAACTAAGTAGGCACATTTCTTCACACTAAGTAGAAGCTACTTGAGTATTTTCAATCTAGCTAAATCATCTCTATGGTCTCTATACCCTTTGTTAAGAATTATACTGTTCTGCCATAACAACTCCATATGTGGAAATAGTTATGTCTTCCCAAATCAGTAGCTGTAGAGATAGAAAATGACATTTCTTGGAAAGTTTGTTCAACAAATTTTACAAAATAAATGAATTCTTATCATGGAAAGACCTACATGAAATGATGAAGAGTGGAATCAAAGACTATTATATACAGCAACAGAAATAGTATATAAAGAATAATTGCAAATATCCACCTCCAGAGAAAAAGAACTGATAAACTGAAACAGGTATGAAATGGTTATATTTATACACACTGATACAGTCTATCTATCTAAATCTATCTATCTTTCTGTCTATGTATCTGTCTGTCCATCCATCTATATATCTATGTATCTATCTATCTACCTATCTATGTATCTATCTATGTGTCTATGTATGTATGTATGTATCTATCTATCTATCTATCTATCTATGTGTCTGTCTATGTATCTGTCTGTCCATCCATCTATGTATTTATGTATGTATGTATCTATCTATCTATCTGTGTGTCTGTCTGTCTATGTATCTGTCTGTCCATCCATCCATCTATCTATCTATCTGTTTGTCTGTCTCTGTATCTGTCTGTCCATCCATCTATGTATGTATGTATGTATGTATGTATCTATCTATCTATCTATCTATCTATCTATCTATCTATCTATCTATCTATGTGTCTGTCTGTCTATGTATTTGTCTGTCCATCCATCTATGTATTTATGTATGTATGTATCTATCTATCTATCTGTGTGTCTGTCTGTCTATGTATCTATCTGTCCATCCATCCATCTATCTATCTATCTGTTTGTCTGTCTCTGTATCTGTCTGTCCATCCATCTATGTATTTATGTATGTATGTATGTATGTATGTATGTATCTATCTATCTATCTATCAAATGATACCATCTCTAGGGAGGAAGAGGAGAAAGATGTCTGGGAACTTTAATATAACAAGCAAATTAATTAATTTTTTAAAAAGGAAGTGGGTATCCTGAAAAGTCTCTCCTGTTATTGGAACCTTATCTATCAACTCACTAATGACTGACATCAAATGAGTGTTTCTGATGAATTCTGTCTCTTTTTTTAAAGTGCAAGTGTCCTGGCCAATAGAGAGGATTAGTGGATGGAGGAATTGACTTGGAGTTAGGAAAATCTGCGTTCAAATTCAGTTCAGATGCTACACTTATTAGCTATTTGATCCTGAGAATGTCACTTAACCACTGTCTACATTTGTAAAATGGGAAATGTAATAGTACCTACCTGGAAGGAAGTTGTTGCAAGGATCAACTGAGATAGCATTTACATGCATTTTGCAAACCTTTAAGTGCTATTTAAATTCACTTGATTATAATTCATTGTTTTTTCCCAGTTCCCTTTTTCTCTCAATTCTTCTGTTTGTTATCTCTGGACAGGAAGTATTGTAACTTCTTGGTGCCCTCTGTAGAGATGGGCTTTTTATATGGTTTATTGCTTTCCTTTACAATATCCCATAGATCTTCTCCCCCTCCCCCATTTTCTTTTTGCATGACTTCTCTCTTGATAGGATTTTCTTGCTGGGGCTTGGCATTCATCTGAGTCATGTGTGTCCCTTGCCCTGGGCTTCAGATCATTTCCTGCGTTTCTAGGTCTAGTTGTAGAAATAGAATAATTTAAATTCAGAGGATACAGAGCTGCCTTCAAAGTCAATCTCACACCTTCATAAGTTCTAGGAAGGTGAGCAAAGGACAACAAATATCCATTCTTAATTATGTCCTTAATTGGAGTCCTTTAAAAATGAAGTTCTAATATTGCTATTGAAAAACATTTTAACAGAAAGTTAATATGTAAAAGTATATTTTGAATTCAATCAATAATTTTTTGTTTTGTTTTTTACATTAAAAACATTTGAAGATTACCAGCACTCCCTGAATGATCTCTGTAAGAAAGGACAATTAAACAAAACTAACACAGTGGCCTCATCTGGAAGGGTAGGCAACATTCTGAATACGAATTGTAGGTCCCCAACCTCTCAATTAAAAAAAAATTAAGCAATAGAAATCTCTTTTTCTCCCTCCTTCCTCCTGGCACTGAGAACCAAAAAAGCCAAACAAATTCCTTTTGTCAAATGTGCATCATCAAGCAAAACAAATTCCTTCATTGGCTGTATGCAATAATATGTCTCATTCTGCACTGTTAGTCTATTATCACCTTTCTGTCAGTTCTGTACAATGGAATGCATGTTTATTAAAGAGCTGTGAATTTCAAAGCACTATTCTGAGAATACAAAGACAAAAGACAAAGAAGCAGTAGGAGTTGAGAGGCAGTCTGGTTCACCCAAGAGGAGGCTGGAGTTAGAAAGCCCTGAGTTTAGTTATCACTTCTGCTACTTCCTACATGTGTGACCTTGGGTGAATCACAACCTTCTGGACTGCAATTTCTTGAGAGCTTGGCTTAACTGTCCTCTGATAGCTCTTCCAGGTTTAAATCCAAGAACCTATACCCTCTGCTCTCTAAAAGCTTAATATTTAGCAAGGAAGATGATGTACTGACTGATTGACTAAGTCACTTAACTATGGGTCCATTAATATGTGAGTTCCTTGAAGGCAAAGCCTTTTGTGGTGTGTCCCTAGCACATAGCACAGGCCTGGCACACAATGCCAACAAATGTTGTTATTTAATTACTAATTAATGGACTGATTGATTGCTTTGGATGTCTCTGTAGGCTCTGTTCTAGGTCTTCTACTCTCATCCCACCATACTATTTTATTTATCTTATCAGCTTCCATTAGTTCATTGGGATTTCTGAGCAAATCTATAAATCCAATACTCTCTTCTCCCCAGAACTCCAGTACTCTATGACTATCAGTGCCTTTTGGACATCTCAAACTGGATGAGTCTAACTCATTATTTCTTCCCCTGAAGCCTCTCTTTTCCCATTATCCCTCTTACTGTTGAGAGCATCTTCATCCTTCCATTCCTTGAGTCATCAAGCCTCACTGTCATCCTCAACTCCCATTCTCCATATACCTAATCTCCATATATCTAATCTAATCTATCAAATCTTGACGTCTTTCCTATATTTCTCCTTCTGTCTTCTACTCACATAGCTGCCACCCTAGTATAGTCTTATCATCTTTTACCTGGATTATTATTACAATAGCCCTCTATCTGATATCCCTGCCTTAAGTCTTGCTACAATCCATCCTCTTCACAGATGTCAAAGGGAGTTTTTCTTATAGGGAAAATTTGACCATATCAGGCCCTAAACACGCACACACACACACACACACACACACTCAATAAACTCCTGTTACTCATTATTGCTTCAAGAATAAAGCATAAAATGCTCAGTTTGACTTTTAAAACCTTTCACACCCTACCTCCTTTCTAATTTTCTATCTTTTGCCTTATTCAGCTCCATAAACTCAATAATCCAACTACATTGGTCATTTGCTACTCTTGAGCCATGGCACTCTAGTTCCCAAATCTTTTGTCTTTGCAATGACAGCCCTCCCCACCTTCAAAACCCATGTCTCTAGTTTTTGTTCTTCCCCTCTAACTTCTGGCTTTTTTGTCTTCTTCCAAGATTCACCTCAAATCCCACCTTCTGTAGGAAGCCTTTCCTGCCTCTGGTCTCAATGGCTCCCCCCAAAAGATGTTCGTCTCTGTGATTACCTTTCTTTTATACTGTAATGATCTTATACACTATAAAATTTAAAATTAAATCTTAAATAATGAAAAATATTATATTTTAGGAGGCTTATTAAATGATAATTAGAAAATCAAGGAATAAAGAAGATACAAAATAAAGACCACATGGCCATGGCTGGTTAGCCATTTTCAAAATCCCCACTCACCACCATCACCACTGGCTTCATGCCCAAGGAACAAAAGGATGAGCCTCAACTCCTACTGACTATCCTCTGACTACATCAGTGGGCTCTTGGGAAATATTAGGGTAACAGATTTTCATTTATACAATGCATATCATTACTTACATGTCATTCTATTAAAATAAAAACTCTTCGAGGGAAGGGATGATGTTAATCTCTCTTTGTAATACCATTGCTTACCATAGTATCTTCCACATATAAATTACTTAAATGAATAACTGGGTCTCAGTTACTATTTCTTTAAAACACCATGGTTGGATTGCATGATCTCTAACTTCTCTCTCAACTCTAAATTCTATAATCTGATGAATATAAGAATTGCAGAGAAACATGGGAAAACTTGTATAATGTGATAAAGAGGGATAAAAGAAAACTAGGAGAAAAATATGCATGATGAAAACTTATATAAATGTCTTACTTCCAATTTGAGCAGGGTAGATCTATTGAAAAGAATTGAATCATTGATTCACTAGATGAGTTTTCTATAGTACATAGGAAATTTCTGTTTAGTAGTTGTGCATATTGACAATACATTTAGATGTATATATATAACCATTATTGCATCTATAGATCACATAACTGAAGAATTGGAATGGACCTTAGAAGTCATTTGGTCTACCTAAATTGGAATAAGAATCCTCTCTACAACAATGCAGACAAGTGGTCACATAGCTTTTGGTTAAAGACTTCCAACAAGGGGAAAACACTCCCTCCCAAGATAGCTGTTTCCATTGGTATACAGTCTTTATTGATAGGAAGAATATCCTTGAATCAAGACAAAATATTCTTCTTTGCAACTTCCATCCATTTCCTCTGGTTCTATCCTTAGATGCCAAGAAGAAGCCCAACCTCTTCTGTTCCCTCATCATTAATACTCATCATTATTATCATTACTAATATTTATATAATACTATATTCCATGTGCTATGCTAAGTGCTTTCTAATTAAAATATCATTTGATCTTAACAATAATCCTGGGAGGCAGGTGCTGCTATCATTTCTATTTTAAACTTAAGGAAACTGAGGCAAATGGAGGTTAAGTGATTTGCCCAGGTTTGACATCTAGTCAATATCTGGGATTGGATTTAAAGTCAGTAATTTCTGACTCCAGGCCCAGCACTCTATCCACTACTGCACTTTTCTGTCCTATATAAGACTTTAGTCTCTAAACTAACTTCTCCAATGCCAAAATAAAAACAAGACAATCCTCATATAATATGCCACCATTCTAGGGCATATCCATTATGTGTTTACATATATGTATATACTTATGTGGCTTTGTGACATTATAGATTATATGATGAGGTAGAAATCCGTACCCTCCTAAAGAGATGCTTTATGATTCACTTGGGTTGTAGCTACCCAGCAGCTAAATAGGAGGAAATACTTCTACTTCTGCTATGTACAGAGTCAGTTTCTAAGGCTGGATTTTCTTCCAAAAACTTTCCTCCCTATCCAAATATCTCTAGAGTACTTGTATATGGGCTCTGTTGCCCAAACAATCCTAAATTTTTACTACAATTAACTACATTTTCATGCCTTGTCTCAAGTAGAATGGAAGCTTCTTGAGGCTTTTATTTTTTGTCTCGTCTTCAAGTTTCAGGCTCCAAAGTCTTTGGCACTGTCAAATGGTATGCCATCAGAAAAGGGTATGATTATCAATGGGAATGGCATCAAAAACTGCTCATCTTTTTTTTAAATTTAAATTTGTTTATTTGTTACATAAAATACTCATGTAACTCCCTCCCTTCCCTCCCATTAGAGAAGGCATAATTTGACTAAATGATATATGTATATATAAAATTGTCATGTTTATTTCTATTTATCAGTTCTTTCTCTGAAGTTGGACATACACAAATCATTCTTCCAACAATAATTCTGTTACTGGATGTAATGTTCTCTTGCTTCTGTTCTTTCACTCTTCAAAATTTCATATAGGTCTTTCTTTCCATGTTTGTTTTTTTAATTAACTTGTTCATCATTCCTTATACTTCAGTAGTATTCTATCACAGTCATGTGCCACAACTTGTTAAGTTATTCCCCAAATGATGGATATCTCTTCAATTTACAGGTCTTTGCTACCACAAAGAGAGCTGCTATAAATATTTTAGAACACAGAGGTTCTTTTCCTTTTTTCTCTGATAACCTTAGAAAATAAACCCAACAGTGGTATTGCTGGGTCAAAAGTTATACACAGTTTTATAACTCTGGGCATAATTCCAGATTGTTCTCCAACATGGTTGAATCAGTTTGCAATTCTACCAACAGTGTATCCATGGGAACTTTCCGACCACAGATCTCTTCTGTTTCAAATGATCCTGAGACTTTCCATTTCTGTTGGGTCCCACTACTGAAGTGTAAATTCCTTGTGATCAAGGACTGTTTTGCTTCTATATTTGTATCATCAGCACTTAGCATGAGTCTTTGCATATAGTAAGAACTCAATACATGTTTTATTCTAATCCTTCTTTCTTCTTTTATTCTTTTCTGTTCTTTTCTATTCTTTTTTCTCTTTCTTTCATTCCTTTCTTTCTTTCTTCATTTCAAACATAATACCATATACTTCAAGAAAGTAGAGACATTAATGCTTCGATATCATTTTGTAAGGAAATCTTTATTTAAATTTCCCTGAGATCTGTACTTGCCTTTGCATTGTCTTCATCAATGGCCGGATAAAGGTCAAAATAGAATCATGGAGGTAAAAAGTAAAATCACACAGATCTGGGAGAGATAGCCAGGCTGACTAATAATAGAATCCAGGATAACAAAAATATAAAGATTTCAACTGGTGAGAATATTGAACTATATTCAATAAAAGAAAATACAACAAAATGGAGGGGCTAAATATATAAACTTAACTAATAAAATTTAGAGATGTGAAATACTTTAATTCATCATAAAAAAAATTGTGAGTTTTAGTAAAAGCTCAATATGATTCAATAATGTAACACGGCAGCCAAAATATTACATCTTAGGCTGAACTAAGAGAGGTAGGGTGATTGAACATGTCACCATTGCTTTTATGATACAATCTACCTACAGGACTAGGAAGGTGATTTTCCCATTGTAATCTGCCCTTGTCAGAGGATATCTTGGGTATCAGACTCAGTTCTTGGAATGTCATTTTTAGAAGGACATTAAAAAGCTATTGAGAATTAGAAGGAGGGCGACAAAGATAATAAAAGGCCTGTTAAAACCACAGAATTAGGGCTGTAAGAGACATCATTAGAGGTTATTTACTCCAATCATCTCATTTGCTAGGCAAAAAAAATAGAGCCAAAGAAGATAAGTGATTCGTCCAAGGTCACACAAGCAAAAAATGTCAGAACCAGGATTTTTATCTAGGTTCTTTGATTCCAAATCCAGGTCTCTTTACCCCCAAATATTTTGTTTCCTCATATTTTGGTGGGGAATCATTTTCATAATTTAGTTGGGGGGGGGGGTGCAGCAGGGTAAGTCAATGGATTGAGAGCCAGGTCTAGAGACAGGAGGTCCTGGGTTCAAATTTGGCCTCAGACACTTCCTAGTTGTGTGAACCTGGGCGAGTCACTTAATCCCCATTGCCTAGCCCTTACTGCTCTTCTGCCTTGGAACCAATACACAGTATTGATTCCAAGATGGAAGGTAAGGGTTTAAAAAAAAAAGAAATGAGTTGGACCAGATGGCTTCCAGAATTCTTTCCAAATCTAGGATTTTGTGATAGAATGTGATGCAACCCTTAGTTCTTTCAGTCCTTTATTCAACAAACAAGTATTACATGACTACTGTTTATAATATCTACATTTAATATTGTGATTAGGGGAAATGTATATTCATTTTTATCATACTCTAGCTACTTGCCAGATTTCCATTAAAATTAGTGAGTAGAAAAAATAGAAGATAAATTAAATGCAAAGTGGTCCATTAAGATATTATTGTTCATTTAAGGTATGACGTATCTAAGAAAACATTTTCATAATAAATTGGAGAAGAATAGTTTCTTTCAACACTCCAATAACAGCCACAGTTGTAAAGATTTCAATTATTCAGACCAAGCAATTTCCCTTTCTATCTGCAATGCTTTCTCCCATCCCTTCCTCCCCCCACTTACCCTCACAACAAATAAGAAGCAACTAAGTGGTGTCAACAAGTGAATGACCAATGACAGCTCTTAAATAAAGGAAGTAAGTTGCTATTTCTACTATAAGAATGTTTATTAAACTAATTCATTCAACAGACATTTGTCGAAAATGTACTCTGTATGAAACACTAGAGATAAATAGTAGACCTGTGATTTCAGTGGTATTAGGAAACACTGGGGTGTAGAAATTTCCTTGATAAGTGTGAGTTGACAATTCCTTAGTGTTGCTTAGGACACTAAGAGTTAAGTTACTTACCCATATAGATACAGTCCTTATCTACCTGGTTCCAAGGATGATTCTCTCCACTATCATATTGACTCTACAGGGGTTGGCAATACCAACACAGAAACCAAAACAGCCCATACCTTCAAGAAATATATATTCTACTAGGTAGATCAAATGAGTTTTTATAGATCCCAGAAGGTAAAGTCTAGTTAGTTCATGTTTAATACATGAGCACACATGAATTAGATATTTAATAGATTGGTTTTGATTGATTATTTTATTAGTAGGCATTCTCTCCATCAGTACAAATCATATCTCCATTTGTACCTTTTTCTCTCACAGAATTCTCATCCAAGTCTCTAAAAAATCTTCTTGAGGATTCATTGAACACCTTCATCTTAGGATCATATGGTCGTAGTAGCTCTAAATCAAGAAGGGACCAATCTAACTCCCTCATTTTAAAAGTGATGAAATTGTCAAAACAGAATTTAACTGACTCCCAATATGAGACAGTATAGTGTGTGGAGTGGGAGTTGAATTCAGGACAGTTCATTGATCTTTTCTTTGTACCACATGCTTTATGTTCCATGCACTTAAATACTACTTTGGCTTCACAACTGAAGTGTCTTAGTCTGATCATGTGACCAGTCAACCTTTTTCTCTGGTTATCTTTGACCTTAGTAATATGTTTTATATCAGTATTTGTATATGTCTACATTTATCATGTAACATTCTATTGTATTTGGAGAATCTATAATATTGATTCTCCTGGGATCGTAATTTTCCATGATTGATAACTGTAAGGACCAATATGGGCCAATATTAATGTTGAACTTTCATGAGCAGATCAGGAATGCTGAAAATGGTACACAATTTCCTGATTTAAAGACTCCTATTTTCTATACGTAAACCTAGCCACATATAGGTATATCTACAGGAACAATATACACATTTATAAATTTTATATATAACATATATTACTATATATTATGTGTTATATGAGTGATATATAATTATATATGTGTAACAGTATTAATTCATTATTATATATTGTGGCATATGAATATATGAGATATAGATATGTAGATCAATAGATGATAGAGAGAGATACATTATATATCTATATATTAGGTAGATAGGTAGATAGACAGACAAACAGAAAGACAGACAGACAGATAGACAGGTAGATAGATAGATAGATAGATAGATAGATAGTTAGATAGATAGATAGATAGATAGATGAATAGATGGTTGGATGGATAGATGGTTGATAGATAGATAGATAGATAGATAGATAGATAGATAGATAGATAGATAGATAGATAGATAGATGGATGGATGAATAGATGGTTGGATGGATAGATGGATGGATAGATAGACAGACAGACAGACAGACAGACAGACAGACAGACAGACAGACAGACAGACAGATAGATCCATTTGACAAATTGCCCAATCAACTACAAGCCTTGGCAGGCAAAACAATGTTTTTGAATTCTCTAAGGGCCCTGTAAATAAGGTCTTCACTGATTGCAAAGATGGTAAGGTATTTGACTATGAAACTGCCACCTAACTTGTAGGAAATAGTCTCCTTCTGTATGATTTGTATGGAATTCAATTCAGTTTAAGGATATTTCCTTTTTTTGTTTGTTTTAACCCTAAACTCCCATCATAGAATCAATACTATACACTGGGTCTAAGGCAAAAAAGCAGTAAGAGCTAGGCAATGGGGGTTAAGTGACTTGCCCAGGGTGACACAGCTAGGAAGTGTCTGAGGTCAGATTTGAACCTAGGACCTCCCATCTCCAGGCCTGGCTCTCAAACCCCTGAACCCCTTAGCTGCCCCCTAGAGAACAGTTTCCAGGCCCCTTCAATTATTCATAAAAACTCATAAACTTAGAATGGATTATATTCTCAGAGGTCATCTAGTTCAACCTATTAATTTACAGATAAGGAAACAGACCCAAGGAGAGTAAGTGATTTGCTCAGGGTCACACTGGAAAATGGTAGCAAAGCTATTATACCCCAGAAGCTACCCAGTCTAAATTCTTCCTTTTACAGAAAAGGAAACTGAGGCCCCATGAGATTAAGCAACTTGCACAGGTCACACAGAAAGGAAAGGGTAAAGCCAAAGTTTGAATACAAATACAATTCAGCATCTCATCTCTCTTTTTAAGCATTACACTTGACAAACAACTGATTTACCAATTCCAGCAAAGTCAAGGGACCATGGTGGAATATTCTACCTCCTGATAGACTGACTCTAAGTCAGGTCTTGGCATAGAATACTTGTCCTCCTGGATCTGTTTTGTAAGGTTTGATTGTGCTTATCCATGAATGCGGCTACCAATCTACCCACATTCATCTGATGGTGAGGACCTTGCCTTTACTGGTGACATAGCTGTAGCATATATCCTCCAGTGACTTCCCCACTCACTAGAAGGTGTCAATTGCACAAGGAAGAGGACTTACAGAAGCCTGGGAAATATTCTCATCACCTGATCACAGAGCCCTATCTAGCCCAAAAACCAACCATGGGTCAACTGGACTGCCTCACCTCACCAACTATTTCTAGACCAAGTGATTCTTCCATTCTGCCCTGCAGTCCATTATTAACCAACCTGATGTTTAACTACTTTGAATATTTGTATTTATTAAATTTGTATGTTTGCCAAACATTTCTCTATGTACTTGGTGCTTTCCTCATTAGAATATAAGATTATTGAGAGGAAGACTTATTTGATTCTTTGTATTTCCTGCTCCAGCACCTCGTACAGTACCTTACACATAGCAAATACTGAATATCACTTGTTAATTGATTGACTAACTCATTTGATGGAACTGCCAGGCTCCCAAGGACTCTGCTTCCCAGTTATGGAGGAAATGAACTGTGACTTAGTGGAAAGGCCACTAGACTTGGAGTCCATCATATCTGGGTTGAAATCCTTCCTTAGACACTGACTAATCAAGTTAGTAGGTTTCCCTGATCAGGTGCATAGCACAGGGGTAATAAATGTGTCCTCCAAGTCACTACTTTGTTCAAAAATAGTCAGTGCTTCCCTTCTAACTACCAAATAATGTGCAAAATCCTATTTCTTCATGTGAGATTCATTTTCTATGGCATGCTACTCACAACTCATTGGGCAAAGAGAGTGCCTACATGAAAGCCTGGGAATGAGTCTCAAGCATACGACTAATGATTAGCAGGACAACTTAGCTTGGCTCTCCTAATGAGCAAGCTGGAATGCTGATCTAACTTGGTCATTCAGGTCTACAGTAGTCAGACCATAGCTGAATGATGGCATTTGACTTTGGGTCTTTTCAAAATGGAGATTGTTGAACTTGAAAACACACCCAGAGGACAACAAAGATGGTGAAGGTAGGTAGAGTGCTAGGCCTGGAGACAGAAAAACTCATCTTTCAGAGTTTAAATCTGGCCTCAGATACTTACTATTCTTGTTACTCTGGACAAGCCACTTAAATCTGTTTGCTTCAGTTTTCTCATCTATAAAATGGGCTAGAGAAAGAAGTAGCAAACTCCAAATGGGGTCATGAAGTGTTGAACAGCACTAAAAAATGACTGAATAACAACAAATGCCCTCTGAGTTCCTAATTATAATTCTGTAACCAATTCCTGGGAAGAGTTCATCTGTTCAGTAATATGTTCCAACTAAAGACAAAGAGAATCCCAGAGGGCTATGTTATAGGCTGGAACATACCTTTCTGTACTTTTTATTTCATAATTACTAAACAATACTGTGGTAAATGTTGGGTGAGAGGAAGTGAGTTCTCTTTCTTTAAATTTCTCCATAATATCTCTTCCCTTCCTTCCCAGACTGATGCCATCTTACTGCCCTTACATTTTTCTTTATCTTCTCTTAAGTATTATCTTAGCTCCCATCTTCTGCAAAAAGTGTTTCCCAGTCCTTAGTGCCTTCCCTCAGAAATTATCTCCAATTTGTCATGGATAAATCTTGCTTGTACGTAGTCATTTGTATGTTATCTGTCATTGGCTTTTATTGCATAATGCCTGGCACATAGTAGATGCTTAATTGTGCTGACTGACAGACTGAATAACTGAATGACATTTTCTATGTTCAATGCACATAACTCATCGACTAACTTTCACACTTTGTTCCATCTCATGACTTTGCTCCTTTGTCTAGGTTGTCATCCTTTCTGAAATGCATTCCATCCTGACTTCCTCTTCTTAGGAGCCCTAGCTTCTTTTAAGGTTCAGTTCCGAGTCTGACTTTCATAGGAAGTCTTTCGTGTTTCCCCAAGGTCTTTGAGTTCTCGCCCTCTGCAAAATCATTTTCTTTAGGTGTATTTCTTGAGATTCCTACAGCAGAATACAGTTGCTTCCCATTGCTATCTATTTTCATTGTTTTTTTTTCTCCCTAGCACCTATAGGCACATCCTGAATACAGGAGGCTCTTAAGAAAAGCTTACTGGATTGGATAGACTTGAAATCCAAATGGCTCATTATACATGCCATGCTACAAGTGTTGGCTTTCCTGTCCTAATTTTTGATGATGTTTTGTTTTTAAAGACCTGTTGGGTGACCCTTGTCTGATTCAACCTGTTGGAGGGGACCAAGGCTAGAGCGGCAAGTTGTGCTTCCTAAAATATTCATACACTTCTACAGCCATCAATTTCTCTTTTATACAGGTCAACAGAGAGCCATAGCCGCTGTCTCACTGTATCTAACTCTTGGAATGTCCAAATTTAAAAAGAATACACTCTTGCTCAGCTCCCCATCAGTTTTCCTTGATTATGTTTCAGAAAAGCAAATTCTCCTAAGGTGAGCTTTTAAAGAGAACAATTTTCTGCTCCTCTTGACTATATGAGACACTCAGAAATTAATGAAAAAAGCGGTGCCTGTCTGGTTTATAGGCATCACAGTCTTATTTCTGCATAAATTCTCTCAGGTCAACTCGAAAAACAGTTCAGGGTCAAAATCTCATCTAGTCACCTAGATTAAAAACTAATTTCTCTAAAGTATATCCTATATTGAAGCTTTTTCATGCAAATAAATAGCAAGGGCCTTATCCTCTTCTCCTTTATTAGCTGGGCATGTCATGAATTTGAAGAGAACATTTTGTTCTGTGCTCTAATTACATGCATTATAAGGAAAAATCCATTCCTTGCATACATATCATTAGATGCCGTTGCCAGGCCCGGGATCTATCAGCGAAGCCGTCACGGTAACTCATCCTAATATTGACAGTTTAATCTTTTTGTTTCATATGAGATTAAAAGTCGCATGATGGCCATTCCCTCATAGCCAGGGTGGTGCATCCAATTGGACCTGAGCCGTGTCTAAGTGCTATTTCTACCCTGAAGATGGACTCCAACTTACTGAAAACAGTAATTATCCTCCTTCAGGGGGAAGAGAAAATGACCTATTGATGAAAGGACTCAGTGAGGCTGATTTTAAATATATATATATATATATATATATATATATATATAAAAATATAAAAAATAAATATATATATATATAAAACATACATATTCATGTACATACAAACCCATAAATAATGCTTGCTTGCAGCTAAGCAACCTCAAAGATCATGTAAATATTGGTTTATTTTCTGTGTGCTCCTACAAAGGGAAGTTTTCGAATTCTTTTCCTTCTGACAAACAGACACACCAGAATTGTCACTCACCCAGGCTCCCTTTGGAGTTCTGAATATGGCAGTTTATTTGGTGGTCCTATTTGCTCACTGTTCAAACCTACTGGCTGCCTTTGAAATGAAGAGCCTTTTTCCTCCCTCAAAATCCCTTATTGGATCTCAGGGTATGTCAAGCCTTTAAAAAAAAAGGAAAGAGAAAATGAAAGAAAAGAAAACATCTGGGATATGGAAGCAAGGCAAAACTGTCTCCACTGAAAATATTTATTGAAATGATGGTGCTGAACCCTTTATCTGTGAAGTAGCAACTCACAAATAAGAAATATAGGAATGTATAGGGCTGCTGGAATTTAAATCATATGGCAGCCTTCCATCTGAGATGCAACAGTAATTTAAAGCCTGGCTGGTGTGGCAGATTTATTCCTTGGTAAGCAAACAAAAGGCCTTTTTTGGCTGAAGCACCTGCCTTAGAAAAGGGTCTCCTGCCTAGTAGAGAATGCCCAGGGAATTTATGGGGTCGACTTTCCCCCATTCAATCAGCATATGGATTTCACTCATCCACATATTCATATTGATGGGCAAATTAATATTAATGAGATTCAGCAAATCCCATTAGAGTTGACTAAAATGCCATGTGCTAGCTTAGGTGGTTGGATGGGGCACTTAGCAGGGTATGAATTCTTGGTAGCCCTATGAAATTTTTGATGCCTGAATTTTTTTTGCATCACACTAGAGAAGTGCTTTCATAACAGAAATTATATTATATTATGGTCCTGATAAGTACCTGGGCTAGTGCGAAACACTCAATAAAGATTAATCAAGTTGAATTGTATTGAAATGAAGAATGGGAAGAAGACCTGCAGATATTGGAGACAGGCTCATAGAGTCACAGAATTTCAGGGTTGAAAAGAACAAAGTTGGCTTTTGCATCCTAGGGGTCTTTCAGCTTTTTGGTTATATGGTCTCCTTAAGCAGACTCCTTAAACAAATGGCCCACTTCTCAGAATAATGGTTTTAAATGCAAATTAAATGTATAAATTCGCAAAGGATACAAATTCTATTGAAATACAGCTATAAAACTACCTTTTAAAAATGTTCATGGAGCCCAGGTTAAGAAACCTTTAATTTTAGTCCAATTCATAACTAAAAAAAAAAATTCCATCTGTCATTTAGCTTTTCTTTTTAACAAATAACTTAAATATTTTATTGGTTTGCAACTAAGCTTGTTATGCAATGATTGAAAACTTATAACTAATAAAGGCAACATATTATACTTTTGCACTCTTTTGGGGTAGCTCTTATTGCTAGAAGAATTTCCTTATTCATCCATCCTTCTATATATCCTTTTGGAAGTATAGAAGTACATATATGTATAAATACTTACACATGAGTACACACAATCTATATGTGTTTGCATATATATATATACATGCATATGTATGTGTATATACATTTAATATATTATAAATTATAAATTTTGTACATATATGAAAGGCAGCATTACATAGTGTGGCATTTAAAAGAGTGGGAGCCATAAACTGTAATAATTAAAATGGTTGAAGGCTGTAAACTGTAAGAGTTAAAATAGTTGAGGTTATAAACTGTAGTGATTAAAATAGTGGAAGATATAAATTGTGATAGATATAAGAGTGGATGAGTAAGTTGTGACCGCAGGAAATATGTTTTCACTACAGTGTTTTTTTTTAAATCAAATATAAGGTGGTCGCCAGGGAAATATTCCCAATTATTCAAATATACCCAAGTCAACTGGGTTTTATAGAGATTTTAATTAATAACACAATGAGGAATCAAAGAAAGAGAGAGAGAGAGAAAGAAAAAGGAAATAAATGAGAAAAGAATAGGCAGACCCAGGCAGCCCTGGCCAACCCAGGCCTAAGCCCTAAAAGAAAAGATCAGTCAGTCCTTATATCTTAATCACTCACCACAAGATCTGTCCAAGCAAGGATTCTAGTGACACCAGGGCTGCTCCATCTCAGCTGACTTCACCAGCTCAATCCTCAATCTGAATGTTTCAGAATGAGTCCCTTGAGCTCCTATCTGAGCTCCTATCTAAAGGGCAATTTCTCCTGTGTCACCTCCCCTAAGTCCTTACATCTACCAATCACAGTAGACATTTTCCAAAGGACAGCCCATTCTGAATTCACACCTGAGTAGACTAATCCTTTTAGTAATCCACACCTGAGTAGGTTAGAATCTCTGAGTAAATTTCTCACCTCTTTGTCCCATGTAAGTTTGCCTGACCTTTATAGGTACTTAGCACCCCTTTGTATTAATTCTAAAAATAGGCATGGCTTAAGTATGGGTGTAAGCATTTCTCATTGTTCAGCAAGGAGTTTTCTCCCCTAAAGCAGTCTTAAGTACAGGTGGAGTAGAGGTCTTCCCATTTCTGATCTAAGTAGAGTTCTCACATTTTAGATCTAAGTAGCTTCACTGTTTAAAATGGGGAATAGTCCCAATAGGGAATTGTCCCAATAAAAAATTCCCCACTGGGGAATTTTTTAACATTCACAAGTCTGAGAAATTTCAAGATTCACAATAGTGGATAGAAAGTAGACCTCAAAATCAAGAAGACTTGAGAATCCTACCTTTAACACACACTGGCTTCATTACTGTGGTTAAGTCATTTTGTTTCTTGATGATCTAGGCAACTCTCTAAGATCATCCTATATCAGTGAGAAACACAATTCCAACCTTTATCCACAGATCTAGAAATTAATCTCCTTGCGGAGAGGAGGAAACTTTTTGACTCATTGTGTGTTCTCAGAAACCAGCCCTATATCTGGCACTTAATCTATGTCTAATAAATCTTGATTGATTCATCAGGTCTAAATTTGCCAATTGGCAGTTTCCATTCAGCACAACAAATTTCATCCCACATTTGCTCTTTCACGGGAGAAATGGAAGACGTGTGGAGCAAAGCTAGGACTTGTTAGTCCCTCTCAGTTTATCTCACATTAAGAAGAGAACTGGCTAGTCCAGCTGTACCTCAATCACCATTTTGAGAAATCCAAGCCATTGGGAGAAATTTTAATCTGAATATTTACCCCGTAACAAGCTTGATGGCAGTAGTGATGAGAACATTTGGGGTTTAACCTAGTGAATGGCAATGTCACAATGATCTCTGATTTACTGGTGTGGGTCATCTTTCTATCAACCAAAACAGAAGATGACCTTTTTATAATGTACAATCTTGGGGAATTATCTGAGATTCAGGGAGGTCCAGTGATCTCTCTGGGGATAGTAGAGACTGTGAGGGACAGAGGCCATTCAGGCTTTCCTGACTTCAAATCCAGCATTCTAACATCATGCCTTACTGACTCTCTAGCTCAACAATTCTGATGGTTGCCAAACCAACACTTGAGTTTCTTGGAGTGGCAAAGTGACCCAACTACATTCTTTTGTCAGCTAATATGATATGCCTTATAGGTAATAATAATTTTTAAATGGCTTCTCTCTTTTCGTATTTTGCTATCTGGATTTCCACACTGATTCAAGGCCACATCACCTAAAGATCAAAAGTGGAGTGTTTCTAACAAAATAGGAAGCTTCTGTAACTCATAGGGAACTATTTGCTGTATCATATGCAATGAACTTCAAAACCAGCCAGGCTGATGATTTCATTATAATCTGAAAGAGATTCTGTTGGGAAAAAAAATTATCTTCCTCTATAGATTTTCACCCTACTGGAGTTAAGAATGATTGTTATGGAAGCTGGAACAGTCTGTCCAATTCACTCCTGAAATTATGGTCCTTGAGTAAATGAATTGTGATTAGATAACTATTAGACAGTAGAGACATTGTCTCGGGAAAGGACGTCTTGATCATTTGCAACCAAATTGAGAACACCTTCTAGACCTTGGGGAGCAGATCCAGCTTTCTTTTAAAAGTGTGGGAAACATTGGAGAGTGCTAAGAGGAAAGCATCTTGCCTCTAAACAGAAGGAAAGGGGAATCGATAGTTTAGCGTTTTAATTTTAAATTCTCCTTAGAGGAGGCAAACATATTTTTCTGATGACAGTTATAAAGAGGCCAGGCCATTTAAGTACAGCAAGCAAGTACTTACAAGATATCAAGTGAAAGGGAGTGTTTATAGCTCTGGGACTGTGTAATTTATGCAAAATGATTGCTCGTTGCCCATGAAAAGTTGCTACTTTGGGAATCTTATACTTAATAAATCAGGCAAATTGTTCTCGATATACTATATATATCTTGAACTGAAGCATATTGTAGTTTGTTCTTTCGATGATGGTATTCATTTGAAAAATTTGCGGAGGGAAGATTGTCAAGTGGCAGGTTCTAAACCGTATAATAATAACTGTGACCGATTGCAACTCTCCAGAAAGGTAATTAAATAGGAGGATGAGTCAACGATAGCTTTCCAGCTTCTAGTTTATTTTTATAGACAGTTGGCAGTGATAAATTGAACAATTAGGTGCTAATGTAAACTGAGGTAACTTATCATACAGCGCAGATAATTATAGCACCAGTTATAAGTGTTACAACAACACATGTGAAATTGATAGTCAAGTATAAGCTGAACATAAAAAGGGATCTGATAATGCAGTTGGGCTTATAACTACTGCCTGGAGATATGTAGGTCAGTCTAAACTATTACTGTTTTTTTCTGCTCTAAGATTTGATAAAAGAATCCGTTGATTTTGTAGCTCTCATTCGTCCTCCATTTGTTCTCAGAATTCTTTCAATTATCCTGCCATTCAGTGTCTCTAATGGAATTACCCATTTTTTACTTAGCATGACCCATTAGAGTATAAGCACTCTGGGAACAGGAACTAATTTTTCCCTTTCTTTGAATCCCCAGCATTTAGCACAGTGCCTGGTATATAGTAATCACTTAATAAATGCTTTTTGTTGATCTGACCTAGGAGTTTCAGAAGCCCATTTCTTTCATTGAATTTTGGTCTTCATCTCCAGCAAGGAAGTCATTAAGAAAGGGCTTAAGAGAGTTATATAGCTCAATGAACTGAAAGTCAAGCCTATAGATCAGAGGTCCTGGTCTTCAAAACTTCCTAGATGTGACCTTGGGCAAGTCACTTGACTCCCATTGCCTAGCCCTTACTGCTCTTCTGCCTTGAAACCAATACACAGTATTGATTCTAAGATAGAAGATAAGGGTTCAAAAAAACAAGAAATAAAACTGCCTCTTGCATATGCTTAACCCTAACCATGTCTTTTCTTCTCCACTAGGCATTTTGGAATTGGTAGAGAAGTAGAGAGAAGAGACTTTTTTCATTAATTTCCCCAAACTAAACATGCCATGCTTGACCAGGTGACTCAATGGAGAGAACTCTGGGTTTGAATTTGAATTCAAAGCCAGCCTCCGTCATTTACTAGCTATGTGACCCTGGGCAAGTTGATTAACCTTTATCTGCCCATTTTCTCAAGCAAAAGTAGAAATAATAATAGCACCTACCTTTGAGGGTTGTTGCAAGGATAAAATGAGATATTTATAAGATGCTTAGCACAATGCCTGGTATACAGTACACACTTGATAAATGCTTTTCTTCCTTCTGTATTGCTGCAATGCAGTATCCCTATCAGTCTATATACTTTTTGCCTTCATATATCATCCTGATTCCCACCTCCATCCTTTTACCTCTGTGCATTGCCCTCTTGAATGCCTGGTCATTGAGGTCATCTAACTCAAACCCAATCCTCGTCTCTACCATGAAATTTTACCTAACTTCCAGCAACTACTTTTTTCTCTTTTCTTAATAATATTCTCTTTTTTCCAAATTGATGTCCTTTAAAAGAATATTTAGCTAAAACAGATGTGGATGCACCAGTTATAAAGCTAACAAATTGAGTGAAGAGTAGAGTTGTGTCCTGAATTGTCCTTAAAATACTGAACATAAATTAACCCTTGGTTATATTTTTTGATTCTTTATTAAGTATGTTTTCCCCAACTAGAGCAGAATATTCTGGAAATTTGGGACTATATTTCCTAATTCATTATATCCAAAAGTACTTGGCGCAGAAGAACCTATCATCCTAGGTCCTCAATAAATGTAACACAGGATATTGATTGTTGATAAGGGAAGAGAAGAGATAAAGGAAGAGGGCAAAGGATAGAACCCTGGGTCTAGAGTCAAGAAGATCTGATTTCAAATCCAGTCTCATGTACTTTTTGGCTCTGCAGCCTTGGTCAAATCACTTAACCTCTGTCTGACTTACTTTTCTCATCTATAAAATAAAGATAAAAATAATAGAATATCTACCTCAGTAAATTGCTACAAATGTCAAGTGAGATGATTATAGATTGCTTAGCACAGTGCCTGGCATATACTAAGCACTAAATAAGCAAACATTTAGGAAGCACCTATTGCATACCCAGAAGTGTTAGATTCTGGGGATACAAAGACTGAAACAAATAGTTCCTGACCTCAAGGAACTTACATTTAAGGATATACAAAATAAGAGAGCTATTTCAAGAGAGAAGGAGTGCTTATAATAGGCTTGGGATAGAGTCTATTTAGGACGTGGATACCTGTTGTTCTTTCTGTTGTGGTCCATGGGATCAAAAGAATAAGACATAACTCAACAAAAATAACAGCAGAGAATTTTGAAATGGAAGTGAAGAAAGAAGGCATTTCTATTTGTTAAATATATCATTTTCTCCACAATTGGATAGATAATTATACCATTGGATTCAAGCAGAAAAGATACAATGAAAGACAACCACTCAACTCATGGGTCAAAAGGAAGAACATGGTATCTGTAGTCCTGTTTTCAGGTCCAACCTTTTTTACTTCTTCCAATGTGGCCAATCAGAACACACCCAACCTACTTTTCCTATGCAATTCTTGCAAGACCTTCTAACAATATTCATTAGAGAATTCACTCAATAGGCTGAAAACCTTCATTTCATTCTTCCAAAGGACATACGTAATATGAACCCATGAATGAAACAGTCAAGATATGATAATTTCATGATGACTGAAATAAATGCACAGAAAGGCAGAGAAGAGAGAGACTGATAGACTAAAATTATCAAAGAAGACTACATGCAGAAAGCCGTATATGAACTGGCTTTTTAGGAATAAATATGAAGTAGTGGGAAACAGCATTTTAGATGAGGGGAATAGTATTAACAAAAGGAGAGTGGATGGAGTATGTCTGATATGGGGAGAGAGAATGAGAGGTAATTAGTCCATTTGGAGTGAAGGGTTCATAGTGGAGTGTATTTGGGAGATACAATAGACTATAAAGAGAGTTGAATCCAATTTTGAAACCTTTGAGAGTCAAGATTAAATGAGTTTAGATTAGAATCTGAATGTGAAAAGGAACTATTATTAATTCTTGATCAGTGATATAATGTGGTAAAAACTGATTAAGAAAAAAAAAACCCTCAACTAGAAATGGAGTAGACAAGGAAATTCCAGACAAGAGGTAGTAAAAATAGAGAGGAGGTATTAGTAGCAGTCAGGGAAGGAGATTATGAGATATGGCCTCATGTTAGCAGGAGATGCAAGGACAGAAGGATAGCTCCGAGACTCCGCAAAGGATGAACTGAGATTTAAAAGAACAACAACAAAATGATACCCAATAAATTGCACAATTGAGCTTCCATAATATTCCTGGTAAATATTTGAATATAATAATAGCAATAATATTAGTGCCTTATCTGCCCTTAAATTTTTAAAGGCATTTTTGAAGTTTTGATCTCTTTTAAATCAGTGTAAGATTCAGGGTTTAGTTTTAGAATAGAAAATCTATTAAGATTTCTTTTCTTCTAAATATATGACCCTTAAATAACACAGAATATATTAGATTAATTTAGTTAAAATGTAGAGAAAACTATGTCCCACATAAATAGTTAATATAATCTTGTTCTTATTAATATAGCATTTAAAATATACTTTTACGTATCCCAATGATCATCGCTTTAAAAAATCTCATTATATTTATATTGTCCTTTAATATTACCCCATTTGTTCTATTGTGTCTAGTTTGGGGCCCAAATGTTTCAGGAAGGGCAATGACCATTTGGAGAGCATCCAGAAAAGGTCACCCAAGATGGTGAAAAGACTAGAGATCATGACAAGAGGCACTGACTGAAGCAACAGCATACCACAATGGAAAGAGCACTGGATTCTGGGAAAGAGAACCTCATTTCAAAGCTTTGGTCTAGTTATTTAGTACCTTTATGACCTTGGGCAAGTCATTTAAGTTTTTGGAGCTTCAGTTTCATCAGCAAAATGAGAGAGTCGGACTAGATGTTTTCTAAAGTTCATTCTAGCCCTAAATTCATCATCCTGTGAGCTACTAGTTTTTATCCTGAAGAAGAGAAGGCTTGAGGCATACATGTTTTCTCACTTCTAATGTCTGGAAGGATGTCATATAAAAAGATTAAAGTATTTTATATGACCCAAGGTGACAGCAGTGGGAACAATAAAAAACCAGATTTCACTTCAATTTATGGAAGAATTTCCCAATAATCTGAACTGGAGGTGGGGGTCAGTGGGTAAATCCCTGCTTAGTTATTTAATAATTGTGTGATGTCATTGGGTAAGTCATTTACATTCTCTGTGACACTTAATTTCCTCTTCTGTAAAATGGAAATAATAATAGCACCTTCTTCCAGAGTTGTTGTGAAAATCAAATGAGATATTTTGCAGACCTTAAAATGTTATGTAAGTGTGAATTGTTATTGTTTTGTTGTTGGTGTTCAATGATTGTATTATAGCTTTCCAAAATGTATATGGACTTCCTTGGGAGGCCATATGTTCCCAGATATAGGATGTCTTCAAGTGGAGGCTGAACACTTGGGATGCTTTAGAAGAACTTGGACTATCACATAGCCATGCTCCTTCTGGATTTCAGAACTTTCTTCCACTTTCTCAGGGTTTCTCAAAGCCTGTTATCTTCTTTCATTTTATGTCTGACTTATCTACATTATCTACATGATAAATTCCAAAATGAGGGTAAAGAATCAAGTTTGGGTTCCAGGAACACCTGGATTCAAAATTCTCAGTTTGCTCTATGTTTTCCTGAAGAAAGCAGATCTTCTTGCTAAATCTCACTTAATTCTGGGTATTCCATGAATCTGTGGAAAAATGCAAACATCCTTCTCCCAACTTGGAAGTTTTAGCCTATGATCTTCATTAAATGGAAAGAATATTGGCTTTCGAGTCAGAATACTACAGTTCAAACCCCGCCTTTGTCATTTCCTACATTGGGCATCACATACCCATGGAGTCTTAATTTCCTCACATATGAAAGTGAAAGTACTAGACTAGATGACCTCTAAGTTTCTTCCAGTTCTAAATCTGTGATCTTATTTTTGAAACTAATACTAATGATTGTTAATAAATATAATTATATATTTTTTTCTCATTATTTTCCTCTATCTAGTATTTAAAGTAGTTAGTGGAAGCCTGCTGTCTCATATACATTTGTGTATATATATATATATATATATATATATATATATATATATATATATATATATATATATATATATATATATGTCTCTCTAACATCAGTTCATCTCATCTATATCACAGATCACAGATTCCTGCTAAAGAAATATCTAAGGCCCTTTGGAATCTGTAGCAGCTCAGACTTAACAACTTCTTTTTGACTTAGAAAATTTCCAATGCAGGGGAAAATAAGCTTTGAATAATCTTTCCAAGTTAAAAAAGCTTTGGTTATTGTCCCATTGGTGGAAGGTATATCTGTGTGCTGAAAGCCAACTCCATTAAATTTAGAGAAATTGATCAACTAGATTGGCCATAAGAGCATATTTATTTTAGCACCAGCGATTCTTGAAGACCCCCTCCTAAGTTAGAGGAGTGATGATCAGTGGTTGTAAAGAAAGTTGATGAAATCATGCATCATCGAAAGTTTGAAATTCAACCCCAGCCAAGTCAAAAAGTGCCTGTTATTTTCCAGGCACTATGCTAAGCACTGGGATACAATAGAAAGGCAAAAACACCTGGGACCTTCATTAAAGCCAGCATCCTGTCCAGGTTGAGATGAATAGTGGCCCTAATCATTCTTGTGTGGTGAGATCTGTAAGCTCTCCTTTAACCTTCCAATTCCCTGCTTTCTGGGAACCAGAACTCTTTATATTGGTTCTTTATATTAATTTTGGCTAGGACTTTTATCCAAAGGTTCTTTCCTTTTAAAAAAAAATGGTGCCTTTTAGACAACCACAAAGAAGTATATTAACTTCTCATCTCCTGAAACAAACATTCCAGTGTCTATCAACTGTTTCCAGGAGCAAGGTTTTAGCAAATGCCCTCCATGATTTATCTGCTCCAGCCCTCCTGTTAACTCCTGACTGATGGCCAGTGCTGCTGAATTAAAGATGGTTCCAGGTGATAAAGTTTGGTCGCGCAATCACTTAGGGACAATGAAATTTCATTAGACAGAAAAGACAAAGGCAAATAAATTCAAGCTGACTGCTTTATTTTTATTTACAAGTGGTCAAGAAAGAGCTTTCACCTCTTCAGTCTAACTTAGGGGGCTCATTCATTCTGAGAAGTTTCCTTTCCTCATGAACCTGGCAAGATTTCCCTAGTTGTGGCTTTGTCTAGAATTCCTAACAGGAAGACAAATTGATAACTGTGCCATCATCTCTCACTTCAGGACCATTCTGTGGCCAAGAATTACATCTGGGGCTCTCATGAAGTTGAAGCAGAACAACCTAGCATGTGGCTGTAGCATGTGTGTTGTTTTTCAATGGATTGGTTTCTTGACCTGAATATTCTGTTATGCAATTTATAACAAATGAACTTTCCAGGAAGAGGTGGCCTAATTAATATAGGGTGCTCAAGTAGCTCACAGTCTAATGAGAGGCACAATATATACATCTCCATGTATATGTAAGATACCTAAACTATAGATTGAAGATGACTGGAGGAGGAGAGCCCCAGCTTGGTGCAGGGAGGAGGTGAGAGACTCCTTTTGAAGATGAGCTCTGAGGGCCATCCCTGGTCTTGTGAAAATCTAAAGCCAGATTGTCAAGTCAACCTTTGGGTTTTAAAGCAAAGGATCTTATTTCTGAATCATATCTCTGTGAACAGATGGATAGAGTCCTTCCTACAATGCTGGGAGACTCTGTTCAGGTGCCGTGTGGTCATTCAAAGGACCATGTGGTGACTCCCGGAGCCTGGAAGACTCTCCTTCCATCCAGACTGAGGTCAGAGTCAGCTAAATCAGAGGGGCTCAGAGCAGGGATGTTATAGGGAGCATGAATTGGATCAGGAGTAGGAAGTAGGTCATATTTGCTTCAGAACCATGGAGAGTGCCATCATCTCTCTAGGAGAGTATTTGGTACACTAATGGGGTGGCTACTCAGCTGGCAGGGGCTGGAGGGGTGGGCCAAGAGAGGGCCAGCATAGGCTAACCCTGCCTAGAGAAGCTCCAGGACACACAACGTGGCCAGCCAGGCTCAGGGACGTCTGGGAGAGCAACAACACACCTGAAGTGTGGTTGTGAATCTGACACAGGGGACAAGGGGAGGAGGCTTATGAAAGGCACAGCCAGTTACATATAGCTGATGCCTTTTCTTTCCTTGGCCCACTTTTTACTAATTCATAAATAATTATAAATTATGATATAATCTCCAGAGAACTTTAATCTTAACCTTCTCCAGAAGAAAAAGAAGTGTATGAGTTCCTGGTCAAAAATCTTTGGTTTTGGGGGCAGATGAGTAGCTCAGTAGATTGAAATCCAGGCCTAGAGACAGGAGGTCCTAGGTTCAAATCTGGTCTCAGACCCTTCCCAGATGTGTGACCCTGGGCAAGTCACTTAACTCCCTTGTCTAGCCCTTTCCACTCTTCTGCCTTGGAACCAATACACAGTATTGATTCCAAGACAGAAGGTAAGGGTTTTAAAAAAAATCTTTGGTTTCCCTCTTCCTCTTTCACTTTAGTATATTGTACTGCATTCTGTTGTATTATATTGTATTGTATCGGATCTTTCTTCTCTGTATGTATCTGTATTCATTTACATGTTGACTTTCTCATTAATATGTAGTCTCCATAAGGGCAGGGACGTTTTTTAGTGTTTTTATCTTTTTTATCTCTAGCTCTGCACAATATGTGACATACAGTAGGCATATCACAAATCCTTATTGATTCATTTGATATAATTATTTTATGTTTTAACACATGGTTATATTTAAAAAATAATTTTCTTGATTCTCCCTGTTTTTATTTCACTCTCATTGTTTCCCTTATATACATCAATCAAGTCATAGGAAGGAAAGAGGGAAGAAATGAAGAAATGAATGACTGAACAAATGAATAAACAAATAAAGGAAGAAAAGTGGGAGAGAGAGAATGAGGAAGAAAGAAGGGAAAGGTCGAGAAAGAAAGAAAAGGGGAAATGGAAAAGAGTAGTTCAGCAAAACCTACATATTTCAACCAATTCCAACCACATTTTTAATGTTTCACATCTAAATTCCATCATTCCTCCTCAATTTCATTCACACTAAAGAACATTATTTGTAAATAGATTTTTAATGCTTTTCTCCAAGTAACATTGTAGTGGTTTTCTTTAATTTACTTACCTTCACTAATTGTGAGTTTATACTTTGGATAAATGCACTTTTTAAATTTGAGCCCACTTTTCCCAAAGATTTTATATGTACCATGAGAAAGTGTACCCCTAGATTGGGGGGAAGTTTTATAACTGACTATACCTTCTCAGTAAATAACTTTTTTTTAATAAAAGCTAATAGATGTCAGCTGTTTGGTTGATATTGGGGAGCACACTAGTTAGGAACTCATGAGTTAACAGTACCAGAAATCTCCTGTCAATCATGCTTTGGAGGCCTAAAACACCTATTTAAATGAGACATGGAGAAGTAGTTCCAGATAGTATTTCCAGAGAGAGAGTAGAGTGATATATTTACATAGCTTTCATATTTACTTATTTCTTCCCAGTGGAATGCAAGCTCATTGAAGGAAAGGACTTGTCTCTCCTAAAGTCTAGCTGATTATTCTACATAGTAGCTTAATCTGTGTGTTTTTTTTTAAAGGAATCATCATAGAAATTAAAATTGTTCTAGCTTTAAATTCTTTATTTTTTGGTACCAATGACTTACTTGCAGGTTCTAGACAGTATTAAGAAGCTGATGCCAATGGGAGACCTTGGACCACCATGGGGGACAGATAGCTCTGGGGGCCTCCTCCTTGGGTAACAGTAACAATGGACACTCCCTCATTTTCTAATTTTTTGTCACCATAAAAGGATGACTGTGAATATTTTTGGACAAGTCTTTTTCCTCATTATTTCTTTGGGGTACAAACCCAGCAGTGGTATGGCTGGAACAAAGGGCAGGTAATCTTTTAAAGCCCTTTGGGCATGATTCCAAATTACGCTCCAGAATGGTTGCATTAATTCACAACTGCACCAGCAATGTATTAGTGCCCCAATTTGACCATATCCCCTCCAACATTTATTACTTTCCTTTGCTGCCATATTGTCCAATCTTCTAGATATAAGGTGCTACTTCAGAGCTACTTCTATTTGCATTTCTCTAATCAGGAGGGATTTAAAAGACTTTTTCATGTGCTTATTGATAGTTTTGGTTTCTTCATTTGAGAATTGCCTTTTCATATCCCTTGACTGTTGTCAACTGGAGAATGCCTGCTCTAAATTCTTAAGAATATTTCTCCTTTAGGTTTAGATCAAGATCTCACACTGTACACCAAGATAAATTCAGAATGGGTAAATGACTTAAATATAAAGAAGGAAACTATAAATAAATTGGGTGAACATACAATAGTATACCTGTCAGATATATGGAAAAGGAAGGAATTTAAGAACAAGTGAGATAGAATATTACAAAATGTAAAATGTATAATTTTGATTACATTAAATTAAAATTTTTGTACAAACAAAACCAATGCAACCAAAATTATAATTGAAGCAACAAACTGGGAAAAAATCTTTATAATAAAAACCTTTGACAGAGTCCTAATTTCTCACATTTATAAGGTGCTAAGTCAATTATACGAAAAAGCCAAGCTACTTGCCAATTGATAAGTGGGCAAAGGACATGAATAGGGGATTTTCAGATAAAGAAATCAAAACTATCAATAAGCACATGAAAAAAGGTATTCTGGGGGCAGCTGGGTGGCTCAGTGAATTGAGAATCAGACCCAGATATGGGAGGTCCTGGGTTCAAATTTGACTTCAGACACTTCCTAGCTGGGCAAGTCACTTAACCCCCATTGCCTAGCCCTAACCACGATTCTGCTTTGCAACCAATACACAGGATTGATTCCAAGATGGAAGGTAAGGGTTGAAAAAAAAAGAAAAAAGTGAAATGCCTATGAAAACAACTCTGAGGTACCATCTCACACCTAGAAGGTTGGCTAATCTGACAGCAAAGGAAAGTAATGAATCCTGGAGGGGATGTGGCAAAGTCGGGACATTAATACACTGCTGGTGGAGTTGTGAATTGATCCAAACATTCTGGAAGGTAATTTCAGATTATACCCAAAGGGTTTTAAAAGACTGTCTGCCCTTTGATCCAGCCATGGGTTTGTACCCCAAAGGATAATAAGGAAATAGACTTATACGAGACTATTTATAGCTGTGCTCTTTGTGGTGGCAAAAACTTGGAAAATGAGGGGATGCCCTTCATTGGGGAATGACTGAACAAATTGTGGTATTTGTGGGTGATGGAACACTATTCTGCTCAAAGGAATAATGAACTGGAGGGATTGCATGTGAACTGGAACAACCTCCAGGAATTGATGCAGAACCAGGAGAACCTCATACACAGAGACAGATACACTGTGGTACAATCAGATATAATAGACTTTTCTACTAGCAGCAATGCAATGATCCAGGACAATTCTGAGGGACTTACGAGAAAGAACACTATCCATATCCAGAGAAATAACTGAGGGAGTAGAAACACAGAAGAAAAACAACTACTTGATCACATGGTTCAATGGGGATATGATTGGGGATGTAGACTAAATGATCACTCTATTGCAAGTATTAATAATATGGAAGTAAATCTTGATTGATACATGTAAAACCCAATGGAATTGCTCATTGGCTCTGGGAGGTGGGGAGTAAGGAGGGGAGGGAAAGAATATGAATCATGTCACCATGGGAAAATATTATAAATTAAATAAATATTTTTAAAAGCCTCAATGACCAAAAAAAAAAAGAAGAAGAAGACTATTTCTCTTATCAGCTCAACTTAAAGGCAGACATGGAGTTATGTATGTGTACTCATAATTATTGCTGTATAGGAAAAATAGTTGGTGTTTATATATATTTTGAGAAACATTGTGGCATAATAGAAAGTCAGCTTTAGCAATCAGGATGAACTGGATTTGAATCCTGACTCTACTGTACACTGTGTGACAGTGAATAAGTCACTTGATTTCTCAATACCCCCAGATAACTCTCTAAGTATAAGTTAAAAGTAAAAGTTAAAAACAAGTTGCTGGTTTGAATTATCCATCAATGAAAGCACAAGATCTCTCTGCCACTATGTCTCTGTGTCTCTGTCTCTGTCTTTCTGTGACTGTTTCTGTCTCTGACTGTCATTCTCTGTCTCTTTCTGTTTCTCTGTCTCTGTCACTGTCTGTGTCTTCTCCCCCATTATGTGTGTAAATACATAAAATATATTTTTCAGATGTTGTATAGATATATACAAACATAAGGTTTTAAGCTTTGCAAAGTCTTTCATAGCCATTATCCTATTTGATCTTTCTGACAACTCTATAAGGTACTATTATCCAAGTTTTAGAGATGAGAATTGACCCTCTGAGCAGTGAAGTGATTCACCTTTGGTCTTCTAGACAACAAATGTCAGAGGTGAGATTCGAACCCAAGTTGTTGCTTTGTCCTCCATAGCTTCTGACCATTCAAAGGTTATTTCCAACATTGGTTATTAATCATAAAATTTCCACCTCTTCTTCACTCGAAGTCTTGCTCAGGTCTTACCTCTTGTCCAAGCCCATTCTTAATCTGTCCAGTTATATGCTTTTTTACCTATTGAAAAGTTTTTATGAAAATTATGTGCAGACAAAAATATGATTTATCACTTGCTTATTAGAGAATTTTTTGGATTTTATTTTTATTAGATTATTTAAATGAATAATATGGAATTATGTTTTGTGTGCTAATACATGTATAACCCAGATTGTGCTACTTGTCAGCTCTGGGAAGGGAGAAAAAGAAGATAATAAGGATCACATAACTTTGGAAAAATTATTATAATTGGACAAATTAAAATAAAAAATTTAAAATAGAAAATTATGTAATTTCTCTAAGCCTCCATTTCCTTATCTATAAAATAATAATAATAGAAATTTAGAGATATTGTAAGATTCAAAAGGGATAATTGATATAAAAATTAATATAAAACAGTTATTAAACTTGTTAATATTTCTTAAATTTTATTTCTTAATATTATTATACATTAATTATATAATTACATCATTTCAAAGCTGCATAAAATATTAAACATAAATTTGGGAAGCCTTTTGTTCAAATCCCCTTTAGACACTTATCAGCGATGTGGCTATTATAATGTAATTTATCTGAGTCAGTTTTCTCTTCTTTAAGATGGGAATGCTAATTCACTGGAGTTGTTGAGAAGTTCAAATAAATAATATATGTAAAATATTATCTATGCCTTCAAACCCCTTACAACTTGAATCAATTATGCTTTTTGCTTATCAGTTTATAAAAGATCATTAATATGGAGGTGAAAGAGTCTCAAGGTCATCTAAGCCAACCTTCTTATGTTATGAATGATGAAGTGGAGGTCCAGAAAGAGAAATTAAGTTGCTCACAGTTATACAAGTAACATGGCACATGCAAGATTTGAATCTGTCTTCAATTCCTGACGCAGTACTCTTCACACTTACTCTATGCATGGATATGTCTCAATAGCTTGTAAGATCCTGAGAGGAAGGACCTTGTTTCAGTCTTTGGGTTTCTGACCCAAAGTAACTAGCATTCATGGTGGATTGAGCACTAGGCCTGGAAACAGGAAACAGGGTTCAAATATGATTTCAGACACACTTAATGCGACCTTGGGTAAGTCTCTTAACCTGTCTGTTTCAACATAGCCAACTGTAAAATGGACAAAATAATAGCCACTTCTTCATAGGGTGGTTATGAGAATCAAATGAAATAATATTTGTAAAGCATTTAGCAAAATGCCTGGAGTACAATAGGTGATTAATAAATGTTCATTTCCTTGCTTCCTTCCTTTCTTCTTCCTATTCATCCTCCCTTTCTCCTTCCCTTCTTTCCAACCTCCCATCCTCACTTCATTCCTCCCTTCTTTTTATTCATCCTCCCCCTTTCTTTTTTCCTTCCCTCCCTTCCTTCCTCCCTCCCCTTCATTCTATCTTTCCTTCCTTCCTTCCTTCCTTGCTTCCTTCCTTTCTTGCTTCCTTCCTTCTGCCTTTTAAAGTGATTGTCACACAGTATATACTATGTAAATTTATGCTAAATTGAATTCTGTCCTCTGCCTACAAATAAGGATCCAGTATTATTTTTTTCCTCCTTAACTAGTGACTGATTTAAGGACAATCAAAAGAGAAAACATGTGATACCAGTGAATTATTTCCCAGAAGGTATTTTATTGTTATTGAACCAACAAAATGATGCTTCTTCAGGGTGTGTGTGGGGGGGCAGAAATATATTTGTTAGTGTGACCTTTATATTGTTTTGGCATTTGTTAGAGAGAGAGGTTTTACTTGCATATCTATTCCCTCCAGTAGCACTTTCTGAAAGCCAGCCCATAATCATGCGGGGCTTTTTTATCCTCCTTGCATCACTGTGGTCTCTGCGGCTCAGCTTGTATTTGTCAGTGACACTGGGGAATGTGTGAATGTCAGGTGGACATTCTCCTCTTCTGCCCCTCTATTAACAATGGCAGTGATATGACAGGCAGGAACAGCATGGGCTGGGCCCAGGCCACTGAAATAGGGCAACAGTGAAGACAGAGGCAGCAATTCATAACTAGGTTAGTCACTGCAATTTGGATAGTCCAGCCCTGTGACACTCAACTGTAATGAAAATGGAAAGATTCTAATGAGGAGAGGATTGTGAGAGCTTTAACCCATGCAGCTGGCAAAACAGAAATAAGGCTGAAAACAACAAAGGCGGTCCTTGTAAAATGGATTGCTAAAAGGGGAGCCCCAGAGATTTTCACTCCTCAAATCTAATCTCCCCTTAAACTATTGATATCCTCTAGAAAAATTCTTCTTTCTTCTTCCTTCCTTTGTTCCTTCCTTCCTTCCTTCCTTCCTTCTATCCTTCCTTCCTTCCTTCCTTGCTTGTTTGCTTCCTTCTTTCCTTCCTTCCTTCCTTCCTTCTTTCCTTCTTTCTTTCTTTCCTTGCTTCCTTCCTTCCTTCCTTCCTTCCTTCCTTCCACCTTGTAAGGTACCTGGCACATAGCATCTGGTAGCTATTGTGAAATACCATCATAGGCTACCAATCATCTCCCAGAATTATTCCACTTTCACTCATTTTAGCAAATATTTAATTTTTCAAGAGGGGCTGCTATTTTGATGGGATTTGTTTTCTACTAGGAGTAAAGGATTGAAATGTCAGAATCATTATCCAAGTTGATCTGACAGGAGTCAGTAGCTGGGCATGCCATTGGCCAGGAATTATGTAAAGAACATTCTAGTACAGTGTGTATAGGTAGACCAGATAGCCCCTAGAATCATTCTAGGTTGACAGGGAAAGCATCTGTTAGCAAATCATATCACATAAGCTGTAGTCACAAACCACAGACAAGAAAACAAGTTGACTCCATCTTCTTGCCCTCTCATCTTCATTCCATGAATCCTGTGACTAATTTCTTCACTCTTTTTGAAATACTTGATGGATCTGCCATCTTGTAAGAGTTAGCATAGAAGATACTTTTCACCAGACAAGATCACAGTATGCCTATGACATAAATGTAACAGGATGGCACATTTGAAATTAGAAGGACCCTAAGAAGTCATCTAGCTCAGCCTGCTCCTTTTACAGATAAGGAATTGAGATCCAGAGAGGTCAAGTGACTTATCCAGTGACACACAGGTAGTAACAGACATATCCTCAAAATCTGAACCCTGGTGGTATATCCAAATGTGACGTTCTAGGGAGTTGCCTAAGGTACCCAGAAGCTGTGACTTTGCCAGTCACATACTTGTATATGTCAGAGGCAGAATTTGAACCAAACTGCTTCTCATAACAATCTGTTAACTGCCCCAAAATGAAGTTTCTGATCTTCCCATTAATTGTTCTGCCCATATTAGTAGAACTTTCTCCTTGATGTGCTCTCAGTGCCTGCCCCTCAATCAATAAATATTTATTAAATGCCTACTTTGTGGCAGTCACTTTGCTAGATGCTAGATATGCAAAGACAAAAATCAAACAATCCCTGCCCTCAAGAAGCTTTTAGTCTAGTTAATGGAAAACATATGCACATATATAAACTAAATATAAGGTCCTTTTGTGGGGAGCAACTATAACCTGTGGCGATCTGGAAAGATCTCATACAGTGGGCAGTGTTTGAGCTTAGCTTTGTAGAAAACCAGAAATTCTAAGAGATAGAAATAAGGAGGGGATGCATTCCAGATGTTGGAGGGAGTTAGTGGAAATAAACTGATGTGGGAAATGGAAGGTATTAGAAATGGTAAAAAGGACAGTCTTTATCAAGAGGAATAATGAGTAATAAGACTTGAAAGGAAAAGAAAAAAATAAAAAAGATTTTAAAAAATTAAAAGCCTGGAAAGGCAGGTTGAAATGCACTTAAAAAAACTGATAGAGGGCTTCATTTTCCTAGAGCTAAAGGGCAACCACTGGAGTTCATTGAGTATGAGATGAACCATAGTCAATCTACTAATTTGGATTTTTGTTTTTTGTTTGTTTTTTTTATTTATTTGTTTGTTTTTAGTTTTTAAGACATTATTTTATTTGGTCATTTTCATACATTATTCATTGGAAACAGATCATTTTCTTTTCCTCCCCCATCCCTTCCCTAGCTGGCATGTGATTTGTCTAGGTATCACATGTGTCCTTGCTCTGAACCCATTTCCTTGTTGTTGGTATTTGCATTAGGGCACTCATTTAGCTTCTCTCCTCGATCATGTCCCCTCAACCTCTGTAGTCAAGCAGCTGCTTTTCCTCAGTGTTTTTACTCCCTCAGTTTGTCCTCTGTTTGAGGATAGTTTTTTTTTTCTCGTAGATTGCTGCAGGTTGTTCAGGGACATTGTAAAGCCATTAC
Organism: Monodelphis domestica; assembly: GCF_027887165.1. Classification (NCBI taxonomy): domain Eukaryota; kingdom Metazoa; phylum Chordata; class Mammalia; order Didelphimorphia; family Didelphidae; genus Monodelphis; species Monodelphis domestica. Next base: position 30,032,637 of record NC_077233.1, on the reverse strand, counting down.
TGGAGAAGTCCATTACATTCTCTTGTACCACAATGTGTCAGTCTCTATGTACAATGTTCTCCTGGTTCTGCTCCTCTCACTCTGCATCACTTCCCAAAGGTCATTCCAGTCTCCATGGAATTCCTCTACTTTATTATTCCTTTTAGCACAATAGTATTCCATCACCAACATATACCACAATTTGTTCAGCCATTCCCCAATTGATGGGCATCCCCTTGTTTTCCAATTGTTGGCCACCACAGAGAGTGCAGCTATGAATATTCTTGTACAAGTCTTTTTCCTTATTATCTCTTTGGGGTACAAACCCAGCAGTGCTATGGCTGGATCAAAGGGCAGACAGTCCCTTATCACCCTTTGGGCATAGTTACAAATTGCCCTCCAGAATGGTTGGATCAGTTCACAACTCCACCAGCAGTGTATTAATGTCCCTACTTCGCCACATCCCCTCCAGCATTCATTACTTTCCTTTGCTGTCATGTTAGCCAATCTGCTAGGTGTGAGATGATACCTCAGAGTTGTTTTGATTTGCATCTCTCTGATTATAAGAGATTTAGAACACTTTTTCATGTGCTTATTAATAGTCTTGATTTCTTTAACTGAAAATTGTCTATTCATGTCCCTTGCCCATTTTTCAATTGGAGAATGGCTTGATTTTTTTGTACAATTGGTTTAGTTCTTTATAGATTTGAGTAATTAGACCTTTGTCAGAGGTTTTTATGAAGATTGTTTCCTAATTTGTTGCTTCTCTTCTAATTTTAGTTACATTGGTTTTGTTTGTACAAAAACTTTTTAATTTGATGTAGTCAAAATTATTTATTTTGCATTTTGTGACTCTTTCTAAGTCTTGCTTGGTTTTAAAATCTTTCCCTTCCCAAAGGTCTGACATGTATACTATTCTGTGTTCACCTAATTTACTTATAGTTTCCTTCTTTATATTCAAGTCATTCACCCATTCCGAGTTTATCTTGGTGTAGGATGTGAGGTGTTCAATCTACTAATTTGGACAAGATATAATTAATGGAAAGACCAATCCCTGAATTTTATGGGAACCACATTGGTAGCCATATGGAGAGTGGGTGGATTAGAGAGAGAGAGAGATAGATAGGCTGTCCTGGGCAGAGCACTGGGCCTAATCAAAAAGACTTGAGTTCATATTCAGTCTCATATAATTACTAGCTATGTGACAAATCACTTAATCTTTGTCTGCCTCAGTTTCCCCAGCTATAAAAGAGATAATAATACCACTTACCTTCCAGGGTTGTTACGGATATAGTGAAATCATATTTTAAAAGGTATTATTGATCAAATACCTAGTACATCGTAGGCACTTAAAAAAACAACTTTGTCCTTCTTCTTTTCCTTCTTCCTCCCTTCCTTCCTTCCTTCCTTCCTTCCTTTCTTCCCTTATTCCTTCTTTCTTTCCTTTCTTCCTTCCTTCCTTTCCTCCCTCCCTTCCTTCTTTCCTTCCTTCCTTCCTTCCTTTCCTCCCTTCTTTCCTTCTTTCTTTCCTTCTTTTCTTTTCCTTCCATCCTTCCTTCCTTTCCTCCCTTCTTTCCTTCTTTCCTTCCTTCTTTTCATTTCCTTCCTTCTTTCCCTCCTTCCTTCCTTCCTTCCTTCCTTCCTTCCTTCCTTCCTGCCTGCCTGCCTGCCTTCCTGCCTTACTGCCTTCCTGCCTTCCTGCCTTCCTGCCTTCTTGCCTTCCTGCCTTCCTGCCTTCCTGCCTTCCTGCCTTTCTTTCTTTTTCACCCAGGAGTTCCTTTCACCAATTAAATGAAAGGTCTATTCCCTTTCGCTAATACCTAGGGTCAGACATCTAAAGCTGGAAGGAACCCCAAAAGCCATCTACACCAACTCCCTCATTTTACAGATGAGAAAACTTAGTCTTAAGTAATGCACCCAAGGTCACACAGGTAATAATCATCACAGCTAAGATTTGAACATTTAATCCAGAGTCAATGGTTTTAGTGACTTTGGAAATAGCAGTTTTCTCTTGAAAGATAATATTGGAAGCCAGACTGCATAGGACTGGGAAGTGAATGAAAAAAGAAGAAATAGCCCTTTGATGCCTTAATCTATAATCCTATGATCACAAATATGTATCTATGCATACATATGCATGTGTGTATATGTATACACAAGGATATAGGTATATGTATGTTTGTATATGTAAATATTGTAACTGCCAAAACATGGTTGCCAAAACTGTAAATTTTAAAAATTATAAATACCAAAACTGTAAAGGTTTTTGGTCAAACTATGAAGATAATTTTTAGTGTTTTGACTTAAAATCTAAAAAAGTGGTCACCATGGGAAATTCCCAAAATATAAAAAATATCCAAGTCAGCTGGGATTTATGGAGATTTTAATTAATATAAATGAAGGAATCAATGAAGGAGAGAGAGAGAGAGAGAGAAAGAGAATAGCCAAGCAGTAGAAAAGGGCCTAGGCCAAAATGGCCTAGGCCTGAGCCTAAGGGAGAACAACTCAGTCTTTATCACTCACCACAAGATCATCTCCAAGCAAGCTCCAGTCCTCACTTCAACTCCGAACTCCAACTACCTCCCAAACTGACTTCCAATCCAAAAAAAAAACAACCCCAACCTCCTAACTCCAGAATCCCCTTCCTTTTAAAGAAATTTTCTCTTATGTCACCTCCCCTAAATTTTCACATCTACCAATCACAGTAGTCACTTTTTCCCAGGACTGCCCATTCTTAGTTCTCACCACTCTTTAGTTCTCGCCTTCTCTGGATAGACTAAAACTTCACACCTCTTTTGTTAAGCTTGCCTTTTGTAAGTTGCTTGACCTTTTAGTGATTAATGTAACCTTCATAGGTACTTAGCACCCTTTTGTATTAGATCTAAAAATAGAACTAGCTTAAGGTTCTAGCTTTATTATAAAGTGTGAGTTGGGGACTTTCATTGTTCAATTAGGAGTTTATAACTTTATCTTCCCCTAAGGCACTGTCTGATTAGGGTGGAGTAATTTTAAAAGTTCCCAATACATTCCTGATCAAGTATCTTCATTGTTAAAAATGGGGAATAGCTTAATAAAATCTTCTGAAGTACAGTCTGAGTAGTTTTAAGATTCACAATATATAAACATCTATATTGGAAAAATGGAGATTTGAATCCCAGACTTCAATCCCCAGAAGTCCTTGCTCTAGTTCCCAAGATGCCCTCTAATTTCACCTAAATTCTCACCTGCACCGAGAACAGAAATTGTTTTTAAACTGACTCTGCCTTTTGCTAGCTCTCTCTTACTGCTTGCGCTTCCAATCACGCTTCTCTCGAGATGTAGTATAAGTGTAAGTGAATGGGTCATTTGGCCTTCCTAGGCATGTGCTTTCTTATTTTGTATTTTCTTTAATTCTTAATCTTTAATAAACCTCATAAAAATATAATACTTCTAGCAGAGAAACTAATTTTAACTGCTACAGTTTTGGCTAACCACTTTGGGAAAACAAAATACCCTCAATCTTCTGATCTTTTGTCTACTGTAACCAATAGCTAGTGCCTATTTTGTTTTGTTAAGCCATGTTTCTCCAAGATGCTTTTTTAGAAAACCATCTTGATCAGCTCTGGCCTGCAGCCATCCACTTCAGACTTTCTTGAGCCCTTCCTGCCGGACCAGCTCAGCTCAGCTTGGCTCTGCTTCTGCCTATAATCCAGATCTGTTTAACTCAGATCTCACTCACCTGGTCACTACCTGCCTGCCCAGCAAACTCTAGCCTCAGAGCAGACCACTCATTGCCCCAGGCCCAGCCCCAGCCTGCCCGCCTGCTGCCTACAATCTGGACCTAGATGAACCAGGTGGCCCAGAAATTCTGGCTCACCACCCCAGGCCCAGGACTCATTTCTATCAGCTTGTAAAAATGGGGGTAATTTTCCCTTAGGCTACCATTAGTGTCCACATGGACTGGGGGCAGGGGATAACAGGAGGGGAGAAAGAAAGGAAAAGTGGGTAGAGGCTTTTCCAAACAGGAACTTGAAGCATGGCTACTTTAAAAGGATATCTTTTGACTGTACTGATAATTTCATTTACTTCACATGAGATTCAGGGGAAAAATTCAGCTCCCTTCAACTCTTTAGCCAATTTTGGGGAGGCAGCTGGGTGGTTCAGTGGATTGAGAGCCAGGCCTAGAGACAGGAGGTCCTTAGTTGAAATCTGGCCTCAGATACTTCCCAGCTGTGTGTCCCTGGGAGGTTCCCTTAACCCCCATTGCCTACCACTTGCCAATCTTCAGCCTTCTGACAATAAGCATCTAAATGAATAAAAAAAAACCAAGGAACTTTAAAAAGACTGGAGGCTACATTTTTAAGGCATTTCAGACTCCAACATTTTATTAAAAATCTCTAAATTCTATTGCATTTTGCTGATTGTTTTGTTTAAGATTTAACTTTGTGATTTTAAGTTCATATATTACTGCATTCTGTACTATTCTGTTACACTGAATCATTTTAATGTCCTGGGTTTTAATTACTGTTATATTCGGTTGCTTTTCCTCTGTAACCATCCTGAACAAACATTGAGTAAGCCCATATAAAAAACAGCTTTTCTATTTTTGACTTTGTAAATTGTCACATAGAGGATAGATGGACTCCATCAGAAAATTGTTAAAACAACCTTTGGAAAATTTAATGTGCTAAATATCTCAATTGATTTTAAAGGTTCTTTAGACATGATTTTTAGAATTTTTCTTAACAATCTCTGGTCATTTTTGCCTGCCCCTATATATAGACATATATAGGAGTTCACTAGAGCATTACTAGGGCAGATAGGTGGTGTAGTAGATAAAGTGCCAAGCCTGGAGTCAGAAAGATATGAGTTCAAATCTTCCCTTGGGCACTTATTAGCTAGGTAATCCTGAGCAAGTCTCTTAACCCTGTTTTCCTCAGTTTCCTCATATGTAAAATGAGCTGCAGAAGAAAATAGCAAACCACTCCAGTATCTTTGCTAAGAAATCCCCAGATAAGGTCAGGAAGAGTCAGATATGGCTATAATGCCTGAACAACAAGAAAAAAACATTAGCATGATTCATCCCCTCTCCCAAAAGGATATAATCACAAAAAGTAAGGGGTAGGTGAGTTGTTAAATGAATTATAAATATCTGTTAATACCCTTTCACCTCTCTTTTGAAGTATGAAGAAGTACTGTTCAAATTGGAATTGGAGCTTGGCTTTTGTCTAGAAAAGTTTGGCCATACCTCCCTCTGGCCTTTATAAAACTAGTTGACTAACTTCTTAGTCACTCTAAGAAGGAGCCAACAAATGAGGAACCCCTGGACTAGTCACTGAGAAGAGATCAATCACTCTTCATTTTTTGATGGTTAAGGGAGTGGTTTTACTCTCATCCCTCCCACCACATTCAACAAGGAACTTTTCAGTATAGACTCTCATCTAGTGGGAGACATGGCCTCTGACAAGGGACTTTTCATAGAAAGCAAATGTCTTCAATGTGCAATTCAAGGCACAGCTTCATGGTAAATACAGGTCCAGCACAGAGCAGAAATATATACTTTCTCTAGACAAACAGGCAGAGAGAGGAGCAACATTCAAATGAGGAAGCAGTTTGAAGGGGTAAACTTCTAGACAGTGTAACAGATAACTAATGATTTAAGTGAGGACCATTCCTGATAACTAAAAGGTAAACTACAAGAAGGAAGCAAACCTATGGAGGCAAGCAAAATAGCACATCTAGCAGAGACAGACAAGACCCTACAAGGTATAATACTAGCTCTTGGTTATGAGTCTCAAAGTAAAGAAGGTATCCCAAATAGAACTTATCAGCTTTCCCCCAAACCCAAACTCTTCTGATTTACTATTAAGGTTAAGGGAAACAACATACATCTTATCATCAAGGTTCATAACCCTAGTGTCATCCTTGTTTCCTCACTTTAATTCAACCAAGGTGTCCAATCCATCTCCAAACATTGATCTCTTGTTTAGTACCCTTTTCTCCAATCATACAGCCACCACCCTAATTCAAGCCCTTATTACCTCAGCTCTACATTTCTGCCATGGACTTTTAATTCATCTCCCTATTTTAAGTCTGTCTCTAATCCAAACTGCACTTGGCTAACCCACCCAAATGGCCATAGATGTAGAACTGGAGGGAACTTCAGAGTCCATCTAGAGCAATCTCCCCTCCTCTCATCTACCAAAATGATGCTCCATCTCTCCATTGATTATGCCATTTTGAATATCCCCTTTTCCACACTGTACTAAAAAGTACTGAATTTAATTCATTCTGTTATGATTGTGAAAGAAAGCTTAATAAAGTGTGTAGAGGTCTAGCCTTGGAGTCAGGAAAACCTAGGTTCAAGTCCCATCTCTAACAAATACTAACTATATTAACCTGGGCAAGCCACTTCACCTATAAGTACTTTCAAGGATGGGGTTTAAGAGTGTTCAAGGAAGGCTAATATATCTGGTATGAAGATTTTCTGAATCCTTTCCTGGGCTGCTCATCCACCTTTTGTGTCCTCCTGGCACTCAACTCTAACCTGAGGCTCCAAGAAGTTGTGACACGAGGAGTGACCCAGATGCTGGTTAACCTCAGCAGATGAGCCAAATCAGTATGAGGTAACCAATGGACCATAAGTCTTTTGGTGAATATCCAAGGTGTGAAGATTTCTCCTAGAGAAATGGCTAAATTAGAATAATTTGTTCCAATGATGATAAAGTGCTGCTCAGGCAGGTGCTATGGGGAGCTTTGATCTTGGTCAAACATTGAAGGGGTCAAGGTAATTCACTGAATCCCAGACCATCACCAATCATCCTGACTCTTGTCTTGTCACTGGACTTCAATGATTCTGAAAGAAAGAGTGGGGCCGATGACTTTGTGCAACTCTGCCTCACTTAAATACAACTCACAAGCAAGTCAAGACATCACCTTAAGAAGTCAATGGTCTTTTTTGAAAAGGACAAATAACAACAGCTTTCAAGAGTATAGGTTGAAGAGAAGGTGATGACCTGCATTGCATCCTTATCTAGGGGCTCTATATACCAACAAAATAACAAGTCCAGTCTCTACCCCTTCCTGGTGTGATGGAATCATATCAATATATTTATATTTCAACTTCAAATCAATTAAGTTATTTATTGAGTATCTACCATTGGCTTTGCAGGAAATGTTTGCAGTTTAGTTATGACACACTCTTTCCTAATTACCTTGTATAATGTTATTGGAGGGAATTCCTTCATTGTTTCAATCCTCTTCTTTCCCAATAGATTTGGATGGTTGGATCAAGGCCTAAAGGAAGATGGCACTTTTCTCAGTTGACACTACAAGTTGAGAGTGCTTAACATTCCCTTTGCTTGCCAGTAATTTGGGGGGTCTGGTAATGCTTACATCATTGGAATGTTCTTGAGAAAGTTTTCACAAATGTGCACTACCCTAATAGCATTGATAAAGAAAGTATCATCACATCGATTTCAAAGATGAATAAGTTTAATGCCAACAATTCCATTTTAATAAATTTTTAAAATATATATCATATTTTAGGAGGCAGAACCCTGAGTATTTGAGCCATTTGGAATTCTTAAATGTAATAGTATACTGGAAAGGGGAAATTATTCATTTAAAAGTATACATCAAAGTTGGAGATAGAGGTGGAAAATGTTTCCAACTGAATGAAGTGTTGCAAATAATATTCCCTCCTCCCATCCTTTACTTACACACAGGAATAATAATAATAGCAAAAACAAACAAACAAACAAACCAAAAAAACCTACCCTACAAGAGTACCAGCTTGTCTTTTTGCTGAAAATTCCTGAATAGGTAATGTTACAATCACTTCCTCAGATTCAATAAAATCTACCATGTGTGTTTGTAAACAACTAAAAGATGCAACTAATCTTGAGCAATACACAAATGAGCCATCTTTGGGAATGCCAGTTGCTTGCTAATAACTTTCTAAAATTGCTCTCCAGCATTAATTGAAACCATAAATCCCCATCACATTCCATGCCTAACTACTGTACACCATTAGCTTGCTTCAGTTTTTAATCATTGTCTGTGGGGGAATTTTCTTGCAGCTTCTCTCCTCCCCACAGAGCAGCCATATTTATTATTGTAGTTCAAATATCTCAAGATATTCCCATTGCAAAGCTATATAACATCTTTCTAAGCATTTCAATACATGGGCTGCTTAATATGAATGCCAGCCCCTATCCCACCAGAGCAAAGAGAAAAATGTCAGGGAAATATATTTTCCTTCGTTTGGGCCCAGGTGTCTGGAGATATCACATTATTGAAAGCATATTTAAATTCTGTTTGGTTAAGATCAGCTACTTATATTATACAATGGAGCTGCTTGGAGGTTATGGCCACCACTAGACAATTTGCCAGACAAGAAAGATGGCCTCACAAAATATCTGACAGCTTTATTCTTGTGGTGATGCCAGGAAAGAAGAAAGAAAGAAAGAAAGAAAGAAAGAAAGAAAGAAAGAAAGAAAGAAAGAAAGAAAGAAAGAAAGAAAGAAAGAAAGAAAGAAAGAAAGAAAGAAAGAAAGAAAGAAAGAAAGAAAGAAAGAAAGAAAGAAAGAAAGAAAGAAAGAAAGAAAGAAAGAAAGAAAGAAAGAAAGAAAGAAAGAAAGAAAGAAAGAAAGAAAGAGAAGGAAGGAAGAAAGGAAGGAAGAAAGGAAGGAAGAAAGGAAGGAAGGAAAAAGAAACCTTGGTATTTCAGTTATCTACCAACACTTATGACAAAATTTGAATAGCCAAATTCTCTTCTCTTTGTATCAGCTATGAAGAACAGAGAGTAAAGAATTCTTCCGTGAGGTACTAAATATTTCTATGGCAGAAGAGAGAATAGTCACTGCCATGAATCAGTCTCAAGTTGAATCGCTTTGATCCCAATAAAGATCCCTTGGCATTTTAGTTAGTTTTGTATTGGGCATCCTGTTTTAAAATATATGTTCTTTTCACTTTTATTTGTCTACTCTGCCACCCCTGGGCCCTTCTAATGGTGACACTCTGTGATTAAACATGTAGTGACTGATAGCTGGATAGATAACATTCAAGGAGAAACCTGGATATGACTCCAGCCTCTGTGAAAGCTGCAAGCTTTTTTCCCCCCAACAGTTAAAGAATTCAGTACATCAACATGTTTTTTTGTTTTGTTTTTGTAGGTACTGACTATGCATAGGGAGAAAGAATACCTTATACTCAACATGCTATTGCCCTAAGAATTCCATTGCTCTGCATGGAAGAGGAGAATTAAAATCCAATAAGGACCTCACTACTCCTGGGCCACTGTATTTATGAAGTGAACCACTGGCCAGACACTACAGTAAGCACTTAGTCTTAAACCTTCAGTCTTTCAGTTCCACCTCTCTGTATGAAATTGTGTTGAACCATTATCAAAAAGTATGGACTTCTGTAGATTTGTCCAATTAAACTTTACATCTGATCCTTCATCCACTAATGAACTTTGCCTTTCTTGAAGTTGTTATATTTAAGTAATGCTTCCTATACTGGGGTTGACCTCTCTGGAAGTAAACCGGTACACTGGATTACCATATCCATTGATCTTAGTGTAGAATTCATAAATAAAGAGTATGCAAAAATACATATGTTATAACAGTATATAAGGACTTGGTGCATAATAAAACAAAAAATTACATAGGAAGAACTTGTAAGCCCCAACTCCATGAACCTCAAAAGTTTCCCTAGACGTAGAATAAGCCTGGACCAAGGAGTTCTAAGGTTTATTTGGTTTAACTTTATTTATGCACACTATGAGATACCAAAATATTATAGATAACACAGTATCCAGGTACCAGGAAGTTTGATTCACATTCCTAGTGAGATCAGTCATTAGAAGGAAAGGCAGACAATCTGGAGGAAATATGGACCTGGGTCTCATGGTTACAGGAATCTAAAACCTGGGATCTGAGGCAAACTGGAAAATAGGGAAATTATTGCTTCTTATTCCTTGGTCACTGGGAAGGATATCTGATACCTCTAGGCCTTAGTTAAAACAATAAGAACAGAAGAAGTAAATGTATTCATCAACCAAAACCTTCTAGGACTATGCTACTCTTGTTTATTCTGGTATCCTTCCTCCTCTGACCTTGAACACAGCACCCCTCTGACATTATTTTTTTCTTGCCCCTAAAATCCCAAATCTACCCATTCCCTCACTCAGGGCAAGGGAAAGGAATGATGGGTTTCTACCTAAGACAATTCTTTCTATCTCTGGAAAATAATTTTGGTCCATACCTAAAGTAGCAAATTATTTAATGATAAATCTGACTTCCAAAATGTTCTGATATCAGACATTAGTAAACAACACCAAACAGAAAGTATTCCCATAAGTAAGATGATGAACATAGTTATTAATATATTCTTTCCTCTACCCAAATGGAATTTTATTGTACCACAAGAAACAACAAATAAAAATTCAGAGAAATATAGGAGGATTTGGATGAATGGAAGGCAAGGAAGAAAGCAGAACCAGGAGAACAATATGCTAAATGACTGTAATAATGTAAATGAAAATAACACTAAAAAGGCAGCTGAATTCTGATGACTTGTAATGTATAATCATGATCTTGGAAAACTGAATATGGAAACATTCTATGTGTCTTCCAGTAGAGATGATCTTGACAAATTTTGAATGTGCTCAATATTGTCAGACAAACTTGATGTACAGAATAGCATAGCATCTCAACAAGAACTAGTTAATCTACTCTGCTATCATTTTCTATTTTATGGGTGAGTTCATCCCATTTACATTCACAGTTATGATTATTAATTGTGTGATTCCTTCCATCTCATTTCATCTCTGTTTGCCCTTCTTTCTCTCTCTTTTCAATCTTTCCCTGTTCATAAATGTTTTGCTTCTGACCATCACCTCCCCTAGTTTTCCCTCCTTTTTATCCATCCCACTCATATTCTTTTATTCTCCTTTCCCTCCTACTTTCCTATAGTTTAAAGTAGACTTCTCTAGTTGGTTGAATGTAGGTATTATTCTCACTCTGAGTTAATTTCAATAAGAGTAGAGTTCAAGCATTTCCTGTGATATTCTCATTTTCTCTTCCACTATAGTGACTCAGACACTCTTCATGTGAAATATAATTTACCCCTTCTATATTTCCTTTTCTCTTTTCCCTGTGTGTTCCTCTTTCTCATCCCTTGATTATTTTAATGTTGTTATTGTTGTTGTTTGGGGGTCAGGGGGAGTGTTGCCAAACCATCTTATCCACTTACTCCCTTTTTTCTATGAATACTCCTTACTGTCCTAATAGAGAAAAAGTTCCTATGTATCTTAAGTACTTTAAGTATCTTGAATTCTTAAATATCTTTTTTGAATGAAGTATCACATACATTTTATCTTAATTATCACTTTCCCAGGTACAACTGTACATAATCTTTATTAAAACCTTTATGTTTTCACTTTTCTGTTTATCTTTTTATGATTCTCTTGAGTGTCAGATTTGGTCATCAGATATTCTTTTTAGCTATATTTTTGTTAGGAATACCTGGAAGTCCTTTATTTCATGAAATATCCCTATTTTACCATGGAGGGTTATGCTCAGTTTCTCTGGGTATTTGATTCTTGGTCATAGGCCTAGATCTTTTGCTTTTTAGAATATCATATCCCTGGATAACATGACAGCAAAGGAAAGTAATAAATGTTGGAGGGGGTGTGGCAAAATTGGGACACTAATACATTGCTGGTGGAGTTGTGAATTGATTCAACCATCCCATTCATTTGGAATGATGCCCAAAGGGTGCTATAAGACTGGCTACCCATTGATCCAGCCATAGCACTGCTGGGTTTGTACCTCAAAGAGGTAATAAGGAAAAAGACTTGTACAAGAATATTCATAGTCACACTTTGTGGTGGCAAAAAATTGGAAAATGAAGGGATGCTGTCCAATTGGGGAATGGTTGAACAAATTATGGTACATGTTGGTGATTGAATACTGTGCTCAAAGGAATAATGAACTGGAGGAATTCCATGTGAACTGGAAAGACTTCCAGGAATTGGTGCAGAGTGAAAGGAGCAGAACCAGGAGAATATTATACACAGAGACAGATACACTGTGATACAATCAAATGTAATGGACTTTCCTACTAGTAGCAATGCAATGATCCAGAAAAATTTGGAGGGACTATGAGAAAGAATACTATCCACATTCAGAGGAAGAACTGGGAATAAAAACACAGAAGAAAAACAACTGCTTGATCACATGGGAATATGGGGATATGTTTGGGGATATAGACTCTAAATGATCACCCTAGTGCAAATATTAATAATATGAAAATAGATCTTGATCAATGACACATGTAAAACCTAATGGAATTGTGCATTAGCTATGGGAGAGGGTTGGGGGTAGAGGAGGGAAAGAACATGAATCTTGTAACCATGGAAAAATATTCTAAATTAACTAATTAAATTAAATTTTCAAAAAATTATCATATCCCATGCCTTATAGTTCTTCAATGTAGAAGCATCCAGGTCTTGTGTAAACCTGACTATGGCTCCATGATATATTGAATTAAACTGACTACTTATAGTACTTTTTAATAGGTCTGGTAGCTTTTTATATTTTGCTATTATTGTCTTGGAATGTTTATATTAGGATTTCTTTCATGAGTGGATCAGTGTAGTCTTTCAATTTTTATTTTCCCCTCTTATTTGAGGATATCAGGATAGTTTTGCCTAATGATTTCTTCTGTCTCTAGTGTACAAAATATTTTGTTGGTATTATTGTTGTTCATAAATTTCAGATATTCTAAAGATTATTAAATTATCTCTCTTGGGTGAATTTTCTAGATCAGTCATTTTTCCAGTGAGGTATTTCAGATTTTCTTCTATTTTTTATGCTTTTTATTTTGTCTTATTGTTTCCTAATAATTATGGAATCATTAGCTTCCATTTGCTCATTTCTAATTTTTAGGAAGTTCTTTTCTTCCTTGAGCTTGTGATTTCCTTTTCACTTGGCCCATTCTAGTCTTTAAAAAATTGTTTTCTTCAGTGTTTTTTTTCTCCATTTTCATTTGGTACATTCTAATCTTTTTTTAAAACCCTTACCTTCCTTCTTGGAGTCAATACTGTGTATTGGCTCCAAGGCAGAAGAGTGGTAAGGGCTAGGCAATGGGGGTCAAGTGACTTGCCCAGGGTCACACAGCTGGGAAGTGTCTGAGGCCAGATTTGAACCTAGGACCTCCCATCTCTAGGACTGGCTCTCAATTCACTGAGCTACCCAGCTGCCCCCTGGTACATTCTAATATTTAGGGAATTTTTTGGTGATTTTTTGGCCTCTATTTCTATTTGACTCTTTCTACTGTTAAAGATGTTGAATATTTTTATCATTTATTTTGTTATTTGATTTTTTAAAGGCTTCTTTTCAAGTTCCTTGAAGAGGTCTTTTAGGGTCTGATATCTCACTTTCTGATTTTCTCACTTTCCATTGAATTTTCACATTTTCTTTTGCATAAAATGGAATTGTTTGCAATAAGCACACTTGAAACATAGAGACATATAAGGGGATGGAGAAGAATTTATTATGGTTCTGCTGATTTTTAAAAAAGGCAGGAGTAGCACTCATGATTTTAGACAAAATAAAAGCAAATATAGACCTAATTTAAAAAGGACAAGCAGGGGAATTACATATTGCTAAAAGGCATCATGGACAATGATGTGATCTCAATAATAAACATATTTGCCATCTTAGTTTTTGATTACATAAAATTAAAAAGTTTTAGCACAAATAAAACTAACCAACCAACATTAGAAAGAAAAGGGAAAATAATCTATTTGTCCAGAAATATTTATAGTATCTCTTTCTTTCTGGTGCAAAATATTCAAAATCCAGAAGATTCTTATCAGTTTGGGGAATGACTGAATAAGTTATGATATATGTTTCTGGTAGAATACTATTGTGCTACAAAATAATTATTAGTAAGATGATTTCAGAAAATCTTAGATTGACTCATATGAACATATGCAAAGTGAAGTGAGCAGAACCGGAAGACCATTATACAAAATAATAGCAATATTTTATTGATGATCAATTATAAAAGACTTAGCTATTCTGATGGAGACAGTTGTCCAAGATAATTACAAAAAACCCAGGATGAAAAATTCTATCTACCTCCAAAGAGAAAATTGATGAACAGTTTGAAACATACTTTTAAAAACTTATTTTAATTTTTCTTGTATTTTGGGGGGGGAGTATTAGGTCTGTTTGTTTTTGCCACATGGAAATAATGTTTTGCATGATATCACATATATAATCAAGATCAAATTGCTTGCCTTCTCAAGGAGAGGTGAGAGGTGAGGAGGGAGAGAATTTTGAGCTTTGAATATTTTAAAAATGGATATTAATTTTTATGTAAATGAGAAATATTTAACAAAATATCTTTTTTAAAAATTAACAGAAAAAACAATTCCTCTCTCTCCCTCCTTCATTCTTTTCTTTCTGCTTTCCTTTTTTTCTATCCTTTATCCTTCCTCTTTCCTTTTCTCCCTTTCTCTTTCCTGCCCACCTACCTTCTTTCCTTCTTTATATATTCTTCTCTTCCTTGCATCTTTCTCCCCTTCCTCTTCCTTCTCCCTATCCCTCTGTCTCTTTCTGTGTCTCTGTCTCTCTCTGTTTCTGTCTCTCTCTCTCTCTCCTTCACTATCATCACTCTGTCTTCTTATCTCACTTGAGCAAGAATGCAGCAGCTTCTCAAGGATCTCAACCCAACATTGATTTATATAAATGTTAACCTGCCATGTTTTACTCACCTGGACAAGCTTTCCTTAGGCAGCTCAGAGGCCCTTCCTTCTTGGAGACTTACTATATTTGTGATGGAATTAGTCAGGAAACCCAATCATTTGGTCTTCACTCTATTCAAGTTGGAAGTTCAGAATTCCCTCAGGTAGGTGCTGGTATACAATTTCAGAACTCCTATAGACAAGTCCAACCTCATGCACTGCCAGCAGTTGGGATGACAGGTATCCACCGAGATGCCCAGCCAAAGGTAGCATTTTAACTACAGATTGGGCAGTGTCCTGTGAGCATATTATTTATTGATCTCATTACATGAGCATTTTCCACACTCTCAGGTTTGTTGGACAGATAGTGTCATTGAATCCTGGCCTTTCTACAGAGCTTTGGCTTTTCTATGCCATTCCTGATCCATTTATAGAGGTTGTGAGTATGTCACAGGGAAGAGATAATTGAAGGGATTCAGGAACCCCTCCTGCCCAGAATGCCCATTAAAGCACAGAGACATCAGTAGTAGATGGAACCTGATCTGGTACCGCAAAGCCTTACAAAGTCCTCCATCAATTTTCTAAAATGAAAGCCAAGAAAAGTTCCACAAAGGCTAGCCAGGCACTTTCTCCTTCATTTCTATAGTACAAGCTGTATTTTAAGGACAAATATCCTTAGCATAATCAGTCCCAGCCTCTCCATGGAACTAGATCATTTTTTAATCTGCAATCACTTTTCCCCTGTGAAACAGCAGCCCTGATCTGGAGGCTAAAAAGGAAATCAGGGCAGGCTTGATGAAAATCAGGTGCCTAGCCCAAAAGGAGCAGAACGTGTTCCATCTTCTACTGGCTCAGGGATCTGAGTTGTGGAGAGATATCCGAGTCAGCAACATTGGCTGGTCAGAATAAACTCTCAGAGGCCTAGATCATGAATCTCAGAGCTGGGAGGAATCTCAGAAGCTAACTCTTCTAACCCCCTCATCTTACAAATGAAGGAAATTTGGCCAGAGGTGGTTGTGACTTTCTTATGGTTATACAGGCACTGAACATGACAGGCAGAATTTGAACACATGTCTATTGGCTATTGTTTTTCCTACCAGATAAAACACTGCCTTGAGGATGAAACATCATAGATCAGTACCAGAAGGAACTTCAAGGGCCATCTAGTCAAGTCCCTTTGTTTTACAGATGAGTAAACTGAGGCCTAATGAGGTGTATAGTTTGTCCTATAAAATGCATAATTACTTTCCTGGCATTCTTTCTATAATTTCTCCTAAGGAATTATATCAGAACCATGAGGATGGAGACTGAATGGATTGTTAGTAACTGGTCACAGTGTCAATTGGGCTGAACTTGAAGTAGAAGACCTGGAATCATATCCCACCTCTAGCACTTTACTATCTGTGTGACCCCAGGCAAGTCACTTCATTTCTTAAAGACTCAGTTTCCTCATCTGGAATATGGAAAAAATAACACTGGGCTAACTACCACACAGGACTGTTGGGAGGAAAGTACTTCCAAATCTCTTAAGTACCCATTTTGAAAATGTTTGTTATTATTAATGGTGTTTGAGGAGACTCATTTATCAAGGCGTATGAATATAGGAATCACTTATAAGAGCCACACATTCCATCCCCAATTTGTGTCTTTTAACAGACTATCCTCAGCTCCTGGAATATACTTTCTTCTTGTCTCTGTCCCTTAAAATCTCTAGATTCCTTTCCAATTCAATTCAAGTGACATCTCCTCCAGGAAGTCCTTCCTGACCCCCCAATGGTCAATCAGTCATACTTTGTGCTGAACTGGGGGCATTGGGGATAAGGATGTGATGAGAAGACATGATCACTGTCTTCAGGTATTTGAAGGGCTACTGTGTCAAACAGGAATTAGGCCTCTTTGGCCTGGATCTAGAAGGCAAAACCAGGAGTCAAAGGTGGATGTTGCAAAGAAGAAAACTTTAACTTGATTTAAGGAAAAATAATTATAGCTATTTCAAAGACAAGTAGGCATCCATCACATGGTGGACTCTCTCCCATCAGAGGTCTTCAAGCAAGGACTAAACAAGGACCTATTAAGTATAATGTCATGAGTATTCCTTTTCAGTATGGGTAGGTCTAGATGGCCCCCTTTGACCTTGAGTGATTCTATGAGTCTATGACTCTCACCTAGAGAGGTTTACATACCCAATTACTGGCCCCAAGCCTTCCTTGGGCCAACTTACCTATTAGATGACCCATGGCAAAACCTCCAGGAATGGGAAAATGAAGTCCTAATGGATTCCTCACAAACTTTATAGCCCTTGGGGAATGTTAGCTTGATCTTTTTATGACCTGTTCTTCTCCCATATCTCCAGCCCCAACTGGCCATAGCTCATCAATCCTATCACTAAATAGACTAAAAGAAAATCTTTCTGCATCTGCTTCCTCTACTCTGGCCAGACTTTATTGTGAACTTATGTATCCTTGCTTTATAACCCCTATTCCTTAATAATTTGTTCATTTATTTGGTTGGGACTTTTTCTTTTTTCACTGTGACTCCAACTATTTCATTCCCAGTTAGGAAGTATTTTCCTGGTGTCAGAGTCACCCATGTGGTTCAAAAGATTGAGCACTGGGCTTAGAATCAGGTCTAACTTCAAACATTTACTCGTTGTATAATTATGGTCAAATAACTTAACCTTTGTTTGCCTCAGTTTCCTCAACTGTAAAACAGGTATTATAATAGCACCTACTTCCCAGGGTTGTTGTGAGAATCACAGGAGATAATCCTTATAAAGTACTTAAAGTGACCAATACATGGAAAATACTTTATATATGTTGTCCATAATAACAATGATGATGGTGTAGGTTTGCTGACAACCTCTAATTCCACCAGCAATTATGGTTAAGAATGTACCTTTCCCATCGGACAATATTATTTCATGACAGCTACTGGAATATTGAGATTTTAGCCAGAAATAATAGGATAATTGACACATGGCCTTAAAAATTGACATTTGACAGGATAATTCATTTCAGAGATGTAGGAGATTAATCATTCTGTCTGTAAAAAGTAGTTTCCAGTCAACAATAACAGAAAATCTGCTGAAATCAAAAGCAGGATTTCTTTGATTGTAGATTGAAGTTAATTATGGAAGGGTTCTTTAATTTTTAATTTTTAAAATTTATTTAGAATAGTTTCCATGGTTACATGATTCATGATTCTCTTCCCCCCTCCCACATTCTTTCCTTCCCCCTCCCAAAGCTGACAAGCAATTCCACTGGGTTATGCAGTATCATTGTTCAAAACCTATTTCCATATTATTTATATTTGCAATAGAGTGATCTTTTAACATCAAAACCCTAATCATATCCCCACTGAATCATGTGATCAATGAAATGTTCTGCATTTCTACTCCCACAGTTTTTTCTCTGGATGTGGATAGCCTTCTTTCTCATAGGTTCCTCTGTATTGTCCTGTTTCATTGCATTGCTGCTAGTAGACAATTCCATCACATTCAATTGTGCCACAGTGTATCCATCTCTGTATACAATGTTCTCCTGGTTCTGCTGTTGTCCCACTGCATCATAAATTATGGAAGGGTTACCATGAAATAAAAATAAAATCATAAAAACTGGAAAAAAGAAAATAAACCTCAGTTTACTTATAATATAATTGATGGTTATTATTTAAAATAATTTAATTTTGAACATCACTATAACCAATTAAACTTTCTTTATATCTTTTTTATTGAAATTAATTTCAACACTTGTTCTTTAATGATGAGAAGCAGGTAGCATGGTAAAATGGACACAAGGCCAGTCTTGGAGTTAGGGAAAGAATGACTCAAATCCCAGGGATGACAAACTCCTAGTATTAATGCAGTAGTGAAGTCATGTAAGCTCTTCATGCTATCCAGATATATCATGCTAGAAACCTGTCAAACATGAATGCAAGCTAACATGTAATTGGGAAATGTTTTGCAAAATAAGTAAAAATATAATACAACAAAGATAAAGTTGATTTGTAGTTTTCTAAGTCAGTATTCTGCTTGTAGAGATTCATTTCTTCATGAGTTTGACACCACTGCTGCCCAATTTTCAAAAATTATGAACTATAGATAGTGGGATGAAAATGTTAGTGGAGGGAATTTCTATCTTGAGAGCTTCTTGCACTGCCAAAATCTCAAGTATAGCCTGAAAGAAAAAAAAATTCAATGCATAAAAAATAATCAGAACTTTTCATTTTCCTTATTATAGCTCTATTTTCTTTTATTACCTACTCATTCTTATTTACTTACCTTCTTTACAGTAATAACCAATATTTGTTGTTGTTCAGTCATTTCAATGTCTGACTCTTCCTGACCCCATTTGGGGTTTTCTTGACAAAGATACAGAAGTTGTTTGCTATGTTTTTCTCCAACTCATTTTACAGATGAGGAAACTGAGGCAAACCAGGTGAAATGATTTACCCAGGGTCACACATCTAATAAGTGCCCAAGACCAGATTTAAATTCAATTCTACCTCATTTCAGACCTAGCACTCTATCCACTGTGCCAACTAGCTGCCTAACTAATGTTTACACATCACTCTAAAACATGTAAACCCCTCTACATCTGCTATCTAATTTAAACCTCAATACAATATTGTAAAGTGGGTACTGAAGGTATTTTATTCCCATTTGTCAGATGAGTAAACTGAGGCTTAAAATACTTGCATGACTAATGATAGCTGATCTTTATATAGCACTTACTATGTGGCAGGCACTGTACTAAGTGTGTTACAAAAATTCTTTTATTTGAGCCTCATAACAATACCAGGAGGTGATATCCCTGTCTACAAATGAGGAAACTGAGACTGGTAGATTTTAAATGACTTGTCCAAGGTCACACAGCTAGTAAGTATCTGAGGTTGGATTTGAACTCGGGTATTCCTGACTCTAAGTCCATTGCTTTATCCATTCTGCACCTAGCTGCCTGGATGACCTAGGGTAGGTCATATTGCTAGTAGGTGTTGGCAGTCAGATTTTAATAAAAACCTCCCTTGACTTCAATCAATCAGTCGATCAAGTATGTATTGCCTATTGTATAATTGAAAATCTGTTACCCTAAAAAAAAAAGAACTACATTTCCTGGGAGCCCACTGACTTTCTGTCATTATGTACTTCCTATAGACAGGGAATAAATATCCAGTGGGCAATTCTGTCTCTCTCTTCTTTTGGCTTGCAGCCAGTGGTGATTGTGGTGAGTGGGGATTTTGAAAATGGCAAACCAGCCATGGGCATGTGGTCTTTATTTTGTATCCTCTTATTTCTTTATTCCCAATGATCATATAATAAACCTCCTAAAATAATATTTTTATTATTGAGATATAATTTTAATGTTTATACTGCATGTGACTGACACTGTGTTAAACTTGGGGATTATCAGCACAAAGAATAAAACACTCTTTGTTGTGCTTTCACTTTGCATAATTTTGCAAAAGCTTTTCTACATTACTTTACATTTCTCATATTCATTGATCTTAATTGCATTTGAGTTTTCCATTCCATTAATGAACCACAATTTCTTTAACCATTTCCATGTTGTGGAGTATTCCAGTTGCTTAGACTTCTACAAATACAGAGGATTCTTTGTTTTGGATGATGCTTACAGGTTATTGGTGGCTGCTGGTTATCTTTCTGCTTGGCCATTTCTACTCCCAATATTCTCCTGGGAGTGCCATGTGGTTGCTAAGTATGGGCAATTGAGAAATGCATAGTGAGCATGAATAGGAAAGAGAACAATATCCAGTTATTAAAAAAAATCTGCAGAAGGAGCAACATTGAGATGGAAATCATCTCAGTGGAAATGGAGATCAGAAAAAGAGCATGGATTTAGAGCTGGAAGGGACCATAGAAGCCATTAAGTTCAATCTCTCCAATCCAATTTACAAATGAGGAACCTGAGGCAAAGAAAGATTAAATTATTTACCCAAGGTCACTTTACCAGTAAGTATCTGAGGCAGGATTTGAATCCAGGTCTTTCAAGGTAAATACCCAGTGCTTTGTCCACTACACCACCCAACTGTCTTATAAATGGCTACTCACATATTGAGATTAAGGGCTAATTTAAGCTTAGACTATGCACTCTGCTAGTTTTTCTGCAATGCTAAGATCTTGATATTATATGGCTACTATAAGGATGATCTAAATCAGTTTATAATCAATAATCATTTCATTAATTTATTATTTTTACAATTCACATTTTTATACAATAAATATGAAGGAGGCAGAGTGCATTGTAAAAAGAGATGGATTTGATGTCAAAGGACTTAAAATCAAATACTTGCTTCACAGTAAAAAACTGTGTGACCTGACAAGGCACTTTAATTCCTTGGACCTCAATTTCCTCCTTTGTTAAATGGGAGGTTCAGGATATATGATCTCTTGAGTTCCTTCCAGCTTGAAACCTATGATCCTCTAAAATGATGAATTCTTAACTTTAATTGCATCACAGACCCCTTCTCAAAGTCATGTTTTTAAATATGTAAAATAAAATACCTAGAATTGCAAAAGAATGAAATTATACTCAATTATTTAATTTTTTAATGTTTATAATCCCAGGTTATGAATAATGAATGAAAAAGGGCATTTACTAAGTACTTTTCCCATGTCAATATGCTTCAGATACAAAAACAAAAAATATCTTCCCTCAAGGAGCTTACATTTTAATAGAGGGAGACAAAACATATAGGGAAGAGATAACCAGGAAGGGACATTTTATTCTTTGTAGAGATGGGGTGCATTTTTTATCACTGGTGGGAGAGCTTATATGAATGACATCCATTGAAGTGTTATCTTTTTAATTACAAAATAGCTTTAATCATTAGGCTTGGCCCCGTATTTTGTTTGAATTTCCCACTCTTCAATGGAATCCCAAGTCAACTCACAAAAAAATATCATTGGCTCAGCTCAGTATATGCACAGATAGATTGTCTCAAAGGCAGGTAAGTATGGTGGCTTTATCAGGGTTGTCCTAAAGAAGATGCTGAGGAGGTGGCCCTGGATACAGTCTGACTTCAAGCATTCTCTCATAAGACCCTGATACCTAAGCAGAGTATGTCTACTGTGAGGCCTGGGGAAAAAGAAGGCAACACTTGGTTGGAGTCTTCCTTTTGGTATTTTTTCTGTCCAGTACTTAGTCCAATATATAAGATTGAAACAGATGTAGGGACTGTGTTGAAGTATCACAAGTTAGTGGCATTCTTTCTCTCCTTACAACTCCATCCTCCTACTTTTCTCACACTCACTTTAACCCACGTACTTGGCAATCACATATCCTCTTGTCACAACTCATTTATTGTTTTATGCTATTTTCTTACATATTGTGTTATTATTCCACTTTTTAGAAGGTAAGTCTCCCAACAAAAACATAGACTGCCAGAGGATAAGAAAATATTTTATTATTTCTCCTTCAACCTTAACCCTGTTAAATTTATGGTTGGACTGAATATTTAATTGGTGGTCTCCAGGGATTTAATTACTAAATCCCAAAATTAATTACTCAAGTAAATGAAATTTATGATAGTTTATTTTTACAATAGAAGGAAGATATTAAGTAAGAGATAAAAGGTGAGAGAGAGAGAAAGCTGTGGCTTCCTCAGAGGCAGGTAGAAATTCTAATCCCCAGCCAGGGGAAAGGAGTCTCAAGACAATGGGCCTTTCTCAGAGGTTCACACCTCGAGAAAGGCAAGAAAACTAAGTCAGTCTTTCACTTACTATGGTGACTGTCTAAAAGGAAAGCAGTCTGAGGTCTCCTGCATGAGCTCCTCCAGAGGTCCAGTTCCACAGCCAAGTGTCTTCACTCCCAGCCTGAGTGTCTGTCTTCCAATCTCTTCTCAAGTGTCTGTCTTCCAGTCCAACTCCAAGTGACTGTTCTATCCAGTCCAACTCCAAGTGATTGAAGAACTCTTGATTGATCCTTGTGTGCCTCTGTTTCCTCTAAATGAAGAACTTTTTCTCTTGTGTCATTTCCCCTAAATTTTACATCTACCAATCACAGCAGATGCTTCTCTCCATGACTGCCCATTCAATGTATGAAATGGGTATCACACTTTTTGTAGTTAGTTAACAACACCTTTTTTGGTTAAAATGGGTAGATCTACCTTAAATACTGAGTTTACACTTTGGGGATTAAAATCTAAACATAGACTGGGTATTACAATTTTATCTTCACTATCAAGGAAGAGCTAAGTACCTTCATCATTACAATCAAAAGATAGCCAAATCCAATCTTCACAACCCCAAGGCTTTAGACAGTGACTCCAAACTCTAGCTCTGATACTGTGTGACCTTGGACAAAGCATTTCATTTCTCTTGGCCTCAGTTTCCTCAGTGGTAAAATTGAGAACCAGTATGGTTCAGTAGATATTAGATTTTGCCTAAGTCCTGGATTTCCTATTTACTATCTGGCTATGGGCAAGCCATTTAATATCTGAGGTCCTCAGTTTCCTCATCCATAAAGTGAGATTGGAATAGATGGCCTCTGAAGACTCTCCTAAATCTTTGACCCCATAATCCTGTGAAGGAATTGGAATGGAGGTGTTTTGTGTAAGGTTCCTTTCCAATGGCAAGCAATTAATTAGTCCTATATTTAGACATTTTGTGCCAATATTTATTTCAGAGATAGTTATGGATCATATAAAAATATGGAGGGAAGAAAGTATTCTTTCTTCTCCTTTCTATTCATATTGCTAGCCAACTGAACTATCAATAAACATCATGGCACTCAGTGATGGGTTTGAATAGTTTTTCTATCATCATTGACCAGCATGAAATTGACCGATTTATAAGCCAATCAATGAGAGAGACCTTAGGCTTTCTATTTCCACCTCCATTGGATTCAGTGGAAGAAGGTCTGGACAACTGGTT